>NW_004567103.1:87344480-87406827 GCF_000260355.1 Condylura cristata
GGGCCGACTGCTGCTGGCCGGCGTGCGGGAGGGCTCCTGGCGCCGCGCTCCGCGGCCCCGGGCCACCATGCTAGGCGTCCTGCACTTCCTCCGGAGCTTCTTCAAGGTGAGCGTCAACCTCGCCGGGACCGCGGTGGGGTCGCTGCGCGTCTGGCGGGGCAGGAGCAGGAGAACTGGCGCACGCTGCTGTAACCCGGGCCGACCGCCTGGAGCCCGGAGGAGGGACGCTTCTTAACGCCCCAACTTTCGGACTGGCAGACGGGGAGACCAGCAGGGGGGCCGCTCCTACTGTAGGGAAGGAGAGGTGCCACGTTGGAGGGGCACGGAACAACAGCTCCAGCCGCGTCTAGGCGGCAGCCTTGTGCCCAGCCTCCGTGGCACCTGCTCGTCCTGAGTGCTCTGGGCACTGGGCAACTTTGGCCCCTCAACCCCGGACCGTGGTTCCTGGATGGAAGGCCTGTACCTCGCCTCCAGGAAGTGGCTGCTGTTGCCGTTGCTGTTGCTGTTCTGGGCTGGGGGTACCTAAAGTTTTGCAGGGACAGTAGCTCAGGGTCGGAGCACTACTTTAAGGGAGAGGTGTCTAAGTAGAGGAAAGATAACAGAACCTATGGGAGTGTTAGCAAGGTGTCCACCTCTCCAGCCGCAAATTCCCAGACTGTTCACAAGGCCATAGGGATCCATTCCTATGGGGCACCTTTGCACCCCATGCCCCCGCATGGGACCTCAAGGTGACCACCATGCACCAGGGGACTGGCAGAGGGGTGGCCAGATGCACATCGCCAAACTCCACCTCTCCAGGTAAGAAGTGCGGGTAGGTGGGTGGGTACAGCTCCTGCGGCAAAATCAACTTCTTGAAAGGAGGCTGGGCCTGGCTGCCCAGTGACCAGCCAGGGAGTAGACAGCTGTCCGTGGCACCAGGCCAGAGGGTGCTGTCCATCCTGGGAGGAACTGCCCTACTTGGCTAGGGTCATAATCTTAAGGTGCAAAAGGAAGAGTGAAGGTAGAGTGCTCTGCTCTGACAGCTCTGGGGGAAACCAGAGACCAGGACTTAACCTGCAAGAGCCCAGCTTTCAGCCTGTTCCTTCTGGAAAAGCAGCTCACATCTTCTCCCCCACAATTCCATGTGTTCAAATGTCAGAAAGGAGCAGGTCAAAGTCTGTCGGCACTTACATTAGGCGCTGCTGGCCTGAGCATGCAGGCCCACTAGGATTCTGAATCTGTCACTGAGTGCTACATTCTTGGGTCAGTCACTAAACCACTTTGGTCTGTTTCTCTGTTTGAAAAACTGCGGGTTTTCCGACTTCTAAGGGTGAGTGTGAAAATCTTGTTACAATGTGTACCAGTAAAGTTGGGAGTCCTGGACCTTGGGCCTTCCCTGTCTGCGCTAGTGGGGGCAGCAGGTCCCCCTGGTGAAGAAAAAGTTTGTGGACTAGGTGGGCATGGTCACGTCAGCTGCCCGCTGGACTGGGGGCCTCTGGGGACATTTTCAAGGCTGGGTCACAATCCTCACATGGTCTAAAGGGGACTGAAGCCTCCTTGTCCCTAGCCCCTAGTGCCTAACCATAGGTCCCTCTCTCTATGCACATCATGGGGACAATCAGATGCACGTTGGAGGAGTTCCCTTCCTGCTGTCCTTCAGAGCCACCCTTGGGAGAGGCCTGGATGCCATGATAGTCCATTTTCTGGCCATGCAGGTATAGCTTGCAGATCCGCCCATAAACTCTGTCCACACCTGTTGTTCCTCAGACAGTGATCATAAGGAATGGCTCATGAGCTATAGGTGTGGAGGTGAAGGGTGACACCTGCCCGACTCACACCCTGGTCCCTCCTGGGCTCAGCCGGTATTGGCCACCTGACAATGATGTCTGATTGGGTTGCATAGTGGATTCATAGCACTTTAGCCTAAGGATCTTGGGTCACTGGGGTCTCAGAGTCAGACTCTGATAGTGCAGACTCAATCCCCACCAAGGTCCAGGAACAAGATGGCATACCCCAGGCAAGACTTCTGTCAGGATTTGCTGCAGTTCTACATAGGCCCGGTGTGGCTGTAGGCTCTGGACACCATGGCCTCCCAGGGACTTGACAGCTGTGGGGCTGAGCCCCTGGCGGTGCAGGTGCATGGGTCCCACACACAACTTGTTGCCTTTAGGGTTGCCCAGTACATAAGTTAAAGCAACATTCAAGGGGGTGTGGGGGGACAGTGCTGCAGAAATCCACAGGTCCACCCTCTGTTGTGTCCTTATTGTGGTAAAGGGCCAACATCCGGCAATTTGTCTTTAACTTTCAAGGGAACGTCCCCAAATTTTCAGATGACTGGAGACCTCTGCTGCCTGCTTGAACTGTCACAGAAGTGAAAGTTCCCTCTGCTTTCGTGGAATATATGCCCCACACTTGAGGACACAATTAAGGGACCTTGCCATTTGCTATTTAAGTCCCGTTAATATGCTGCGGTAGCCAGCACAAAATCCTGTGGGATAGAAAGGGTGAGGTCTCTGCTGACTACTCTGTGGCACAATCAATGAAGTGGCAAAGTCCTGAGTGAGGCAAGGAGGTGATGTTCTGCTCTGCCCTGTCATGGGGAAAGCAGCCCACTTCCGCTGCACCCTGTCATGTCAAGACAGGAAACAAACAGGCACTTGCAGGCACACACAGGCTCCTACCTCACAGGCACACACAGCATACACAGGCACGCAGGCACAGTTTTCCCCATTCCAGTGGTCACACACCGTAAGGGATTTGTTCTAGTAAGGGGGCCACCTGTGGAATCACACAGGAGGATCTGAACTCTTCACGGGCCTTCTTCCAGGCTCTCCTCTTCTGCACAAGCCACACAAAGTTGCAGTAAATTCTCCACTCCAAGCGTGGTGGTTTCTTAGTCACCAAGGATGTATGATGCCCTATCGTGAAGGGAAGAGTGTCTTATAAACTTGTACTTAGCCTTTCCTACCACAAAGTCTCCACATCGCTAGTGGAGGAGCCATGGTGGAGTTCTTGTATGGCTGGGCATGGTGTAGCCAACTGAACACCAAAAGCTGGAGAAATCAGCACAGGACAGACTTGGGATTTTGGTGGTATCATGAGGGAACCCACAGCAAGGCCCCTCTGTGACTCGCCTCCCTCTTCCCATAGCCCTCCCTCACTCCCAGGCTGGATGGCAGAGACATACAGGACCCCAGGAATTCATGGGAGCTCAGAGCCAGCACTCCATCTTTGCTGGAAGGTCTAAGTGTTTCTCTGACTAGGAGCCTTTAGATCACAGTGTGTGCGTAGGCTGTGATTGTGATGACCGGGCTCTCTTTCCTTCAAGGAGCTATTGACTCAACTCTGGGAATGATGCAAGGGCAGTAGAGTTTAATCAATGACGATTTATTTAACAATACTGTCTTCTAGATACTATCCTAGGTATTCATGGAGCTGCCTAGCTATGACATTTTTTTAAACATTTTTTACGTCACTACACAAGTCCAACACAACCCCACTATGTTGCCTACCCGTTTCAGTCCTAGCTGTCCTGTAATTGATTACTCAATGCCGACGAGCCCCTGGCGTCAGAACACTATGCCACTCTAGCTCCTGGCACTTAGTACTGCTTCTCAACCTCTTTCATGCCAGCCGCAGTCAATCCCATTTGTAGAACTCCCACCAAAGATAGCATCTCATATCAGCATCTCCAGCTGATACAGAGAACAGCATTTCTGGCAATCTTCTAAGCTATTGACATTCTCCTTGCTGAAGTACCTCTCGGCGCTGTGGGGCTAGATCTGTTCTTTTAGCTCTCCAGGGAACATAGTTAGGGTGTGATGAGTAGATCACTCTTGATGAACCCTTAGATATTTGGGTCCCTTCAAGGAATTCTGGCTTTTCATCTTCTTTTTGTGGGGGACTATATCAAACTGACATTGTAGTCAACCTACACATCACTTGCTGGAGCACGTCCTGGTTGGTGGAGCTGGCACCCCAACTCCAGAATGGGGGTGCACCATGTCATCATTCATCCTGACTCAGAATGTTCTTTCCTCCTTGGTCAGACTCTCTCAACACCCATCCCCACCCATTCCTCCAGGTTTTTGTGGTATGTGTAAGCAAAGTTGTCTCTCTCTGAAATGTAAATCTTTCCCTCCATAGTTTGACTTTGTGATTGGTTCCCCTGGCAATGCTTTTTGTTCTGGAAACAAGGAAGGGGTAGCCACGGGATTGAGAACTAACCTCACTTCACAGGGTGGAGTTAACAACAGTCTCTTAAAGTAGCCACAAAGAGGGGCAAGGACCTGGTGGTCAGGGCCCCCACTCATTCCTGGGTGATGCTCCAGCTTCCATTCAAAGAGCTGAGAGGCATTGCCTTCAGCTGCTTGCACCACACATGGCTGGAGCCAGCCTACTTTTGGTTTTGGGATACCTCACACCTGTGGTTGCAAGAGAGGAGACATTATGTATAGTCAGAGAGAGTCCCTCAGAGTTGGGAGATTTAAGGTTGTTTTTCTAAGTGGCCAGGGCAGTTAGAAGCAACCAATTCACCCCATAGTAGTAGAGTTCTTCTTGCCTAAAACTCAAATTTTATAGCCAGTCATTTTCACCCTAAAAGGGGAGCAGTAGCTACAGTCATTTAGGGGCCCCCAGACACTCAGTGAAAAGCCAGAGTCCCATAGTCTAATTCGCAGTGGTTTTTCATGCCTCTTCCCTCAACCAGGTGGAATAACCAATCCCACCTACCCCCCTCTTTTCCCGAAGGGTCTGTTTTCTATAATCTTCCTGGATCATTATTTCTTCATGAGTGAAGAATCCAGAAATGGATTCCAGTTGAGTGGGGGGAAAGTAACTTGACAAAGTGTGGGGTAGCTTGAGGACCCAGATTGGGCAGAGACCCAGAGAGGAGGCGCATAGTAGGTCTGCTGTGTCAGATAACTGAGAGTAGATGTGCTGGTGGTAGAGCGATGCATTAGCTCTGCTCCCTGGCCTCCAGGACTTACCCTTCAGTTGGGGCCACGCCTTCTCTAAGCCAGGATTTCCTCAGGTGAATCCCCAGGTGACATCTTATAAACTTAGAATTCAGAGAGACAAGTCACAGAACACCACTGTGCTCTCTCCTGGGGTTTTGTCCTGAGGGTGGGGGAAGGCCCAAGCTAGTGATCCCTTAGCATCTCCTGGCGTGAGCATAGAGCCCTGCTCACCAAGGGCTCTATGACCCCCTCTTGTCACCATTTTGGCCTGTCCCCAGACCTCTAGTCCCAAGGGGAGCTCAGCTGAGCTGCTCACTGAGGGTGGGAAGAGAGGATGCCCCCTTTACCCCATCTTTCTTCAAGTAGGTGGGGCCTCATCGGAAATGCCCTTCCCCTGCTTGGGTCTGCTGTGATGATGCTGGCCAGAAAGCCTCAAGTTCCCTGCCCTGCCTGCTATATATTTAGGAAAACTCTCCACTGGTCTTTCACTTTGCCTCTCAGCTTTAGGGAAGAGATGTAAACCTCAGGTGCCTGGAGATATTGGCTAGGGGGTCACCAATATATTTAAACTCTTCTAGATAAAGGTGACTGTGGGGTCCTGAAAGCTGCAGAGACTTTGCCCTGTGAGAGGTCAGGCCTTCCTCAGGAGTCCTACTGGGGCTGGTCCCCTGGGTGGCAAGAGAAAACACTAACAGGCAGGACAGACTGGACTTGAGAGTGAGCCGCACGCTCAGAGCGAGCCCTTGGTCCCTCCTGGGACTGCCGTCTCCCTCACAGGCCCTCTGCTGCGTTCACAACTCGCTGTGGCAGAGGCCGTGGACATGGCCCCCGTGTGTGCTTTTGCACTAGCCCTCGTTCTGCTCCCTCTGCCAATTCCGGGAGCCACCTAGACTTCCCAGATTGCCCCCCTCTGGCCATTCAACACACATTCTTCAGCACCTCCAGATTCTCTCCCTCTAGATACCTGAGGGTCAGGGCCAGGCCTGGGCACCTGTGCTCAGCCTGGGAGTGGACCCTTCGTCCTGGAATCTGTGCAGACCAGCTAGCGTTGATGAGTTTAGAGACATGGCCCCTGCACCCTTCCCTCCAAACTTGGGCCCAGCCCAGCTCAACCCTGCCCTGGGCACTGTCCTCCCCACAGCCACGGGGTCACAGATGCAGTTACTGCTGCTGCAGATTATGCCCCTTCTGGGCCAGCCTGAGTCAGCAGCCATGGTTTATAACTCCAGAGAGCAGCAGGGTTTGAATTCCCCCTTGTGCTGGGAAGGAAACTTCTTTCTAATCCCAAGTACTCACTTGCTTCTTCTGCCGGGCAGCTCCGGGCAACTGTGCTCTGGCTTCCTGGCTCATGTGAGGCGATATCTTTCAAGAGGCCTTTGTGGTTTCCTCATCTCAAAAATGTGCAGCCTCTACCTTGGTTGTTGCCTACTCAGCCCCCAGGCTTAGCTCCTGGACTCTCCAGATACCCGCTCAGCCCTCCAGAGGGTGGGTAGGCCCGCCTGTATTGCTTGAAGACTTGGGGGCACCACAATTCCTAACTGCAGATTTGGCATGACTTGAATGACCCAGATCCTCATTCTGCACACAGGGAATGAGATGGGTGTGAAAGTTGACATGCTCATGCCTGGAGATGCTAAGTGTTCACCAGCTTGGGCCTCCCCCTGCCCTCAGGACAGAACCCCAGGAGACCACACAGTGGGTGTTCTGTGACTTGTCTCTCTGAGTTCTAAGTTTATAAGATGTCACCTGGGGATTCATCTGAGGAAATCCTGGCTTAGAGAAGGCATGGCCCCAACTGAAGGGTGAGTAAGTCCTGGAAGCCAGGGAGCAGAGCTAATGTGTCGCCCCGCCCCTGTCCCGCCTGCCTGCCAGGTACCTCTTCCCTGCTCGCTGCTGGAGCTGAGCCTGGATGAGGGGCCTAGAGTGATGTTAGGTGAAGGCAGGTCACCTCTGGGCAAAGCTGGCTGGCCAAGTGGAGCCCCAAAGTATAGGATGACAATGTGGGGAGCTTCCCGATACAAAAGGGCCCAAGTCCAGAACACTGGAGTAAGCGGGAGGGAGCCCCCGAGGGCCCAGGCCCTGTGGCCAGATGGGCTGTGTTTGCAGTGCAGTGGTGCTGTGCTCACATGAGTGGTGTCTCCTGACGCAGCCTGACCACCTTCCTTTCTCAGGACTGCCTCTGGAGCTGCCCCAAGCCAGGGAAGTATCAGGTCTGGCTCAGTGTACTGATTTGATCCTGGAAAGGCTGCTGCTTCATTCAAGCACCAAGAACTTTTCAAACCCATTTAATCTCAGGGCCAGTGCTGGGAGATTGAGCCCGAAGCAAGACACAGTGGGTCAGCACGTGACCCCAGTAGTAGTTCTGAACGCTTATGGGTGTAATAATGACCGAAAACACTTCCCGCCGGGGCCTCCCTGGTGGCAGAGAGGTTAAAGTCTCAGTGCTATCAAGCTATGGCCAGCCACTGTGGCCTGAATTCAACCTCCAGCCAGGGAGCTGACCCACATGGCACAGCAGATCTCTCCTGTCCTACCTGCTGCTCCCCTAAGCAGTGTGCTTCAGTGGATCTGCCTGTTCCACTCCCCGCTCTGTCTCTGGTGAATCCTCTCACTCCCCACACCTCTGGCCTACGTGCAGGTACTAGTATGCATAAATAAATAAAAATAAATCTTTAAAAAAATAAAAGAAAGAAAACACTCCCCATTCTGTGTGCTCCAATTTCAGGGGCCCCGAGGAGACCCCTACTAGGCTCTGAGCTGCTAGAACCAGGGCCCTGGAGTGTTTATCCTCTCCCTGTGCCACTACCAGGGCAACCCGGGTGGCGCAGTGAGGCCCCATTTAGTGAGGGCACCAAAAGCATGACCCTGCACTCTTGACACTGGGGATGGGCGGCCTGTGCACGTCAGTGGTACAGGAGTCAGACACTGGTCACGGAGATGGGCCAGGTGTGGCTCAGTGAGAACCTGGGGTGTGTGGGTGACCTGCAGCAGGAAGGCTATGATCCCTGAAGGGAGGTGGCTGTGCACAGTTGGGTAGTCTCAGTGCTCAGGCCTGGTCTGGAGTGGTACTGGGAGGGCAGAGGGTGGAAAGGAGTCTGTGCCTAGGAGAAGCTGAGCAGCCCTAGACTCCCCCACCTCCCTGCAGTCCAGGGAGGAACATGAGGTCAAAGAGAGAGGAGAAGAGAGAGGATGGTCCACCCAGTGAGGAAGTATCACCTGCTGTGTGTGCTCTGTGCCAAAGGACACCTTCCCTCCGCGTGGCCGGAGGGCAGGAAGGCAGAGGGTTGGTGTCCCACTGCTGTTCCCTGTTTCTACCGCTGTGCCTATGGTCCCAGCCCACAACCCCCACTGTCCTCCCTTCAGACTCTGGCCTGGGTATGTGTGCCACATGGTACACCCCAAAGTGCTGGCCAGGCCTCTTTTCTACCACAAGCTCCTATAGCAGGATGACTTCAAACCAGTCAGGAGAGGCGCTGAAACATCCCACCCTTCCTTGAGTCTAAGACAGACTTTTGAACAAGCAGCTAGAGACTTTTGAAATCAAGATGCATTTATAGTGGCACATTGAAAATGATTTCTTTTTCCTCCTCAACAGTTACCGTAAAATAGAGTGGGACCCTTCACTGAGGAATAGGACCTCACCTGAGGTCAAGAAACAGCAGGTAGCATTCCAGGGGGGCGGGCCCCAGGTCCAGACCCCAGCTAGGAGGCCCAGAACTGCCAGGTCAGGCTAGATAGACCCTCATGGGGTTCTTGAAGGGGCCCATCCTTCCAAAGCACCCTCAGAGTGACATGCAAGGGAAGCTGGATATATCTCCCAGGGAGGAAGAGCAAATTTCCGAAAAGGCCCCACCGCCACCTGTATCACCTCGTCTTTGACTAGTGGCATTTGGTGTCGATAACTGGGCAGGAGCCACTTTCAATAAGTGCCTGCTGTGCCCCTCTTCTTACAGGTAAACTTGCCTCTCAGGACACCTCAGGGAGCGGCCTGTTCTGGTGGCCCTGGGATCTATATCTGCCTGGGGCGAGCTACTGTCACGCCACAGCTGGGCCACTACATTCCGGGGTTGCTTTTCCCTAGGAGCTGGTACCCCTCTTCCAGTGAGACAGACCCTACCTGCTCTCAAGGTCATAGTCCACAGCCAGCACCCAAATGCTTTTTCTCAGACTCCAAATTCAACAACCCCCACCCCCCAATTCAGCCCAGTGCTTGTCTCACAGGAGGACACAGGCTCCTTCTGGTCCAGTTGTTGATTTCCTAACTTGATGGGTCACTGGCAGCTACAGGACAGGTGCAGGGCCACGGAGCCTCTGGCAGCAGTCCAGGCACATGGGCGGGCCTGCAGGCATCTGTCACAGGGAGGCTTCCTCTCTGTAGATGCAGCACCTAAGGCTCCCTGCGGTAGCAAGTGGAGAAGGCTGTGGAAAGCCCTGACTTTTGCCCCCTGGTCAGTCTCTGGCAATCTAGGCTTTTGGGTGACATTCTGGGGTCATCTGGGGCCCCTGTAAGGTATGTGTTTCCAAGGGGTGCTGACTCTATAGTTGGAGAAGCCTCTGTCCCTGTGCAGGGTTCTTGTCCGCTGGTCTGACTGTGCAGCCTGCAACGTGGCTATGGAGCTCGGGTGCAGGGCTGCCTGTGTGGGGACCTGGGTTACTAACCCCCTTCCCACCACTTTCCCTCGAGATAGACTCAGACCTCTCTTGCGAAGCTGGAGTACGCACCTTGCTGAGACTCCTGTGAGTGCCTTGGGAAGGATAAATGGGAGGGCCCCCAGTTTTGTGCAAGGTGGATGGCACTAATCAAGCATCAAGTCCTGACCGCTGTTGAGCTGCGGGTGTGTTCGCACTCGGACAAGGATGAGACGGAAAGATTCTGGGTGGAACAGTTTCTCCGTGACCAGAGGTCAGCGTGTGACTTTTCCCTTCCTGGTGGCCTGGAGGCAGGGAGGGAGGGCAGTGGCCTAAATAACACAGGCAGAGAAATCAGGGATCAGGACATAATCACTGGTGGCTGGTAACAGGCCCTGTCTGCTGCAGAGGGCGGGCGGGGCCCAGTTGGTGTGTGGCTGGTCCCTCCTTGGTTAGGAGGAGAGCCTGTGCAGTGTCCTGGCCAGCTTTGGTGGTTTGCATTTGTAAATTAGGCAGTGTTGTTTTTCAGACAGCTTTGCCTTTCCAGAGAAAGGAAGGCCATGCTTCTCCCTAAAACATAAGCAGCTAGGAAAAGCAGGCAAATATATGCTCCCTGCCAGAACCCAAGCACTTCTTCACCTTGGGGAAAGCTCCTTTGTTGTGGCTCAGGAGGGCAGGCCCAGTTACCCTGCCAGCAGCCTGAGCAGCTGCCAGAGCTGGATGGCCAGAAAAAGAAGCTGGCAGGCTCTGGTCCAGCTCGGTGTGGGTCACAGAGAAACAGAATGATGTTCCTAACCACTGACATTATCAGCTCTGTGACCTACAGCACATCAGTAATCCTGGTGGACAGGATAGACAGAGACAAGTCTTGCTGTGGTCTTCTGGGGCTTCTGTACGACCATTAACTCCCAAATCTGGAGTTAATGCCTGTGTACCCAGAGTTGGATCAGAGAGACCTTGTCCAAATTCTAGTGCCACCACCTGGTAACATACGCAGATAGCAGTCTTGAGTTTCAGGAGGATATCTCAGAGTAAAGACATACATCTGCCTCATTTTAGCTTTAAATTATGCATCAGTAATAGGGCACATGGGAAGTTTGGATATGTAATTATTTGGTTATTCAAGATTTATTTTTGTAATGAAAGAGATTAAGTTGCTCCACCGTCGCCATTTCCATTCCTTCAAGAGTTTGCCAGCTGTTCTGGGGCAGATCCCACATTGGGGTAGCAGTTCTAGAGGAGCTGAGACACGCTGTGTCTCAGAAGAGCTTTTAAGTCTGGTGGGAAAGGGAGGCCAGCAGCGACCACAGCGACCGCTTTACATGTGCCGTCAGGATGTTCAGCTAAGAACTAGTCGATGCTGAGGAACCCAGAAGGAAACGCTCTACCTGTCTGGAAGGGTAGGGGGAGCTCATGAGGACCCAAGGGGACGGACAGGTGAATGCCCCACGATGCAGGAGTATGGGAAGCGCTGGTGTCATGGCCGCCAGGCTGGCTGCAGCACCTCAAAGAAGGCTGCACCAGTAGGGTGACACCCAAGGAGGCTCTGAATAGTGAGGGGGTAGAAGCCTGATGGAGAAGGGAGACCACAGAAAGAAGACAAGGAATCAGTGAGGGTGTGTGTTGAGAGCGTGAGAATCTCAGGGGGGAATTACAGGCAGTGAGTTGGGATATGGGAGAGTCTCAAAGCAGAGCAGGACCAGCCTTTACCTGTGAAATCTCCTCATAGAGTACCAGCAGGACCCTAAACAACCCCCCCCCACACACCCCTCCACACACACACCTATTCTTTGCCTTTCCGGAAACTGCTAGAGGGAATCTCCACACTAGCTCACAGTCTGATGCTAGCATGCATATGTCTGGTAATGAGCCTGAGGTGGCAGAACATTCAGCTAGAGGAAGGAAGCAGGGTTGAGCAGGAGGCATTTCAGGGCATAAATGGGCCACTCTGGGTGCGTCGTGTAACCTAATTTTGCCTGCTCTTCTGTGAAATGCTTCCTACTTCACAGACTTGTCTATACCTGACAAACTACATAGTGAAGCTTAGAGAAAGACCCTTCGCCGTCTTTCCATCAGCCATCACAAGCCGTCCTGCAGGGTACAGAATCATGCTTGATGGGGCTGTCTCACAGGGTACAGAGAGGGGACAAGCACGAGTGCTGTGCCATGTCATCCGTGACCAGCTGCCAAGACAGGTGTGGGCTGAGCATGGCCCTGGCACCTGTGAGCAGCATCTTTCAGGAGTAGCAGCTTCTCCATTTGTTTTGAGGATCTTCGATTTCCATGGCACACACACCTTTATTTGGGGTCGCTTTTGTGGGAAGGTTGCCTAAGCCATAACGTCATAGCAGGTGGGATGGCGCATAATAGACAAGCATGGTGAGGTTATCCGGAAGGATGGTCATAGCCAAAGTAGTTGCCAGATAACTGCATCCTAGTCCTGGCGTTGCCATTAATTCACGGTAACTCTGGGCAAGTTGGCCAACCTGCAGAGAAGCGGTCTCACGTCCTCTCATCCTTCCGGTGAGAATGCCCTTTTTCTTGTCTCATAGCGTTACTGTGATGATGAAATTTGATGGTGTGTGTGGCAATAACGTGGGAAGCAGAGAAACATCCACTAAAAGAAATGGTTAAAACAACTGTAGAGTATCCAAACAAAACGCCTGATGAAGTTAGCAGTAGAATAGTATTGAATGACAGAAGACTATGTTCAAAATATACGTAGAAATCTTCCTATTTAAAATAGGTGTACTAACACTGTAAAGTCCTTTAAGGCGCTGGAGTTATAGGCCAGAATCAATTCTGGTTTGCTTGGGATCTGCAGTGGAGCAGGCTGAATCTCCTTCCCTGAGAGCCTACGCTGTGCCTGCCAGGACCAGCAAACAAAACACACTCATTCCAGAGAGGGAGGTTCCATAACACGAGGGCCACCACACCTTGCCTTTTCCTAGGAAGCAAGGTGGGGCACACCCTGCAAAAGAAGCTCTCCCGTGGGCAGGCACAGCCAAGAAATCCCACTCCTTTTAGCCTGAGTTCCCAGCATACTGCTTCATTTTCCTACAGAAGAGACAAACTGCTGATTTTCTCATCTCCAATACCCTTGTTGCAGATGCTCTTTTCTTGGGGTCACTGCAGAGGAGTCTGGGGCTCCCTTCACACCCTACCCCACTTGTATGGAGGAATTTCTGCTCCACACACAGCAGGTGAAGATTATGGTGGCCCAGTATCCCCTTCCCCAGCTCACTTATGGGACAGAGGTTCCATGCCAGAAGGAGCGGCCCAACAAGACAGTAGCTATTCAGACCTCTGTCCCCAGAGCTTAAACTGATAGAGCATAGCCCAGGGCTGTGGACATGCAAGAACATATCGCAGTATTCTATGAGCTCAAAGGTTATCTGCCAGGAGACTGTCAAGGATTGGTTCTTTCTTTGCAATGTGTAAGATTTGAGTAATCCAATCCCGCTGGCTAACTCTTTACTATAATCACTTCAAGAGTGTAGCAGAAAGAGAGTTAAGAACTGCGAGCACAGTCAGCCCTGGATTTGGGAAGGCCTTATGCCATGTGCTGTGTTCCAGCCATTCAGGAGCAATCAGAGCTGGATGTGGAGCAGACAAGAGAACATTCTTGAGCCTCACACAGACCTGTCACCATAGGCAGAGGCCCCACTGGCACAAAGGGCCCAGCAGGACCTGTGGCCAAACTCTGGCTGAACAAAAAGCTCTTCTGGCTCAGGGTCAACCCCTGGAAACCAGTCTTTAAAACAAACCATAAACATTCCAGGAATTCTGTAAGACCGTTTACACGTGCATTGTTATATGCTCTCAGGACTGATCAGAGCCGGAACTGCTAGTCCCTGGCTGAAGTTAGACAGAACTATAAGCCCCTAAACTGTAATAGCTTCCAAACAATGGTAATAATAAAGGGTAAAAAGCTAACTAGCTATGGAGACTTAACACAATTTTTGGTCATCGTGATTCTGATGGCCTCTGGATAATCCCTGAATAACATGGCTAAAAGAAATAAGCAATGGGAAAAATATCTGAACAGGAAAGTTAGAGACTGCATGCTTTGGGGAAATGGGTTTTGCAGAATTCAGTCAACTGACTAAACAAAAGACAGATAAACAACAAAAAGTGGACCAAACAAACAACTCTTAGTATCCAAAGTTGCTATCATATGCTCTCTGAAATGTTCAAGTTTCAATAAGAACAATAGCAAAACAAAAAATACAGGACATGCAAAGAAAAGAATGTGTGACTCATAGAGCAGGAAAAAAGCAAGCAGTAGATACACCTAGAGGAGCATGATAGTGGCCTCCACAGGTACTTTAAAGCGACTATTTTAGGTATGTTTAAAGAACTAAAGGAACCATGCATAAAGAATTATCAAACAGTGATGTCATCACTGATATTATCAAGTAGATATTAACAGTGATATTATCAAGTAGATAATAAATACACAATAATAAATACACAAAAATATATAAAAATCAATCAGTGAAAATAACCAAAATGAAAAATTCACTGGAAGAGTTCTTCAGTGGATTTGGACTGGCAGAGGCATTAATGGCTTTGAAGATAGATTAATAGTGTCCATCTTCTGAAGAAGAATTGAGAAATCTGCAGAAGAGAGGAAAAAAAGAATGAAGAAAAATGGAGAGGACATCAGAAATATTGGATATATTCAAGTACACCAACTCTCTGGGAGAGCCAGAAAGGGAGGAATAGGTAAAATATACCTCCCCAAATTTCTTGCTAGCCAATCTGCCTTACTTGAAATACTAAAAGAAATTCTTCAGGTTAAGAGCAGGTAACAGCACAGAATAATTAAAAAACATACAAATAAGCAGAGAACAGTACTAAAGGTAATTACCTAGGACATTTTAAGTGTGCAGTTGCCTATTTCTTCCTTTTATTCTTTCTGCTGTTTAGAAAATGATTGCAGAAAACAATTTGTATGTCCTTGTGTTGGTTTTTATATGCAAACAGCCTGTGAGGAGAAAAAGAAATGAAGAAACCCATATTGAAAACTGCACCAAAAAGAAGTATGTACCTGGGAATAAACTTAACAGAAAGGTATTATATCTGTACAGTGAAGACTATGAGACATTATTAAAAGAAGCCACAAAAAATGGGATGATACTGCATGTTCATGGCTAGAAAAATTGGCATTATTAGCATAGCTGTCTTACCTAAAGCAATATTAAGACTCATAAATCCCCATCAAACTTACAATAACATCCTTCAAGTAAACAGAACAAACATTTCTGAAACTTATGTGGAATATAAAAGACCCTGAATGAAAGTATTATAAATCCAGGCTTCAAATTTTACTACAAACCTATAGTGATCAAAACAGTGTGCTATTAAAATAAAAATAGACACACAGACTAATGAAATTGAGAGTCCAGAAGTAAACCCACAGTTATACAGATAGTTAATCTATGACAAAGTAGACAAAAATATGCGATAGAGAAAGAAAAGTCTCTTCAGCAAATGGTGTTGTAGAACATTCTTCTGTATAGCTTGTGTCCATATGCAAAAGATGAAACTAGAGCTCTATCTCACACCATATACAAAAATTAAATGAACATATATAAAAAGATTTGGATATAGGACCACAAATGACCATCCTAGGTTGAGAAGATAAATTATGAGATATTCATAAAATGATATACTGTTCAGTAACATGAGTTTTTGAAAAATATACTTATTACATCATCCTTCATTTTTGTACAATGCATGACTTCTCTGTGAAATTCCCACCACCAATTCATCCATGCACCATCACCATAGTCCCTTGTGCTCTTCCCATTCCTGTCCTGATCCTTCTCCTCCTCCCCTACAGAATATCTCTGGTCTATAGTTGCCTGATGATTTTGATTTTTACTTTATTATAGTTACTTTTTTCCCCTGATCCCTTATTTGGTTCCTGTACATTTCTCCAATAAGTGAGACCATTTGATATTTTTCTTTTTCTTTCTGGCTTATTTCACTGAACATAATCCCTTCCAGCTCCTTCCATGTTGCTACAAAGGGCAAGAGTTTATCCCTTTTGGTTGATGAGTAAATATATCACATTTTTGTGATCCAGTCATCTATTTTTGGGCATTTGGGCTGTTTCCATAGCTTACCTATTGTAAATTGTGCTACAGTAAACATAGGGATGCAGATAGCCTTTTGAATTAATTTTTTTTTGTCCTTTGAGTAGATTCCTAGGAGTGGAATTGCTGGATCATATGGAACTCCATTTTAGTAGTCTGAGTAAACTCCATACAGCTTTCCATAGTGGTTGTACCAGTTTGCATTCCCACCAGAAGAATAGGAGCATTCCTTTTCTCCACACCCCAACCAACATTTGTGTTGCTAGTTTTTTAAATATGTGCTGCCATCCTCAATGGTGTAAAGTGGTACCTCATTGTGGTTTTTATTTGTATTCCCTGATACAAGTTGAACATATTTTCATTTTCAACTTTTCATGAGTTTTGACATGTGCAACATATATGATCTCAAAACAAATATGCTTAGTGACAAAAATGATCAAAAAAGATAAACTCATGCCATTTGCAGTAACACGGATGGAGCTGGAAGAGATTAAGCTACACAAACTAAGTCAGAGGGAAAAAAAAAATCAAATGGTTTCACTTATAGGTTGGAGTTCAGGAAAACACAACAACAGGTCTGAAAATGACAAATCTTGGAAGCTGACCATAGATTTGAGGCAAACAGCAAAGGACTAGGTGGGAGTAGGATCAAAAGAGGGGAGGGAAGAGCACAAGGGATTATGATGAGAGTTCACAGGTGCTATGGTTGTGGGAGAACTATGTGAACTACACCTGAAGGGACAACAATGATGTTAAAAAGAAATCAACAAATTATAAAAATATGCTTGGACCCTCCCTGGTGGTGCAGCAGATTAAAGTGCAGCACTCAGAAGCTAAAGCAACTTTAGCACGAGTTTGACCCCCTACTGGGAGGTGACCCACATGCCCCAGCAGATCTCTCCTGACCTGCCAGCTGCTCCCCTCAGCATTGTACTTCGTCAGTTGTCCTGTTCTGCTCCCCATTCTGTCTCTGGTGAATCCTGTCACCGACCCTGCATCTCTGGCCTGTACCCCAGTTCTGTATGCATAAATAAATAAATCTTTTAAATAAATATATATATATATATGTACACACACACACACACACACACACACATATATACTTAATGATATGACCTAGTAGTGAGACTATGTAATATTTAATTCCATTTTTAAAAAATACCCAGAATATGCAAATCTATAGAGACATTTTGTGGTTACCTAGGATCAGAGTGGGGGTGTGCATAGGAATAGAGAGTGGGGAGTGAATGCTATTAGGTAATGGACTTTTGGGGGAGGGTTGCACAACCTTCTAAAAGTAGATTGTGGTACTGGTTGTACAACTCGGAACATTTATTCAAAAAATCTCTAATTGTTCAATTTAAGTGAGTAATATACGTCGTATGCCCTCTTTTTTAAAAAGTGGCAGTGAGTGGCAGCAGCTAACCTAGACAACTTTTGATGGCAGCGATATGAACTGGCTTTGTGCTCTGGGTGGGGTATCAGTCAACTAGCCACTAATACTTTAATATCTCTGTCACATGCAAAGTTGGTAGGACACTGTAAGGTACAGAAGTTGTCATCCTTGTCCTCATGGGAGGAGCTTGTTATTTAAGCAAGAGTTTGATTATGAAACTTAAAACTGAGTGTTAAGGTTTTGAAGAATTCAGAGAGGATTAGAGCAGTCACTTTAGGTTTCGTTTGTACTTGGCATTTAAAGATAGGCAGACTTTGAATAGCTGGTGGGCATTTAGAGAACTGTGGGAGGACTGTAGCCTAATGTTTTTCAAGTGCTCCTTCCTTGCACAACCTCCTCCTATGTCCCTGGAGGCAGTCATCAGCTATGGGGCAGCTCTAAAGGCTGGGAAGTCATTTCTGACACTACGTGAACTCATTTTCCTGCTGACAATACTGTCTTGCCATTTATAATAATTACTGTTGCCAGAGCTGCCCTGAATCTTAGAAATAGTATCTCACATAATTCTTTCCACATGAGTTAGGTGGTATGATTATCTTCCTCCTCATCATCGCTTTCCAGTTGAATATACTTGGGCCTTAAGTATCAAGTGATCGGCCCACAGTCACAGCCACAGCATATTGATCTCCTCTCTCACTTCTAGCTCACACAGAATGTTTGTGATTTCCCTCCCATATGATAGGTCTCCCCACACTCAGAGTTGAACAAGCTAATTTGCTGGTCATTCTTCATGATTCAGCAGGATTTTGAGATTCCTTCCCATCTTGATTGCCATGAGTTGTTCAAGTCTGTCAACTCTACTGAATTCTGGGCCTCAGAAATGAGATCAGGTCAAGTGTTGTCTGGCCAGTCCAGGAGAAGAGGATGGAACATTTTTCTGGTCAGCCTGTGTCCACTGATGCATCCTAAGATAGCATAGCTGGCTCTTTTGGCAGCCACATTCCATTGTGAATTAAAAGCTCTACCGAGTTATGTCCAGGGATCTGAGCAGGGTAACGTGTTTAGAGGTGAATAAAAAGCACTGGGTCTACTGGGAGATCTGGATGAGAAAGTTTGACTTACCAATAGAGGATGACCTCACTCCACTTAGATGGGCCTTACAAATAAAGTAAAAGATGGCCGCTCACATGGCACAAGATAAAACAGGCTTGGTAGCTCCTAAAATCTTGAGCCCCATTATTCTGATGTCTCATAATTTTGCCCTTACTTTTGTTCCTAAATATAAAATCTTGCATTTCGCAATGAAAGCTGAACCAAACATGCAATCCCCACTTACCCTCATCAGGGAAAGGGCCAGTTGACTCATGAACACTGAAGTTAGTAAGAGGATGACTCTTTCTGAATGAGCCAGTGCTTACAAGGGTAAGTTGAGTAGGACAGAAAGTAAGAGGAGAGTTGAAACTTAGTAGGGCAGGGATGGAAGGCTACATACTGAAGCTTTGAAACTGCAGAAATTATTTTATGAAAATAATTTTCATTTCCTAGGGTAGACCTCTGACTGTGGGGTCCTATGGTTACTTTATGAGAAAGTGCCTGTGGCAGGCAATTTTTGGCCTCCATGACATTTGTACTCCCATATAGCATTGTTATGCTATATGGCAAAGGACTTTGCAGAAAGAATTTGAAGACAGATGACATCAGATTATCCAGTTAACCACAAAGTCCTTATGAACAAAGGTAGCAGAACCTGGGTCTAAGAAGGAGAAGTGACAGTGGAGGCCAGGTTGGCATGGTGTGCTCTGAAGTCAGATTCATGGTCGGCACTGGCTGGAGGAAGGGATCATGAGCTAAGGAACACAGGAAGTTGCTAGAAGCCGGAAAAGGAAAAGAGACCAGAGTCTCTTTAGAGTCTCCAGGAGAGAACATGGCCCTGTTGAGCCCTGGCTTAGAGGTCTGGTCTACAGAAGTGAAAGATGAAAATTTGTGATAACTTGTTAAAACTGCAGTAGAAAACTAGCTTAATCATTCAGATTGTGGTTTTAAACTGCATTTCCCTAATAGCTAATGAAATTTTGTTTGTTCTTAAACCTAATTTATTTATCTATTTATTTATTTATGAGTAGAAGAACTGGGGTACAGGCCAGAGGTGGGAGGTAGTAAGAGGATTCACCAGGGACAGAGTGGGCATCTAAAGAGGGAAGCAGCAGGTGAGACAGGAGAGGTCTGCTGTGCCATGGGAGTCACCTCCCTGGCTGGGGCATTGAACTCAAGCCATGGTGTTGATAACACTGAGAATAACCCGGATGACACCAGGGTTATTCATATTCTTGTTTCCCATCCATATATCTTCATTGGTGAAGTGTATGTTTGTTTATATCTTTTGCCCATTTCTAATTGAATTCTTGCCCTTCTTACCATTCAAGTTTTGAGAGTTCTGGATATAAGTCCACTGCCTCATATGTAACTTATAAATATTTTCTCTCAGTCTGTAGCTTGTTTACTCCTAATGTTGTCTTTCACAGAGCAGAAGTCTTACATTTTTATTTACCATTATTTGATTTATCAGTATTTTCTTTTATAGATAATACTTTTAGTATTATATTGGAGGACTCTGTATAAACTCAGGCTATGAAAATTTTTTACCTACTCTTTCTAATGTATTATAATTTTACATTCTTAAATTTATATCTACAATCTAGTTTGAGTTTATTTTTGTGTGAGTATGGAATTTATGTCAATATTTGTTGTTATTTTGTTTTGTGTTTTTTGTTGTTTTTATTTACATGAACATGTTTAATTATTCCTATTCTACTCACTAAAAAGATGATGCTTTTTACATTGAATTACCTTTGTGACTTTGCCAAAAACTAACCCCATATTTGTGGGAAGCTGTTTCTTGACAGCTTTCAGCTGTACCATATTGTCTCAATATCTTTGTTCTGTCATAAGGTTTTAAGTCAGGGGATGTGATTTCTTTTCCATGTTGTTTTGGCCATTATCGTTCCTTTACCTACAAAAGAACTTGCTGGGATATTGATTGTTATTGTATTGAATCTGTGGATCACTTTTGGAAGATTTGATATATTTTTTTAATGCTGTGTTTCCCAAGCCATGCACATAGCATGTTTCTGCATTTCTTTTGGTCTTTTGATTTCTTACATCAGTGAATCATGATTTTCAGCATTCAGATCTAGTACATATTTGGGATTTACAATTAAGTACTTTTTACAGCTCTTTGAGGTAGTATTTTTTAAATTACTGTTTCCCACTTATTTGTTTCTAGTACATAGAAATAATGGCTGGTTTTATTAACATCAAGAAAGTTGCAAAACATAAAATTTGCTATTTTAACTATACAGTTCATATTGTCATACAACCATCCATCTCCAGAACTTTTATTATCCCATTCTAAGTCTCTGCATCCACTACACAATAACTCCTTATTCTGCCCTCCTCTGACTACATTACTGTACTACTTTATAAATGTTTTTATATAAGTTGAGTCATATAAACTTGTCATTTGTGTGGGCTTAGCTTATTTCACTCAGCAAAATGCCAGTAAGGTTCACCTGTGTTGTAACATGTACACAACTTCATTTCTCTTTAAAGTTGATAATGGTCCATTGTGTGTATTACCACATTTTGTTGATTCATTTACCTGTACATGGACTTTTGGGTTGTTTCCACATTTTGGCTATCATAACAATGCTGCTATAAACACTGATGGACAAATAAATATCTGAGTCTCTGTTTTCACGGTATGTTCTGAGAAATGGAGTTGCTAAAGCACATGGCACTTTTATTTTAAAAGTTTTTAAAGATTTATTCATGCATACAGAACTGGGGTACAGGCCAGAGGTACAAGGGTGATGAGAGGCTCCACCAGAGACAGAGTAGGGAACAGAACAGGCAGATTGACAAAGCACACTGCTGAGGGGAGCAGTAGAAAGACAGGGGAGGTCTGTTGCGCCATGCTGGTCACCTCCCTGGGCTGGGGATAGGACTTGTGCTAAAGTGGCTGTGGCTAGCTTCCTAATGCTACCCTTTAACCCATTGCGCCACCAGGGAGGGACCCTATTTTTAATTTTTTGAGGAACTACAATACTATTTTCCGCAGTGGCTACCCATATTACATTTCTACCAATAATGCCCATGGATACCAGTTTTTTTACATCCTCACTAGCATTTGTTATTTTCTGTTTTTGTTAATATACCTTCTGATAATTGTGATACTTGGTTTTTGTGTATTGCTTTTATATCTTGTTGCCTTACAGTACTCAGTGAATAGAACTTTTTCTGTAGATTTACTAGAATTGTCTTATTTTACATGCCTGCTTTACTTTATATATGTGTCAGATACTTTATTTTATATATTTTTAATGAATGAAATAGCACTTCCCCCCTTTTTTATTATAATAGTTTATTTTTACATCATTTTGTGCCTTTTTCTATTTCAGTTGTAATCCCCGTGGGTTTCCCATCACCAATTCACCCATGTGATATCACCAAAGTCCCATGCACTCCGCCCTCCCCCCTCCCCCATTTTTTGATTCCATTCCCCACTCCACCCCCATAAAATGTCTCTGGTATATAGTTGTTCATTACTATTATTTTTTTCCCCCGATCCTTTATGCTCCTGTTATGAGTGAAACTGCCCAGTGGAATTCCATTTTTTTTAAGATTTTATTTATGTATACAAGAACTAGGGTGTGGGCCAGAGTTTCAGGGGGTGAGAGAATTCACCACAGAGAGAAGAGCAGAATTGGTGTATCGCTGAAATCTACTGCTGAGGGGAGCAGCAGACCAGATAGGAGTGGTCTGCTGTGCCATGTGGGTCAGCTCCCCAGGAATCAAACTAATGCTGCAGTGCCTGGCATTAGTACTAAGTACTAAGACTTTTTTACCCCTGTACCACAAAGGAGGTCCTGAAGTACCACTTTTTTACATTTACATTTTTAATATTTTGATTATTGGAATTTTCTACATAAATAATTATGTCATCTATACACAAAGGCAGATATATTTTATGTTTGTCAATTTGCCTTCTATTTCCTTTTCTTGTCTCATTAAATAATCTAGGACTTACAATGTTCAATAGGAGTGTGAGTGGACATTTTTTTTTCCCACTTAACTTCTTTCATTGAAGTATCATTGGTTTACATTGTTGTTTATATTTTGGAAGTACATTATCTCCTCCTTTGGATTAGATAACATAGTCCATAGTAGTGAACAATCTTGACCTATTCCCGTTCTTATGGGGAAAGTATCTAGCCTCTTGAGAATGATGTTAGCAAAAAGTTTTCTGTAGGTGTCCTTTTATCATGTGAGGAAATATCCTTCTACTCCTAGTTTGGTGGGGAGTTTTGCTCATAACTAGGTGTTGGATTTTGTTTAATGCTGGTTCTATAGCTCTTGATATGAATTTGACCATGTGATTTTTCACCTTTAGCCTGATGATGGATTATACTAATTTATTTTCAAATGTTGAAACAGACTTGCATACCTGAATATATCCCTACTTATTTGTGTTGTATAATTCCTATTGATAAATTGTTGGATTCAATTTGCTAATGTTATCATGAAGATTTTTTCAGCATAAATATTGTTCTTTGTCTTTCTATAACTTCTGTGTATCATTTTGGCATTAGAGTAATGCTCATCTCATAGGATGAGTTAGGAAATATTCTCTCTGAGTCTGTCTTCTAGTAGAGATTGTGGGAAATGGATATTATTTCTTCCTTAAATATGTGGTAGAATTTATCAGTGAAACTGGGGGACTACTGCTTTCTCTGTGGGGAGGTTATTAATATTTTATTCAATCATTGATAGATATAATCCTAATCCAGATTATTTCTGTGTGATTTTGGTATAAGTCTTCCTCTTGTATCTTCCAAGGAATTGATCCACTTCAACTACAATAACAAGTATGTGGATATGGAGTTGTTCATAAAGTTGTTTTGTTATCCTTTTAATGTCCATGGGATTTGTAGTGATGGCCATTTTCATATTTTTGTGTTGTATTTTCATCCAGTTTAAAATATTTTTTAATTTCAATGTTTTCTAGGAACATAAGAAAATGGAGAAATGAAAAATAACAGGAGCTTTCTGCCATTCCTTCTGAATTTTGCAGGGGTTTTTCTTCTTTCTTAAGCCAGTTCTGAAAGTCTTATCCTAGGGCTTTCTGTTTTTAACTGGCACAATTTCCAGATTAGTATGGGGAATATCACCAATGAAGTGAGAAACTCAACCCAGTGGTATTTCAAATTTTGGTTTTCTTCCCTATCCAATTGCCAACATTTACTTTAAAGAGTCCTCGGCTGACAGTTCTATGGCTCTATCTGGACAGAATAGCTCTGGTCAGTGGAAGAGGCAGGGTGAGCATGCTTATCCCTTCTTACCTGGAACTGAAACTTCTCTGATCTCTTTTCTTAATCAAGGGATTTCTTAGAAGACCGTGGTAGAGATCAGCCCAAGTAATGTGGAAACACAGCAGCAGGCTACCCTGCCCAGGCATGGGGATTAACCTCGGGACAGATAAGGAGATCTGGCACAGTTCCCCAGGGAACTAGGACCTGCTGTCTCTTGGTAAGGTGTAGCAGCTAGAGAAAGGTAGTCTAGTTGCCTGGACCAGCTGTGGCTGATAATGGGAAAGAGCATCTTTAGGGAATAAAAGCAAAAGAGGTTGGCCCTCCGTGGTGGCTCAGCAGGTTAAAGCACAGCACTAAGAAGCTTAAGCCACTTCCACATGAGTTCGATCCCCGCCTGCCCCAGAAGTGATCCACATAGCGGCAGACCTCTTCTGATCGGCCTGCTGCTCCCCTCAGCAGTGTACTTCGTCAATCTGCCTGTTCTGCTCCCCATTCTGTCCCTGGTGAATCCTCTTACCCTCCACATCTCTGGCCTGTACACCAGTTCTGTATGAATAAATAAATCTTTAAAAAAAAAAAAAAAGCAAAAGAGGTTAATAATGGGAGCACTATATACAGACATACAGTATGTGAAGGAAAAGTGAAATAGTGTAGAAAAACGCAAGAGGTGAAGAAGAATTTTGTATCACTTCAGAGTATTTTGAGTCTATTGGGATTTTGTGGAGAGTATACTAATTTATTGTGGTTGTTATAACAAATAACTACATAAGTTAATCATTTATTCGTTGATGGTCTAGAGGACAGGAGCCTCCAGTCATTTTCATTGAGCTAAAGTCAAGGTATCCTCCAGATTCATGCCCACCTGTGTCACTTGAGATAATCTCCTCATCTCAATATCTTGACTTTTATTGTATCTGCAGTGTTCCTTTTGCCTTTAGGGTAATATTCAGAGGTTCTAGAAATTAAGACATGAACACAAGGTGGGTGGGGTGCGGTTATCAGTCAGTCCACATAAATGGCATTTCACAGATTTTTGATTGGCGGTATAGTGGTTTGGAAAGATCTGTCTGACAACCAAGGAAGGAGTGTAAGTCTAGAGATGTGTAGAGTGTTCTGGAAGACACAAAAGTAACGCATGCTGTGGTTATTTACATGGCACACTCAAGAGCTGCAATACTCAGAATGGTCAGGGTGTGAAATGAGTGAAAGGAAGTCTGGAGAGTCTCAAGGTTTCCTCCCTCATCAGGTGGGTAGACGGTGGTATCATTGATGAATAGGGTGTTCAGGAGGCAGCAGAGAGAGATCATAAGTTTTGTTTGGAACCTGACTTTGGGATATCTATGAGATAAGCAGTGAGTTCTGGTGGGTAGTCAGGGCAGGCATCTGGAGAAGATTAGTGGTAGCTACTTGGTAGTCTGAGTACATGGGCCACACATGTAGCCACAATAGATGATATAAAGTGGGGAGTGTGTCTAGAATTAGAGTACAGAAGCTGTCTGGTAGTGACTTACAGAGTTAGAGAAATAGTGTGGAAGGAAACTGGAGAGCAGGGGCAGGGTCTGGAATGATCACCAGGAGACTGTGTCCTGTGGTTCCAGCATGGCAGCCTAGCAGGGAAGATGTGCTGGCATTCAGAGAGGAAGTCTAGAATGTCTGGAAAGAGAGTGCTACCTTTCAGAACTCTTCCTCTCCTGGGGAATGACCACTCCTTATCAACTCAGCCCTGAAGGAAGAGGAATAGATAATGGCTTTATGTTTTCCCTTGTTAACTTTAAGAACTAGAGGCTCCAGCTGGGAACTGAGCAATTTCTTGGACATTCACTGCATGCACATAGGGTGGGACCCCTCACTGGAGCCAGTCATGGCTCCATCCATTTTACACACCCTAACAGTCTGTTATCTGCTGCACAAGGTTTGGTGTGATGCAGAAGCTCCTGGTCTCCGGGAGCAATGTTCATCCTCTGTCATCATCCTCATGGAAGATCTTGTAGAAAGAAGCTTCTACTGGAAAGATCAGAGCCCATTGAGGCTATTTCTTCCAGCCTTTCTTGCTACTTTTCCTTCTGTGACATACTCTTCAGTCCCTGGGAGGAAGAAAGAGATGAGGGGCTGGGGTACATTGGCTAACCATTCAAAGGCCGACTGGGAGAGCTAGACCTAAGTTGGCCCCTTGAATATGTAGAACTTTAGAAAGATTGGATAGTCAGGAAGGGGTGCCTCTCAGATGGAAAGGTGGGGCATGTCAAGATGGAAAAACAAATATGGGAATGAAGTGCATAGAGGCAGGACCTGGGGACAGCTTTGAGCGGGTGGGGGTGCACACCTCAAGGCCATGAGCTCCCAGGATGCTGTCCATGAGAAGAGACAGAAAAGGGCTCTCCTTTTCTGTTTAGAGGAAGGGGAGGTCTTCTAGAGGTCTTCCTCTAGAAGAGAGTGTCACTTTGTGTTTCAATGGTCCTTATTTCCCTGTTCCCATTCTATGTAACCCTGTCAGAATTACATTTTGAGGTGAGTGAGGTTCAGGGAATTAGACAGCCTTCCAAAGTCATGAAAGTTAAGGTTAGAACCAGGATGGAATAAATCCTCTGTCACCCAGGGAGGGGATGGAACTAAATTTTTAGATGCCACTTACATTTCAAATATCTAAGTAAATGTTATCGTTTAATCCTCAGCCACCCTAGATTAGTGCTATCAGCCATCTTTTCTAGAGGAGGCGCGGTGGTCCCAAAGAGAAGACCAGGACCCCTGGGTGTGTCATAGGGAGTATTGAGTGATGACAGGATCTCCTCAGTGGAATGTCTGCAGCTGTTGGGTGTCAGAGGTAGAGATAGAGGGGTTCTGAAGAGATTACTGCTCAATAGTCACTACACTTTACTGATGAAAACCATGTTTTACGCAATGAGATACCACCTTACGCCAGTGAAAATAATACATATTAAAAAAGCTAGCAACAACAAATGTTGGCAAGGATGTGGTAAGGAAGGAACTCTCCTACACTGATGGTGGGAATGCAAACTTGTACAACCACTATAAAAATGGTACAACCACTACTAAAAATGGAGCTACCATATGGCCCAGAAATTCCACTCCTAGGAATCTACCCAAAGGACACAAAAGCAATTCAAAAGGATACCTGCACCCCTGTTTATTTCAGCACTATATATAATAGGTAAGATATGGAAACAACCCAAATGCCCCAAAATAGATGACTGGCTCAAGAAGATGTGGTATATACACACAAGAAGATGTGCAATCAAAACACATAAACTAATGCCATTTGCAGCAACATGGATGAAGCAAGAAGGAATTATGCTCAGTGAAATAAGTTAGAAGGAAAACAAAAAATATTGGCTGGTTTCACTTACAGTAGGAATATAGGGGAACCAAATAAGGGATCTGGGCGGGGGAATATTAACAAAAAAATTGGCAGGCAATGATCAATCAAAGACATCCTGCAGGGGAGAGGAAAAGAAAGGGATCAAAACAACGGCGGGGAGGTGATAGCTCCTGGGTGAACTGATGGTGGGAATTCTATGGGGACTACACCTGAAAAAAGAAAGCAAACGCTGTACAAAAATGAACAATGATATAAAATATATAGAAATAAATAAGTTATATTTTAAAAAAAAGAAAACCATGGTTTATAAAGGACATGATTGGCTGAAGACATCCAGCCAGCTTGGGAGATTCACGGCCCGTGGACAAACCTCGGTTTATTACAACTGAAGCTTTAAAATGCCAACTAATATTAAAATGCTTTGAGAAGTCTGTAGGAAAACATCTAATTTTTTGGCCTTTTCCAAAAAACAGCCCCACAATTTGTTATGTCTCCTAAATCCTGTCCACTCCACCCGGGAGATGCTTCATGCCAGCCTTATGAGCAGAGTCCACTTCCCAGAGCCTGGGAGGAACCGCCAGCTCCTCGTTAATTAAAAATCAAGCAGCTTGACTCACTCCCTTCTAGTGCAGCCACCAGTGAAGCTAGAAAAGTGGAGTGACCTTGTCTCCTTGTCTCCCTGGCTTTGACATTAACTCCCTTCCTCCCCCAGAGAGCCATGAGACAGTAGGAGCAGCTGAAATGTGAGTTCACATCTTGGTGCATCTCCATTCACTGTGTCACCGGAAGTGAATACTTCCCCCAGCGGAGCACAAGATGTATGTCTGTCCAGTGCAAGTCTGCTTGCAGGGCTGAGCAGTTTAGCCAAGAGGAAAAGCTGCATTTGGGGCAAACTGCTAGCTCCTTCCTTGACAGGGAATAGGCTTACGTGTAAAATAAAATTACAAGCCAATTTCAGTTTTATACTCTGTAGGTCAAGGGGTAGGGCTCTCCAGGCTGACTAACAAAACACAGAACTGAGCTTCAGGGGAAAGCTGGAAAGATGCCAGCTTGCACTAGACACAGCCAGCATGGAGGTCGGCTTTCAAGACTCTGATTTGCTGTAAAAAGATAATAGATTTTGTACTCACAGTAGGGGGGTGTGATCGACAGCAGGTGAAATTGAGATGGAGATAATCATAGAAAACCTGGCATCCTGGGCTTGAGCTCTGCAGGCGCTGTGGCTGTGAAGGCAGGCCCTGCCCTTCCCCCTTCAGCCTCTTGGAGGCCAACGGGCTCCTCCTATTTTCCAGCTTTCCTCTGAGTCTTTTGCTTTGAGCTGAATCACAGCAATTGTGTGTCCCTTCCTCATAACCACAAGCTACAATCGCAAATCTTATTGCGGGCAAGTTCCTTTGTCCAACTTCTGCAAGGTTCTTAATGGCATTTCTAACAGAGTCTCTCAAAAAGGAGACTGTCTTCTCGCCAGCTCCTCGTGAGAGGAAAGAATTTCCCTGTTGTTTGGGGATTATGAGTTGCAGGGGAAACAAAGGCTTAGAGGAGAAAGGACAGGCCAGGACATCAATGAGATGTGTGTCAGTGGGAAATGCCAGTGCCTCACAGTCAGGAGGGCTGGGTCAGGCCCTGTGGCAGCCCACAAGGACTCGGGGCCGCCTCTGCCAGGCTACCTGGCACCACAGCCTGCACCAGCCCAGCACACATAGGCTGTACCACTCCATACACTAACCTTGCACACCTGGGCATATACTCTGTCTTTTCTTTCTTTCTTTTTTTTTTTTTAAGATTTATTTATTTATGCATATAGAACTGGAGTACAGAGATGCGGAGGGGGTGAGAGGATTCACCAGTGACAGAGTGGGGAGCAGAACAGGAAGAGTGACGAAGCACACTGCTGAGGGGAGCAGCCGGCGGGTCAGGAGAGGTCTGCTGCTCCATGTGGGTCACCTCTGGGGTCTGGCGGGTCAGGAGAGGTCTGCTGCTCCATGTGGGTCACCTCTGGGGTCTGGGATCGAACTCACATTGAAGTGGCTGTGGCCCACTTGCAGTGCTACGCCACCAGGGAGGACCTACTCTGGTCTTTTTAAAGACATATACACACTTAAAAAAAAAAAAAAGATTTATTTTGCCTCAGTAAATTTACCTGAGTAAATTTAAAATAAATAAAAATTTATTTTACTGAGGTTGATTTACCACATTTTGTATTTTAGAGGTATATATTTGTAGACAGTGGCTGAAGCCAAAGGCAGTTACAAGTGGGGTCTCATGGAGGGGAGTTGCTGGTGAGGATAGATAGCCCCAGGAAAAATGCAAACAGAGTATGGCTTTTGGGGAGGAGAGTCTGAGAAGAAACATGAGGGGCTGCTGAAGTAGCTCCCAGCATTCAGTGGTCGGGACTTCAGAATTTTTCAATCTTCAGCCATTCCAGGGCCAGTGATTTTTGCCCCTACCACACTGATCTTCAAGAAGGCTGTTACCTCTGGGGAGGTCTCAAGCAGCCAACCTCAAAATGAAAAGTGTGGAGGCTTTGCAGGTAGCTGAGTGACTGAAACTATTCCCAACTTTGCTGCTGTGACAGCCTGGCAGGGAAGGCGAAGACCTAGAGCTGGGCATCTCGCTGAGCTGCGTCAGTGTGCACATTGGTCAGGCCATTTGGCTGCCATCTCCTGTTGTGTCTTTTGCTGTTTCCATGAGTTGGATCCTGGCCTAGAGTCTGGCTGCCAAGTGCTCCAGGCCTGCAGTGGTAGGAAGATGCCATCTTGGGAGCATTTGTGTTTAGGCTTTAAAATACTGGACACTGCTTTGCACGAGGTAATGGCCATTTTGGCCTCAGTAACTCTGTTTTCCCTGGTTTGTTGAATAAATCCCATTATTGTTCTCTGACTCTGAATGGTCTTGCAAACTCAGATGTAAGTGGTAAACTATCTGGGTAGCGTCCTTGGCCAGTTTTAGTGCCCCTTGCTGTCCTGTATAAGATTCACACCTCTGGGCCCTCCCTGGTGGCTCAACAGATTTAAGTGCAGTGCTATGAAACTATACGCAGCCATTACAGCACAAGTTCAATCCCCAGCCAGGGAGGTGCCCCACATATTGTACAGACCTCTCCTGACCCGCCTGCTGCTTCCCTCAGCATGTATTTCAGTCCATCTGCCTATTCTGTTCCCTACTCTTGTCTCTGGTGAATCCTCTCACATTCCCCCTGCCCCACACCTCTGGTCTGTATCCCAGTTCTGTATGCATAAATAAATAAATCTTTAAAAAGAAGATTCACACCTGTTCAAATGTATGTTATCACATCACCCCCACTTTGAGCACTTCTCAAGCCTGCAGAGGTTACTCGACTCCAGGTCAGGACTCACTGTGTAGCCTTTTTTAATTTTCAGAGTCAAGCCTCTTGGGTTTAAATCCCTACTCACCCACTTCCCTTGGACATAACTGCTACCAAACCACTGGTTTCTCCCTGCCTCATTTCTGCCATCTGTAAAATGGGCATACAGTGCCAACCTCATCTGGTAAGACCACAGTAGATTTTAATGTTGTTGTTCCCACCATGCGAAAAAAGACAGTGAAACTCCCAAGATAACTCTGATCACTTTTTATTTGAATGAACTAACGAGGACACAGCTAGTCCCAGTTACTTCTCTTTTAGTAGACTAGCTGCCTTTTATCATCAGAAAAACAAACCCTAAGTGGTAGGATATGGGAAGCCATGTACAGTAATACCGGAGAATGGGAACAGGTGTGCTAAGACCACGCCTTGGCGGTGGGATTCGGCTCCCGTTACCCTGCCTTGGATTTCAGAAGATTCCCAACTTCTCTGAAAAACCTGGTTTGATCGAGCCTGCTGTGCAGCGCTGTGACAGCCATTTCAGAGGCCCGGGTGTCCCCTGGTGGCCACAGGTTGCATCGAGCTCTTTTCCTCGCGCTGAAAGAGCAGGAGGCTATTTTGAAATTGGCTCTGGATTTAATGAGGCATAGGGAAGTTGTTGTTTGTCTCTGTTGTAGCCTTCTTGGTGCCTCTGGTCCAGCTTTATAAACACATTCTGGGCTTTTCCACTTTTACAAATAAGCAAGTATCTCACTAAATAATCTCCAGCAAGCTGCAGTGCTCTCCAGGATTTCCTGATCGGTGGAACAGATGCTCTTTTCTACCCAGTCAGCGCTGTTCTTATTGTCAGCAAACCACAAACCACCACCAGGTGGCGGTGTAAGAGTTGGTCTGGGTTTCTCCCCAGTGAAAAAGATGAGAGAATCAGTGTGGGTTCAGGATGACTCAGCAGGGCGCTGGACTGAGTCAGTTTCCTGTTCCCCAGGTTTCCAAGGGGTCCAGGCAGCAAACTCAGGCCTAACATTCCCTGGGGAAGGTTGCCTCTGCCTGTGGGCCTTCTTTTCCGCACAGAGTGAATGGAAGACAAAATATGCTCAGACTTCCATAAAGGGTACCTTGAGGACTTACTTAGCTAGTGGGTAGGATTATGATTTTTTGTTTTAAAGATTTATTTATTTATACATACAGAACTGGGGTACAGGCCAGAGGTGCAGGGCGGTGAAAGGATTCACCAGAGACAGAGTGGGGAACAGAACAGGCAGATCGAGGAAGTATACTGCTGAGGGGAGCAGTAGGTGGGTCAGGAGAGGTCTGCCGCGCCATGTGGATCTCCTCCGGGGCAGGCGGGGATCGAACTCATGCAGAAGTGGCTTTAGCTTCTTAGTGCTGTGTTTTAACCCGCTGCACCACCGGGGAGGGCCGGATTATGATTTTTTATAATCAAGGCAAAACTCTTTTACTGCACATTCACATGCAGTTATAAGAAGCAGCGCACAGCTCTGTCACGCATTTTTTCAGTTTTCCTCAATGGTAGCAGCTTTCCAAACTGGCAGATACTGTCCAGGTACATATTTCCCTCACAACAAGCATCTGCCCTGTTGCCCTTGTTTAGGTTCAAACCCTCCATTCCCAGCCCCCTTCAACCACTGACCTGTTCTCCATTTCTATAGTATTGTCATTTCAAGATTATATAAGTGGATTCATACAATATCTAACACTTTGGATTTGATTGTTTTTCTCTTGCCTTGTTTTTCACTCAGCATAATTCTCTGGGGAGTCATCCAAGTTGTATATATCAATAGTTCTTCATTTTTAGGGCTGGCATTCCATAGAATATGTACCAGTTGGACTGCAATTTACTTATTTTAAAACATTTGAATCATTTCCAGTTTTGAGCTGTTATGAATAAAATTTCTATGGGCACTCATGTACAATTTTTTTTTTAATCAAACAGACATTTTCATTCTCTGGGATAAATGCCCAGAAATGCAATTGCAGTTTATGTCTTTTGATGGGTGGGTCTGTTTCATATAAGTTGTCAAATTTTTGTGTAGAGAGTTATTTGTAGTATTTTCTTATCTTTTGATGCCTGCAGGGGCTGAAGTGATGTTCCCCATTCTGTTCCTGATGTCTTCTTTTTCTTTGTCATTCTTACTAGCTTGATTTTTCTGTTGTTTTGTTTTTCACTTCACTGATTTCTGCTTTTTAAAAATGTTTATTTTTGTGAAGAAGAACTGGGGTGTAGGCCAGAGGTGGGATGTGCTCTTCTTGATATGTGTTTTGTGGGTATTTGGAAAAGACTATTGCATTGGGTGTGGTTTTCTATACATTTTTATTAAATCAGTTGTTTGATGTTATTGCTGAGCTATTTCCTATCCTTGCTTATTTTCCATTTAGTTGTTCTATTATTTGTTGTTTAAGTACTGTGCACTAACTGCACTGCTGGAGCACCTGTTGCATTAATTGTTGCAGAGGGATATTGACTGTGTTGCAGATCTGTCTACCTCTCCTTTATTGCTACCAGTTTTGCTTCATCTGTTGTGCAACTGTTTTGGAAGCACATTTCAGATTACCATAGCTGCTTGGGGGTTTAATCCTTTAATCATTATGTGATATTCTAGATTCTGTTCTATGTCTGGTCATTTTCTTTGCTCTGAAGTCTAGTTTATCTAATTATAAAATAATCATTTTTGCTCTCCTTTTACTAATGTTTGTATGATATATCTTTAAACTTTTATGTATTTTAAACCTACCTATACAGTTCCATTTGGAGAGAATTTCATGTAAACACCATGTATCTGGGTCATGTTTTTTTTTCAGCTTTTTTTTTTTTTTACAAAAGTTTATTTTTACATCATTTTGTACATTCTTTTTTCCATCTCAATTGTAATACCTGCGGGTTTCCCATCACCAAGTCACCCGTGTGCCATCACCATAATCCCGTGCATTTCCCTCCCCCCCCCCCCCATTTTTGATCCCATTCCCCACTCCACCCCCGTAATGTTTCTAGTATATATAGTTGTTCGTTATTATTTTCTCCCCTGGTCCTTTATACTCCTGCTATGAGTGAAACCATCTGGTATTTTTCTTTTTCTTTCTGGCTTATCTCACTAAGCATGATCTTTTCCAGCTCCATCCAAGTTGCTGCAAAAGACATGTGTTTCTCTTTTTTGGTTGCTGAGTAATATTCCATTGTATATATGTACCACATCTTTTTAATCCAGTCATCTACTTTTGGGCATTTGGGCTACTTCCATGTTTTTCCAATTGTAAATAAAGCAGCAATAAACTTGGGGATACAGGTATCTTTTTAAATCAGTGTTTTTGTGTCTTTTGGGTAGATACGTAGGAGTGGGATTGCTGTCTGGGTCATGTTTTTTAATCTACCCTGCCACAATTTTTCATTGCTGTAATTAGACCATTTGCATTTAATGTTGATAAGGCCAAGACTTCCATTTTAGTCTTTGTTTCCATGTGTTCTCTCCTTCCCTTCTTTTTCCGCCTTTTCTCACCTCTCATCCTCCCCTCTACTCTCCTCCCTCTCTTTCCCTTTTCCTGTCTTTCTGTGGACTTCAGTTTAACTTTTTAACTATAGACTTTATTTTTTACAAGCTTCAGATTTAAATGAAAAGTTAACAAAAAGTGCAGAAAACTCATATATTCCTCCTCTCTCACAGTTTCTCCTACTACTAACATCTTGGATTAATGCAGTACATGTGTTAAATTGATGGACCAATATTCATACATTATTATACTAAAGCCCATAGTTTACCTTAGGGATCACTCTTAGTATTGTACAGTTTTAGGGATTTAAAAACTTTGGTAATATCGTATATCCTCCATTACAGTATCAAACAGAATATATCTTCACTGCCCTACAAACCACTTTCCTCCCTACAACTCCTGACAACCACTGATCTTTTGTCTCTATAGTTGTATTTTTTCCTAGAATATCAAATAGTTGGACTCATACAATAAGTAGTCTTTAAGGATTGGCATCCTTCACTTAGCAACATACATTTTAAGACTCTTCTATCTTTTGTCACTTGAAAGTTCATTTATTTTTTATCACTGAATAGTATTCCATTGTATGGGTTATCATAATCCGTTTATCCATTCAACAACTTAGGAACACCTTGGTTTTCAGGTTTTAGCAATTGTGAATATAGACATTCTTGTGCAGGTTTTATAGAGCTCGTTTTCAAATCTTTTGGATAAATAATACTGAGTGCATTTACTGGATATACTGAAGGTAAGGGTATGTTTAGTTTTTTTTTTTTTTAAATATTTATTTATTTATTCATACAGAACTGGGGTACAGGCCAGAGATGCGGAGGGTGAGAAGATTCACCAGGGACAGAGTGGGGAGCAGAACAGGCAGATCCACGAAGTACACTGCTGAGGGGAGCAGCGGGCAGGTCAGGAGAAGTCTGCCACACCATGTGGATCTCCTCCCCGGCAGGCGGGGATCGAACTCATGCGGAAGTGGCTTAAGCTTCTTAGTGTAGTGCTTTAACCCGCTGCGCCACCAGGGAGGGCCCTGGGTATGTTTAGTTTTATAAGAAACTGTCAAGGTGTCATCCGTAGTGGTTGTGTTATCCATTTAGGAATGCCTGAGAATTCCTGTTGTCCTGAATCTTTGTCAGTACTTGGCATGGTCAATGTTTCAGATTTAGCCATTCTATTTGGCATGTAGTGGTATCTCATTGATTTTTTTTTTTCTCTCATTGATTTTTTAATCTGTGATTTCCAAATGACATATGCTGTAGACCATCTTTTCATAGCCTATCATCTATATATCTTCAGATCTTCTTTATACTTTTTAATTGGATCATTTTATTTTTGAATTTTAAGAGGGTGTTTGTGTATTTTAGATACAAATCCTTTATCAGATATATGTTTTTCAAACATTAACATCCAGTCTGTATCTTCTTATTCTATTAATGGTAACTTTCACAGGACAGACATTTTTAATTTTAATGAAGACCACCTTACTTGTGTTTTCTTTCATGGATTGTGATTGTGATGTTATTTGCGAATATCCATTGCAAACCTATGTCCAACTATTTCGTCTCCTATGTCATCTTGTAAAAGTTTTATAGTTCATTGTTTTGCAGTTGGATCAATGATCCATTTTGAGATTTTAGTTTGCAAAAAAGTGTAAAGTGAATGTCTCTATTCTTCTATTTTTCATTTTTGTGTGTGTGTCTGTATATGTCCTGTTTTTCTACCACCATTTGTTGAAAAGATTATCTTTTCTCTACTCTATTGACTTTTGCTCCTTTGTCAAAGACCAGGTGGCTATTTGTCTGACTTTACTTCTAAGTTCTCCATTCTCTTCCTTTCATCTATCTGTCTACCTTTCACTGATACCACATTTTCTTAATAACTGTAGCTTTGAAGTAAGTAGTATTTTTAGTAAGTCATACCATAACACTGTAGTATTTAGTAAGTAAATAATACTGTTCACTACAAATATCATAGCTACATGATCTTGAAAAGTTGCTAGACAGTCTTAAGGTGTTATTGTGTGAAGTCTCTGAATTAATTTTTCTTAGTACTATGTTGGTTATGTTGTGTCTTTTGACTTTTGCTATAAACTTTAGAATCATAAACAGTTTCCGATCAAATCCACAAAGTATCATATTGGGATTTTTATTAGAATTGTTTTGAATCTAGATACCAAATTGGGAAGAACTAAATCTTAAACATGTCGAATCTTCCTATCCATGAACATAGAATATCTCTCAATTTATATAGATCTTCATTAATTTCTTTGTCAGAATTTTATCATTTCCCCCATAAAGATTTTGTACATTTTTCATTAGATTTTTACCTAGGTATCTCATATAGGTAATTAATCAGGGGCTAATGTAAATATTATTTGTGTTTTCAATGCAAATTCCAGTTGCTGTTTGCTGGTATATAGGAACTCTATTGACTTTTGTATATTAACCTTGCATCCTGAAATCTTGCTATAATCATTTGTTAGTTTCAGGACTTTCATCATCATACTATCACCATTATCATCACATTTTTATTATTGATTCTTTTCGATTTTCAACATACCAATTTTGTGGTATGTTGTGGACAATTTTATTTCTTCCTCCAAACCTGTATACCTTTAAATTTTCTTTTCTTGTCTTGAATTAACTAGGACTCCCAATGCATAATGGGAGTGACAGAAAGGATCATCCTTGACTTTTTTCCTTTTCTTTAGAAGGAAAACACCTGGTTTCATATTATTTGAATATGATGATGGCTATTGGATTTTAATAGATGTTCTTTATCAAGTTGAGGGGGTTCCCTATATTCCTTGTTTGCCGAGAGGTTTTGTTTTTGATCATGAATTGTGTTGGGTTTTGCCAAATGCTTACTCTGAATCTATATGGTCATGTTATCTTTCTTCTTCAGCCTCCTGATGTAATGGATTACATTAATTGACTTTAGAATATTGAACCAGCCATGCATAATATGAACATACTGTAAAGTATTCTGTAAATGACCTTTCTTTGGTTTAGCAAACAAGAGAGCCTAATCATCTACATAGACTTGTGAAGCAGCTATGCAAATTGTATTTCCTTTAGGTAACCGACTTTTCCATACTTCATGAATGATCAGGAGCCAGATAAAGAAGAATTAAACAATAGGTACCCACCATCATCACAGTGCATTCTTTTGAAAGGGAGAGATTTAAACCCAGTGTTGTCTTCTGCTATATTTAAATAACATAAAGATATCTTTAGGTCAAAACAACTTAGAACCAGAAACCCACCATGTCAAGAAAAATTATAATTTTAATGTTGATAACTCATTTTTCCTATATATATATATGTGTGTGTATACATATATACATCTATACATGTATATATGTACACGCATATATACACACACATATATATACATGCATATACATACACACACATATAAACTAAGTTCAAATTTGTGAGTTTTAACAGGTCTCACAGAGTATTGTTGTATTGTTTACTGGATTTGAATCATCACTTCAATTATCTAATAAGCTTTGTCTAGCTGCCATTAATATTTATATTCTATTTAACAATTTCTAGGTCACATTTGGCCTTAGTATATAATTCTTTTATACATTGTTGGATTTGAGTTGCTAATATTATATAAGTTGAGGAATTTTGCATCTATGTTGATAAAAGATATTGGTCTATAATTTTCTTGTAACACCTTTTTTATCTATTTCTAGTATTAGATTATTACTAATATAGTAGGATGAATTAAGAATGCTTCTCTTTGCTTATCTTTTCTGGAAGAGATGATAAGAAAACTCTTATTATTTGCTCCTTAAATTTTTGGTAAAATACCCCAGTGAACCCATCTGTACCATGTGCTTTTTATTTGGGAAAGTTGTTAATTATTGATTTAATTTCACCAATAGATATAGACCTATTCAAATTATTTCTTCTATTAGTTTTGGTACAAATCCATCTGTATATTTGAAGCATTTGGTCCATTTTGTCTAAGTTATCAGACTTGTGGGAATATTTTATATTGTAAGTGTATATATAAGTACATATATGCTATAGGGATGGGCACTTGGAAGTCCATAATTTTTGTTTTTTAGTGAATTAATTCCTGGATTATTAAATGAGAAACATTTTGGGCATCCTAATAAAATTACATCCCATTAAAAAAGTACTTATTGCCCATTAAAGCATTTTGTAAGCATAAAATTATTTGTACTATTGTTTTATTATTATCTTAATGCTCATGTTTGTTGGAATTTGACTGTTACTAATTTGAAATCTTTCTATTTAATGTATGCACTTATAACTGTAAATTTTCCATCTTAGCTCCACTTTCACTGTGTCACATAGGTTTGGTATTTTGATTTTGCATTTTCCTTAATGTCTTTTCTAATTTTCCTTTTTATTTCTTTGACTCACTGGTTGTTTAAAAATGTTTGATTTGGAAGAATAGACGCTGCTCTGGGCCGCAGCACCTGACCTCCCCAGGACCCATGATGCCCGGGGCCCGTGGCAGGGTGCAAGGAGCCCGGCTTGAGACCCCTGGAGCTGAGCGCTGGCTCCCTCGCAGTCTCCCAGGCCCACCCTAACTGAAGAAATGAGTACTGGCCCCAAGCAAAAGTACAGTATATTCTCTGAGTATGGCAAGGTTGTAAAGGTTACTATAATGAAAGATACAGATACCAGGAAGAGTACAGGGATTGCATTCATTTTGTTTTTGGACTAAGATTCTGCACAAAATTGCACAAGGGCCATAAACAACAAGCACTTACTTGGTAGAGTGACAAAAGCCAGCATTGCTATTGACAACGGAAGAGCAGCTGAGTTCATCCGAAGGCGAACCTACTTTGATAAATCTCAGTGTTATGAATGCGGGGAAAGTGGACACTGAAGTTATGCCTGTCCTAAAAATATGCTTGGAGAACGTGAACCTCCAAAAAAGAAAGAGAAAAAGAAGAAAAAGAAAATTCCTGAACCAGAAGAAGAAATCGAAGGAATAGAAGAAAGTGAAGATGAAGAAGATCTTGCCCTTGACAGCCTTAGTAAGGCCATAGCTTTCCAGCAAGCCAAAATTGAAAAAGAACAAAATAAGTGGAAACCCAGTTCAGGGTGTCCCTCAACATCAGATGATTCAAAATGTCTGAGGATAAAGAAAAGTACTTATTTCAGTGATGAGGAAGAGCTTAGTGATTAAATTGTATTTATTTATGTAAATAACATTAAACATAATTAGTTTTTTTTAATCTTGGAATACCAAGGTCAGTGGTGACTAAAGAGTACTCTTAGAATTTGAGCATAAGAATACTTAGTATCAAATAGCTTTTGCTGTAAAATAGTTCATAAGAATTGAAAAATAATGTTGAAGTATGTTTCTAGCTTGCCTCAGCAGTGTAATAAAAAGAAATTAAGATTTGTGGATGACCTTTAATCTTGAAGCTTGACTAGAAAGAAAATTCTGTGACAGTAATGCTGATGTCATCCCCTAAAAAAGATAGGTAGTAAAAAAATGTGTTTGAGAGGTTCATTATAAAGCTTATTTGTGTCTGGTTGATTTACATGAGGACTTGTGAAAAAAGTTTCCTCTTTAAAACACAAATTTCATAAAGACTGAAAGAGTTGAATGATCTATTTTTTTACATGTTAATAAAATTTTCAAGAGAATTTTGTTCTTAAAAAAATGTTTTATTTGGCTTTAGTTCAAGATGGCAATGTAGAAAGATTCTGAAACTACCACTTTCCAATGTTGCATCAAAGCTATAGCCACTTTTGGAATATTTTCCCCTGGGAAGACAATAAAACTAAAAACAAACTAAGCAATTCCTTCACACAAGGCAAGTGAGAAAATAAAACACACTAAAATAGGTAGGAGAGGCTGACACAATCTCACAAAATACACAGACCCTAACATTGTGACCTGTAATTAGGAGGGAACTCAAAACCAGGAGCTCCTATCAAAAGATTGAAGGAGGGCCCTCCCTGGTGGCGCGGTGGGTTAAAGCACTGCACTAAGAAGCTTAAGTCACTTCGCATGAGTTCAATTCCGCCTGCCCTGGAGGAGATCCACATGGCGGGGCAGACCCCTCCTGACCCACCCTCTGCTCCCCTCAGCAGTGTACTTCGTTGATCTGCCTATTCTGCTCCCCACTCTGCCCCTGGTGAATCCTCACACCCTCCGCATCTCTGGCCTGTACCCCAATTCTGTATGAATAAATAAATAAATCTTAAAAAAAATTGAAGGATTTGAACCTCTATCAAGTACTCCAACTTTTAAGACCTGCACCTGTCAGACAACCTCCAAACCCTCAAAACCAAGAGGGCTGGATTTCCTAAGACCCACACGATTATAGCAACTGAGAAACAACTCTTAAAACACTTTGCTAGCAGACTTACTTGGCCTTAGGCTTCAGTATAGAAATATCTATTTGCAAAGCAGTGCCTAGATGTTTGTGGAAGGGCTCTTTTATTAAGTGTAAATCACCAGCCTGAGGGGCAGGAGGCCTATGGGAATACTCTTGGTAGATACAGACTGGTGGGACCTCTTTTTTTTTTTTTTTTTAAGATTTATTTATTTATTCATACAGAACTGGGGTACAGGCCAGAGTTGCGGAGGGTGAGAGGATTCACCAGAGACGGAGTAGGGAGCAGAACAAGCAGATCATGGAAGTACACTGCTGAGGGGAGCAGCGGGCGGGTCAGGAGAGGTCTGCCTCGCCATGTGGTCACCTCCGGGGCAGGCGGGAATCGAACTATTGCGGAAGTGGCTTTAGATTCTCAGTGCTGTGCTTTAACCCGCTGCACCACCAGGGAGGGCCGGGACCTCTTTTTTTTTAATGTGTTCGGGGTTCTAGATCTTTTCTCCCCAGAGCTTTGAACCTCATCCCCACCATCCCTCTTAGGCTGCACTCCCCATTCTGTGCACTCCAGAGCACCAGCATGTCCTGGAGGGAAGGGTTTACATGCATCTGTTGTCCTAGTTTTTACCTGGTGCCCCAGTTTTTCTGATACCTCCCAGTGATGCCCCTTGATCACCTGGTGGGCTTGAGGGTCGGGCGTTTCTGGGTCCCCAGGATTGTAACAATAAGATAGTCATGGCTGCCTTCTGCCCTCAGAACACAGACGGCACACTGAAACACACCTGGTGTTTCTCCCAGAGGCCTGTATATTTGTCTTGGAGCTTCACCTGAGACAAAAGCTTCTGATTTGGCTCACATAGAGGGGCTTAAGTAGGTGTCCTCAAGAAATGGAGACTGGTGGGCAGTATCTTTACACTCTCACCTGCCTCACTCCAACTTAGACCCTTGGCTGGTAGCCTGATTTTTCAACTGCTGCCATCACTTGACTGGTGACCAGGAAGGTTTATGTGTGCAGGTTCCATAGGATTGCAACCACGAAGAAAGAGTTCTTAGACAGTTACCACCCTCAGGTCATAGCAAGAGGCAATAGACTCAGGAGTATAGGTTTTTCTATGAAAGAGACTTTTAGACTATCTGGAGGGTCAGGCTTTTAATTAAACACACATCTAAAGACTGACTGATATCCTCTCCAGAGACCTCAGGACAGGCACTGTCTTCACACTCTCCTCTGCAGTGCCCCAGGGCTGCTCTCAAAGAGGCGCTGTTAATTGTTCCATTATGAGCCCTAGTTTTTATGTCTAGTGTCCTGATTCTGCAGCTGCTGCCCAGGCATCACCCAAAGGGATCCCCTGGTTAGCTGGCCCTCTGGGTCAGACGAGCTTTGTATTTCTGGGTTCCATGGGTTGTAAAATCAGGGAGATAATTGTTGACTGACAGTCAGCCTCAGGGCATCACAGACAGTAAATTGAGACAAACCCGAGTCCAATTCTTCCATGCATAAATGAAGAAGAAAAAAAAAAGACCTGTTTGCTTGTCTAGGAGCTTTGACTTGAGGAAAAAGCTTCAGAGTTGGCCCACAAGTAGAGGCCTATGAAGATACTCTTCAGGGAATGGAGGCTAACAGTTAGTCTTAGTGCTCTCCCTCTTCTTCCTCCGGATTACCAGTAACTCCTAGAAAAGAATGTATTAACTCATCTGGAACCCCAGTTTCATGACTGCCCCCCCGGGACACCTCCAAGTCACCATGCTCTGGTTAACAGCAGGACTTCTGCTTATGGTCCCCCAGGAATCGATGCCTTTACCTCCTTTGAAAGCTGCTGTGAGTCCGGCTTCCAATCAGCCTCGTCCAGCTGCTGAAATCCTCCCTTTTGGGACACTGACAGGTCTTGACATAGTCTCAACTACTGGGAATAGAAAAACAAAACAGGCCACTTAGACCATCAAAAGCTTTGAGAGACAGCCAAGCATTAGGACAGGGATGAATGACAATGTTCTTTCACTTGAGTTGCTCTTTCCAAACTAGGAGAGCTGCTTGTTTGGTCTAAAGTGCAGAAACTACAAAGAGAGTCAAGCAAATGAAGAAACAGGAATTGTTATAATCAAAAGAACAACAGATAGTTCCCCACTCTGTCTCTGGTGAAGCCTCTCGCCACTCGTGAGCCTCTGGCCTGTACCCCAGTTCTGTATGTACAAATAAATAAATCTTTAAAAAAAAAAAAAAGAACAATAGATAAACTTACATCATTATGTTGCGTGTTGTCTTGCAAAAATTGCATTTTGTACAAATTTTTGTACAACCTTCAAACAAGTCTATCAGCACCATTTTACCAATAGCATGTGTTTATTTCTTGTCTGTGTCATGTCTCAGTAATTATTGAAATATCCCAAACTTTTTCATTATTGTATTTGTTATGGTAATCAGTGATCTTTGATTGTGTTTATTGGGGAACACCACAAACCAAGCCCATATGAGTCAGTGCTGTGTTTGTTCTGACTGCTCCACTGGCCGGCCATTCCCACCTTCTCCACCTCTCCTTCAGAACTCTCTATGCCCTGAAAGCCTAATGGCAATACTGAAATAAGGTTAACAAATAGCCCAACATGGCTTCTGAGTGTTCAAGTGAAAGGAATTGTTGCATGTCTCTCAGTTGAAAACTAGAAATGATGACGCTTAATGAGGAGGCATGTCAGAAGTAAAGATAGGTGGAAAATGAGGCCTCTGGTGCTGGTTAGCCAAGTTGTGGATACAAAAGAAAAGTTCTTGAAGGAAATGAAAAGTGCTTCTTCAGGGGAATCCAGCAAAATGGTGGAGGTGTGAAGAAGCCAGACTCACCTCCTATACTTATTTATAACCAAACTATATGCAAATAAAAACAGCAATCCCTGGAGGATGACCATAAGACCACAATATGTGTATGAAGAGGGTGACACAGCAGAGGTGGGAAAATTGGAAATATAGCTGTGGGGAATATTTCAGGGGGCACAGCCCAGGAGGGAGGGGGACTGCCTCACTGTTTTTGACCAAAGGGCTAGTGCCGTGCCCATGTTGGGGGCTCTAGAACCCAGAGGCTTCACTGGAGAGAGGGGAACACATAGTTGGTGGACAGGACTTAGAAGTCTTCTCAACAGAGGAGAATAAGGGTAGGGGAACAGCACTGCACCTGTGAGGGTTGGAGCAGTAGATTAATGAATGCAAAGGCAGGAGTTATATTGCCAGACAGCGCCTGGGCTCTTCAAACCATGGTGGAACACCCCACACCCCTCATCAGGGGAGCTGAGGGTAGTGGACAATCTTGGAGACATAGTGTGAGTCTGCAAAGGTGGTGGTGGATACCCTAAACTCGTGTTCCTGGACATGGCTTCCTGGAATCCAAACCTGCTGAAAAGGCTCAAGTGGCTCACTTGTGCCTCTATTCAAAAGAGGCTTTTTTCTACAGCTGGGGCTGTATTATGCCTCACAGGTAGTGGTGGGGGACGAGTGGGAGGAGGGTGAAGTGCAGGGTGGCAAGACCAAGATGACTAGTATATCCTTAACCAAAGTTCAAAACACCTAGGTCCTGGCAACATGCGCAAGTGCCTCTGGGCAGGGCTCTGAAGTTCAAAGACAAAAGGAATAGCCCCCCAGCTCCCTCAGCCATCACTCCCTCTCCATGCTATAAACATTAAGTCAGGTCTGTAATGAAGGTAATCTTTTGTGGCTTGCAAGTGCAAACCTGCACACTCCTCATTCATTTGTAATCAGAACCTGAGCAGTAGCCTGGCTGTGGTGCAAGCCAGCAGCTCTCTGATCGCTTTCCTGTCTACACCCCCAAGGAAGAAGAACTACTGGTCATATAACCCATATGCCAGAGTATGAGAGACTGATGCTAGCCCAAGACTATTTGAAATGATTTAACCACAGGCTTAGCCTAAGTGAATGCATCATTGTAGATCCCACCAACCTGGGTATGCACAGCACCTTAGAAGCTGGAAATCTTGGCACATCCTAGCAACGATCTCTCAATGACCTGCTGTCCTGTCTCCTAACCCCCAGCTTACACTACACCTCTCCTCATCCATATAGGTGCAGAGACATTGGCCCGTGGAATTATAGACACCCAAGGGTCCCAGGCAAGCAACCTAAGATTTTATGCTGTAATCTGTAAATATGATAGTGGTCAATTCAACAGGACAAGGAAAGGAGGCTTTTTATTGCAACCATTATAATTCAAAAAGAGATAGAGAAATATACCAAAAATAAAGAAACAAAAAAAATATGAATCCAGCAAGACTATGTAATTTGTCTGAAAATTTTAAAGCAACAGTCATATGAAAGGTGTTATTATCCATATCAAACTTACAATATTCAAAATAGAAAAATGAACAGTAGAAATGGGAAGACAGTTTACCATAGAGGATATCCAAAAGGCCTTTGGATGCATGGAAATTTTTCATCATTGCTTCCAATAGGAGAGATGCAGGATACAGCATACGATCTCTGTAAGATAACATCTCACCTTTGAGAATGACATATTAAAAATCCCCCAACGACAAGTGCTGGAAAAGATGCAGGGGAAAAAAATGGAACCCTGTTACTCTGTTGGTGATCATGTATGCTGGTATAACTATGACAGAGAACAATCTGGATTTACCTTTAAAAATTGAAAATGAAGATATCATATGACTCAGCAATCCTATTCTTGGCATCAATCCAAGGAATGTAAAACCATTATATAAAAAACTATTTTATCTGCAATGTTTATTGCAGCACTATTTATAACAGCTAGGATACAGAAGCAAAAAATCAATAGAAGATTGGATCAAGAAGATAAGGTGTACTTACACAATAGCCTGCTGTTCAGCCCTAAAGAAAGAAAAATGCTGCTATTGACAATAGAGTAGAAGGTGTTTGATAGGACTATTGATAGTAAAAGAAGCCAAATTGACAAAAGCCAATATTGGATGTTTCAGAGTGGACATTTCAACAAAAGTATTATACTTGTAAAAACTAGTTTCTGAGGTTAAGGGATATCAGCAATAGTGATGGGGAAAATTGTTTTTAATATAATTTTAAAAACTGTCCAGTCAAGTTGAAAACTATGTACAATTTAATAGTTAGAGTCCTCAAATTGATTATAAAATGAGACACTCTGTGGACACAATGTCTAATGAGTTGCCAAGGGAATAATCATATAAACTTACATGCATTTATCTAAACAAATATGGTCAAACATAAGTTGTACAACGGTCATAACATTTATTGAAATAAGAAATTAATTGATCAAAAGCAGCAATACAGCGATTATAGATAGTCACTGGAATATTTTAAACAGTGGACTTACAAAATAACATAACTGAACTAAAAAATACAGAAGAAGGCCTAAGTAGTAGATAAAGCAAAGAAGCACCTGACAGAATAGTGAGCTTGAATGCACAGTGAAGAAAAAATGCATGAATAGATCAGCAAAAAATAATAATGATAATAGTGTAAGTTCTCTGGAATAATCTAAAAAGAAACAATACCCACATAAGAAAGGAACCAGTAGGAGGTGAAGGACAAAGACATGGAAATTTACATAAGACCATGAAGGTTAAGAATCTCTAATAGAATTAAAGAGAGAGAGTGACCGTTTTCCTACTGTTACTGATCACTATCTTCATTCCATTGTGATAGAAAAATACCCTTTTATGATTGCAGTCTTTTAAAATTTAATTGAGTTTTGTTTTGTGACCTAACATGCTCTGTATGTTGGAGAATGTTACATGTGCACTTGCAAAAAACATGATTCTGTATATTTCTGTTAAGTCTATTTGGTATATGGTTTTGCTCAACTTCTTTATTATTCATGTTCTGTCTGGTTCTACCATTTTACAAGTGGTATATTAAAGTTTTAATTGTTGTATCAAAATCTATTTCTTAATTTCTACTTTAAATTTTGTTTCAATTTTTTTTTCACGTTTTTAGGACTGTGGCGTTTGATACCTGCATGTAAAAATTGTTAGCTCTTTTTTTTTTTTTTATAAACCTACATCTTTGTCTTTGTAATAGTCTATTTCCTCCAAATTAGTATAGCCATCTCTGCTCTTTCAGTTAGTGTTTGCATGGGATGTGCCCTTCCTTTCATTTGCAACCAATTTGTTTTTATTTATCTAAAATATGTCTGCTGTAGACAACACAGAATTGGACAGTGAAGTTCTTTTTTTTCCCCAATTCCTCCATTGTAAAGTTTATTACACTTCTTTTTTGGAAAGTTTAAGCCAATTTCTTTTCAATTAATTATTTCTAAAGAGGGATTTCTGTCACTTTCTGCCTTATAGGTTTAATGTTCCTCATTTTCCCCACAACTCTCTTCGTTTGATTGCTTTATTTATAGTGACATATTTTTATTGCCTTTTCATTTTATTTGTGGTTGCTCTATGGATATTTTCCCATATAGTTAGATGGTGATTATATGACATTATAAACTATGACTGTCTAATATTAATTGATACCAAATTACCTTCAATTACATATAAAAATGCTACTTTGTTTGCTTTTACTTCCCTTCCCATAGGGGTCAATTTCTCAAAGACATTTTTGTCATTGACATCATGAATTGTTTTCTTATGTATTTTTTATAGACATTATATATTGATGTGAGTTATATCTAACTCTTTTATCCATTTTGAATTTTTTTTTTGTGCATGGAGTTAGTTATGATCCAACTTTACTATATGTCTGAATACTTTTCCCAACACCATTTGTTTAAGAGACACTTCTCTCTTCATTTTATTGTTGTTCCTGCTTTATTGGAAATTATGTTTGTTGGAAATATATATGTGGATTTATTTCTGGGTTTTCAATTCTGTTCCACTGATCCATGTGTCTGTTTTTACTTCTGTACCATGTTGTTTAATTTTTATTGTTTCTGTTTCTTTTATATAACTTAAAATCAAGTAAAATGATGCCTCCGTTTTTCTTCTTTTTCCTAAAGTTGCTTTAGGGTCATTTAAGGATCCATCTAAATTTTAGTATTTTTTTTTTAAAGATTTATTTATTTATTCATACAGAACAGAGATGCGGAGGGTGAGAGGATTCACCAGAGACAGAGTGGGGAACAGAACAGGCAGATGGACGAAGTACACTGCTGAGGGGAGCAGCGGGCGGGTCAGGAGAGGTCTGCCACGCCATGTGGTCACCTCCGGGGCAGGCGGGAATAGAGCTCATGCGGAAGTGGCCTAAGCTTCTCAGTGCAGTGCCTTAACCGGCTGTGCCACCAGGGAGGGCCCAATTTTTAGTATTTTTTTAAGTTCTAGTAATGTTATTATTATTTCAAGTTTTGTTTTATTGAAGACCATCATTGGAATTATGGGAATTGCATTGAATCTGTATGTCATTGTTGGTAAAACAGTCATTTTATTATGTTAATTTTTCCTAGCTATCAACAGGAAATATCTTTCTATCTCTTTAGGCCTTCTTCTAGATCCTGTTACAGTGCTATGTTGTTTCTAGTGTATAAATCCTTTACTGCCTCATTCCTTAACTCCTAGGAATTTAATTCTTTTTTGATCTAACTATAAATGGTATTATTTTCTTAATCTCTTTTTCTTGTTGTTCATTATCTGTATATAAAAATAAAACAGATAATTAGGGGTTGATTTTATAAGCTTCTACTTTGTTGTATACATTGATTGTTTCTAATAGATTTTTGGTGGAGTCTTTAAGGCTTTCTACAATATGATACAGAATATTTTATTGTCTGAAAATAAGAATAGTTTTCCTTTTCCTTTTCCAATGAATTTCTTTTATTTTGTACTGTTGTCTGATTGCTCTAGATAAAGCTTGTAATACTCAATTAAATAGAAGTGGTGGCAGTGGGCCATCTGCTCTTGTTCCTGACCTTAAGGAGAATCTTTCAGTTTTTCACCACTATGTACAGTACTGGTTATAGGCTTGTGATGCATCACCTTTATTATGTTGAGATAAGTTCCTTCCATTCCCCTGTTGTTGAGACATTTATTCATAAATCTGTACTTTTTTTTTTTCAAATACTTTGTCTGCATTCATTAATATTGAGTTACATTTATCTTTCATTTTACTGATGTAGTATGTCACACTGATTGATTTTATGTTAAATCATTTTTTCATCCCTGAAATAAATTCCACTTTGCCTTTGTGTATGATCCTGGTACATTGTTGACTTCAATTTGCTAGTATTTTGTTGAGGATTTTCACCTTAATAAATAGAGATATTGGTCTGTAATTTTCTTTTTGGGTGTGTCTTATCTGGTTTAGCTATTAGGATAATGTCAGCATAGTAGAATATGTTAGGAAGTATTTCCTCTTCGTGGATTTCTTGGAATGATTTGAATAAGATAGGCTTAGGTTCTTCTTTAAAGACTTGATAAAAATTCACTTGTACTTCCACCTGGCTATAGACATTTGTTTGGGAATTTTTTTTTATTACTGCTTTGATTTTCATTATCATGATAAATCTATTCAAGTTTTCTGTTTCTTCCAGGGTTCAGTTTTCATATATAAGCCATATTTCTCTATAATTTTGTACTTTCCATATTATTGAATTTTTTAACATAGTTATTCATAGTGCTCTCCTCCAATCCTTTGTATTTCTATATGCTATAGTAGTTCCCTCTTTCTTTTCTAATACCATTTATAATTTTTCTCTTGTGTCAGTTGTTAGCCTAGCTAAAGATTTATAGACGTTTAGTGGAACTCTTAGTTTCATTGATCTTTATTTTGCTTTTTGACTTATATTCATTTATTTATGCTCCAATTTAAAATTTTTTCTTCTACTAAATTTATTTATTCTTTTTTTCTTTTTCAAGTTGCTTTAGGTGTACTGTTAAGTTCTTTATTTGGGTTTTATTTTTGCTTCTTCATGTAGGTCTGTTCTGCAGTTCCCACTGAAAATCCTTAAGTTTCCACTTAAAGTCCTTTCCCCCACATCCATAAATTCTTTTCATTTAAGGAATCAGTAAAAAAATTATTTTTTAAAATGTAATTGAAGTAAGGTTGATCTGCATCATTGTCAGTACTCTGTAAATATAGAACCTCTGTCCCCAAAGTGCAGTCCCATGGCATAATCACTACAAAAGCGCCCCTGATCTATCACCATAGCTGCTGTTCTTTCTCCCCACTTTGTTCTCATCCATCCCTACTCTACTTCCCCTTTGGGTACCTCAGTTCTATGATCTGGGGTCAAGATTTAGTTTTAATAGTTAATGTTATCTGACCCTTTGTTTAATTTCTCCACAGTCCACCTTTCAGTGACATCATCTAGTATTTTGTTTTTCCTACTGACTTATTTCACTTAGCATAATACCTTTCAGTTCCTTCCTTGTTGCTGTAAATGACATTAGTTTTTCTTTTTGATTGCTGAGTAGTATTCCATTTTGTACATAGACCACATCTTAGCGATCCATTCATCTGTTTGGGCACTTAGGTTGTTTCCATATCTTGACTACTATAAGTAATGCAGCAATATACCTGAGATGCAAGTTTCCCTTTAAGTTAGTCTTTTTGTATTTGGGGAGTACATTCCTAGGAGTAGAATTGCTGGGTCACACGGTAGATCACTTTTAGTCTTTTGAGAAAACTCCATACTGTTTTCCATAGGAGCCATACTAGAATACCAACATCAGCATTGGAAAAGTGTTCTTTTTATGCTACCCCTAGCCAGCATGGTTGCTTCTTTCTTTTTACTATGTAACTTGTGATTTTAAGAATATATTAATGCTCTTAGTGTAGCAACTCAGGAATTAGATTTCTGCCTTTCCCTGTGTTTTGCCTTATATGTGGGGTGGGAGAAGTATTGTTTAATCTTTCTCATTAAACTACTTTTGAAAGTTGTGTGCATTCACTGAATTCTCTAGTTTTTAACTCATGTTCATTTGATGAGTTGACAGAGATCTCCTTGGATGCCAAAAGCTGAAATAGACAAACCCATAAAAAGTAAAAACAAAAAAAGAAAGGATAACTGCTTCTCCTCATCTTTTAACAGGCTCTGTGCTGGTGCAGGTCCTTCAGCAAATTATCTAGACTTGCTCTGAGCCTGTGTGTGAACTCCAGTCTTCAGTCTTCTCACATCTTTTCTGTGCACACCTTTTCCCTTGGTGTAATGCCTTTCTGCATTCCCATATATGTGCTTTTGAATTTTCTCATTTCCCAAAGCACCTCACCCCAACTTCTCAGGACTTTACACGGTCCATTGTCTCCTGAATTTCTTGCCATAGACATCTTTACCTTACAGTGCCCCTAGCCCATTTCAGAGTGGTGCCCACCACTTTCCTCTGCAGTGTTCTAAATTATTCGGGGTAGAAATGAGCATTGATGTCTTTTAGGCTGCCAGACTTCCTTTTCCTTTTCCTTGGAATGGGGACTGTATACAGTGCCATATCTGTTATGTGAGTCAAAAAAACTTACTCAGCAGGCCTTCCCCGGTGGCACCTTGAGTTAAATAAAGCACAGTACTAGGAAGCTAGCTGCTGCTTCAGCACGAGTTTAATTCCTGGCCAGGGAGGGTGACCCACATGGTGTGGCAGACCTCTTTTGTCTTACCCGCTGCCCCCCTTAGCAGTGTACCTCGTCAATCTGCTCCCCACACTGTCTCTGTTGAATTCTCTCCCTATCCCTGCACCTCTGGCCTGTACCCCAGTTCTGTATGTGTAAATAAATAAATCTTTTTTTAAAAAAGAAAACTTAGTTAACAGATTGCCTTTTTTTGTTTTGCGGAAAAAAATTCAACTCAAGGATATATGAAATATATATGTCAGGCATTTCTCTTCTCCCTTTCCACCATTGAAAACACTGTGTTCTCTTATATACACCTTTCTAAATTTCCTGTGAGGTTGTTGACTCAGTTGCTCAGGCCTGGGGAAACCAGGCAGAGCTGGTAGCTGGATTAACCCAAATCTAGAAAGGGGGGAGCCAGGTAGGCAGGGGCAGTGTGGAGTGACTGCTGCTTCTCTGAGGTGTCTAATAGCAGTGGTCATTTGGAGGCAGAGGCCTGCATTAGAGACTTGGTTCTGTCTCTAGTTGTATAAGATATTTCTCCATTGTGCTTATGAGAATTAAAGAGTTTCTTAATATCAAGTCCAGAATAATGGATTATCCATATTAAAAGCTCAACAAGGACCCTCCTGGTGGTGCAGCAGGTTGGATTGCTGCACTGCAAAGCTAAGTCGAGCCATTGAGGCTTCAGTGCAAGTTCGATCCCCGGACCTAGAGGTGACCCACATGGCATGGCAGATCTCTCCTGACCTGTTCGCTGCTCCCAGCAGTGTACTGTCTCAATCTGCCTGTTCAGCTCCCCACTCTGTTTTCTGGTGAATCCTCTCACCACCCCTGCTGTACCCCATTTCTATATGCATAAGTAAATAAATTTAAAAAAAAAAGCTCAACGAATGTTACCTAGTATCATCATCGTCATCATCATCATCACCATCATTGTTTGAACTTAAATTGATATAATATGTGATGTGATGTTTTAAAGACAAGAAGTAGCATGGAAATTCTGGGAAGGCTCTCTAATGATTTCCCCAAAATAGTATAGAAACACTTTTTGAAGGAGTCAAGAAATGAGCTGAACTGAAGAATATAAGTAGTGGATATGAACAAACAGAGGAGTCTAAGAGAAACTCGATTTAATTTAGCTTGATGGTTAGAGAGTACAGACTCTGGAGCCAGATTGCCATCATTAGATTACTAGTTTTGCAATTTACTAGCTATTTAACATCCATAAGTTACTCAACGTCTCTACACCTCAGTGTATTCCTTTGTAAAGTGGGGGTGATTATATCTACCTCAAAGGCTGTGATTATGATTAAAAGCACTTAAAAGAACTCAATAGTCATTAATATTGTTATCGAGCTTTGTCCCTAGAATGAAATAGATTTGTACAGCTAACCTGCTATTTGATAGTATTTATTAGTCTTTTCAAAAGCTATTCATGTTCTGGTCTTCTCTGTTATGTACTGGGTTTCTATTTTAATTTGTGCTCTGAGCTTTGTTATACTCCTTATTTTTGTACTCATCTTTTAACGTCTTGAAAATGCTGTCTAATTTATTGATGTTCAGACTTTCTTTCTAGTGTTGAAGGCTACAAACTGTGTCTCTAAGTAAAGCTTTGGCTGCATCTCATATGAGTTTTCATTTGTGGTATTCAAATAGTTCAATTTTAATTCAGTTCATTTAGTTCAAAATGTTATCTAATTTCCCTTGGCATTTTTTCTCCTATCTATGCATTACTATATAATGCTTCCTAATCTCTAAATATATGAAAAGGAGTCTTTGTTACTAATTGACATTTTTTCTCCTATCTATGCATTACTATATAATGCTTCCTAATCTCTAAATATATGAAAAGGAGTCTTTGTTACTAATTCTACTTTAAGTGCTATGGATCAGAGAATGTATGCTGAATTATTTCAGTCTTCTGAACTTAGTAAGCATTATGATATGAGCTCAGAATACTTTAACTTTATGCTATTACTGACTTTTTATATTGTTGTCCTGTAACTAACTTCTATGTTTTCTTTCTTAGTCATACTATATGTTATTATTGTTATTAACATAGTCCATGTGCATTTTTTACTCACTTATTTATATTTTGTTTGTTCTTCATTCTTTCTGCCATCTAGGTTTCCTCTCCTGTGTGATAGTCATCTTTCAGACCTACCTTAATAATTTTATGCTAGTGGCGAATTTTCTCAGCTTTTTATTTTTTTAAGTTATTCTTATTTGCAAGAAGTGTTTTCACTGAAAATGACAATCTGGTTTGTCAGCTACTTTTCAGCATATAGAAGCAACACCACTGTGTCCTGACTTCTGTTCCTGCTCTTACCAGTCTTATTCTTTAAAATTAAGTGCTTTTCTCCTCTTTGGTTGCTTTTAAGATCTCTCCACTCCTCTTATTTGGAATGCTTTTCAGTTTCTCTCTTTTTTGCCTATGGATAGATTTCTCTTGTTATTTAATCAATGCAAGATTTCTTGGACTTCTTAAATGTCTGGAAAGATATCTTTTATCAGTCTGAAAAATTTACCAGCCATTAATACTGTAAAAGTTGCATCCTGGCCATCTTCTCTCCCTCTCCTTTTAGGCTGAAGCTTGCTAGACCTTGCTTTATCTTCGTGTCTCTTTAAACACTCTTCCATAATTTGCGATTTTTTTTTCCTCTATGCCATATTTTACAATTTTTTTTAACCTACACTCTCTAATTTGCACTTTAGCTTTATCTGCTGAGTTTTTAATCCTTTTGTTATAGTTTTAATTTAAAGCAGTTATAATTTTTAGGAGTTAATTTCAAGTTTCCTGTTCTCTGTAGTTACTTAAGCTTGTCTTTTGTTTCTTTAAACATAGTATATATACTTGTTTTAATTTTAGGCACTTCATATTTGTTGTCTCCTTTCATCCTCTGGGTTATCCAATGAGGTATTATTAAGTCTGCAGAGGTAAAGATAAGAATACTAAATACTTGTCTCAAGGCAGGTTAGCTCCTTTTTTACCATGTGCCTTCAGTTAGAAGCTGAAACGCTAAGAAATTGAAACCTTTGATCCATAAAGAAGTTTTGAATTTGACCCCTGCCACTTCTCTCCTAGCAGAGCCCTCCCCACAATCTGTAGAAAAGAAGCAGACATTGAACATGGAAAAAAATGCATTTTATGGAGTTAAGTCCTACATCTCCTTGACTCACTGCGAGCTCCCTGAGGGCAGGGACTGTGTTTCATACATCCCTGTGACTCTAGTGCTTAGAACCAACTCAGTAAATATTTGTTGATTACATGATTCAGTGTTTGGGGTTCATAGCTAGGATGCAAATACCCTTGCAAGGATGAATTTATAAATGACGAAAACAGCAATACGTTAAACTCATTTGAGTAGCATTTTTTAATTATCAATTTTAGTTATGAATTTTTATTTTGTTTTAAAGATTTATTTATTTATGAATACAGAACTGGGGTACAGGCCAGAGGTGTGGGGTGGGGGAGAGAATTCACCAGAGACAGAGTGAGGAGCAGAACAGGCAGATTGACCAAGTACACTGCTGAGGGGAGCAGCTGGTGAGGCAGAAGTCTGCCGGGCCATGTGGGTCAGCTTCCTGGCCAGGACCTAACTTGTGATGAAGCGGTTGCCGCTAGCTTTGCTGTTGCATTTTAACCCCTTGTGCCACCAGGTAAGGCCCTTAGTGATGAATTTTTAGACTGAGGTTTGGCAAACATTTTCATTGAAGAGACAAATAATAAATACCTTGTACTTTGCAGACCCTACAGTCTATTTTGCAGCCTGTGTTATTGTATTAAGGTCATCATAGTATCAGTACCATAGGCGGGGTGGCTTAAACCAATGGTTTATATTCGCCGCGCTCTGGAAATGGGAAGTTTAAGACCAAGGTGCCATCTAGCTGGTTTCTGATGAGGCTTCCCTTCCTAGTTGTAGATGCCCACTTTCCTGCTGTGTTGACACATGAGCTACTTTTGTGTATACGAAAGAATGAGGCTTGGTATCCTTTCCTCGCCTTATATCAGCTCTATTACACTAGGCTCTACCCTTGTGACCTTATTTTTATCTTAATTATCTTTTTTAAATGTCTTGCCTCTGAATACAGTTATATCAGAATTTAGAGGTCTCCCATAGGAATTTGGGTGCAAATGGCTGAGACAAAACTAGGTGCCTCACAGTCTAAAAATAGCCACAGATAACAAAAGTGAACGTGCAAGGCTGCATTCTAATAAACCGTATTCAGAGAAAACAAGTACATGCGGGATTGTTGGTTCATGGACTACAGTTTGCCAATCCCTTATCAAGATACTTGATTACCATAAATGTGACAAAACTTACTGTGAATAATATTTCTTTGGCATGCTCACACTTGGTTCTAGTGACTCTAGATTCTAAGTTGGAAGGGCCCAGCCATGGGGCAGAGCCTGGACAGGATGGCTTTGCCATCACTCCTTGGCCTCCTTGGCCTGCCCTAGAGGATGCTGTGAGCCTGGTGTCTTAAAGGTGCCCGATGTGGTGACTGCTAAGTAGGCTCTTAACAGATTTTATCGAGTTGGTCTTTTGTTTCCTACAGTCTAAAGTTCAGACATTAATTTACATGGCAGCTGGTGTGAGACAGCCATGTCATATCCTTCATGCACTCACCCGATGTTCCTATATGAGAGAGAGTGCTCAGGGCTAGGGATACAGATGCGATTAAGACAGACAAACCACTGAAAGAAACCAATAAATCCTCTTGGTTGTGCCTGGTTTACAAATTCTCACCCATTTCTCTTCATACCTGCTCTTTGGACAGTGCCTGCTGTCAATCACCTCATCCTAGTAAATGAATTTTCCTGCTTGCTTCACAGTACTGTCCACTATGTACGGACAGTCCCAGTCTAGGAAGTTGGCAAAAGCTAGGAGCTGGGGCTTACAAGAAGTGGGTCCTCAGTTAGAGTAAAAAAATACTGAAATAAAGAAAGGAAAAGTAGCAGAAGTAACCTTCAGCTCCTTCCCTTCACATGAGTTGGGGCTGCCTGTCCTGCCTCAACCTATTTTTGGCATTTGGGGGTTTTCATGCGTAACTGCTAGTTTCACTGACAACATTGGGTGACATGGGAGGACTTAACTAACTCACTAGGAGGTGAGGCAGCTCTAACAGGGGAAATCTTGCCAGACCTTTGCTGGGGAAACATTCTAGAGGAGAGTGGTGAGAACAGCCTGAGAGTGGCCCCTGGCAGGAGTCACTTCGCCTCTGCTATGACAGAAGACAGCACACGATGGTGTAGAATTCACTGGGCACTGCCTTGGTTTCTGGCCACTGTACCATGTGGCAAGAGTAGATAAACATGACCTGGGGATAGTCCTGGTAGAGCAAAAATCAACAGATGAATGGAAAGCTTCCCCTTCTTCCCAGCTTTGCCCTCTGCTATTTGCTACCTGTCTTTGAGAAAATCACTTCAACAAGCTTCCAAGTATAAAATGAAGGATATTGACTATGACCCCTTCTAGAACATTCGTTTTGGAAAAAATCAAGTTTCATTACCTCTAAACTGCCCAGCAGCAAACAGCTCACTGGTGTCAGAATGTGGCCAATGGTCAGAATGAGCCCTAGTGCCACGGTCAGTTTAGCTCCTCATTACCCCCTCCCTGGCCTGCATGAGTATCCTCAGGCATCTGTCCACAGACTCATTTCTCTTTGCCTCCTCTCTCTCTCTCTTTCTCTCTCTCTCTTTTTTAAAGATTTATTTATTTATGCATACAGAACTGGGGTACAGGCCAGAGGTGCAGGGGCAGTGAGAGGATTTACCAGAGACAGAGTGGGGAGCAGAACAGGCAGATCGACGAAGTACACTGCTGAGGGGAGCAGCGGGTGGGTCAGGAGAGGTCTGCCTTGCCGGATCTCCTCCAGGGCAGGCGGAATCGAACTCATGCTGAAGTGGCTTTAGCTTCTTAGTGCTGTGCTTTAACCCACTGCATCACCAGGAAGGGCCCTCCACTCTCCTCTTAATGACCTGCACAGATTCTGCTGGCCCTCCCAGCCACCCCTCACCCACCAGCTCCTGGGAGATCTCTGCAGCCACCAGGTCCAGCCCTTCAGGACCCTGCTCAGGACCACAGTCTTTACCTTCCTTCTCACCTAAAGGTCTATTTCTTACACTGACGGCAGGGCAGATTTCCTCACCCAGAAATGTGTTGATTTACAAAATAGCAGATGTAATTTTTCAGTGCTGAGATCTAACAATAATAAATTAGAAAGGAAAGATCAGACATTTATTGAATTACATCTTGGTTGGCTTGGATTAAAACTTCATTATAGTCAGCAAAACTGCAAAAAGCTTAGGAATAGAAATGTACATCATTTGATGGAGTGTTGTACAGAGTGTTTCACTGCCCTAAAAGTCAGCTTATGTGTTTTTAGAAATTTATTGAAATAATATTGTCTGTAACGTTATATAGGTCTCAGGTGCACAGCATTATATTCTGAAATCTCCTTATCTACTAGTTATATATTACTAAGCTAGCAAACCTTCTCCCCCCTTTCCACAATGTGTTCTCATTCTCTACTGGCTTGTTTTTGTTTTTCTTGTTTATTTGTTTTGTTTCTTTGTCACTTTTTTCCATAAGTGTTCCAGCTGCGCTCATTACCCATACTTCCATGCCATAACCGGGACATCCTTAACCTTCAGTGTTCCCTCTGCTGTGCCTTCCTCCTTCTACCTGGGAGGACTCTTCTTATAACATTTAGTACCCTCTCTCTTTCTCCTCCTGTCTGCCTTATGGGGGAGCCCCATAAAACCTGGGCCTTCAGCTGCTTCTTCCTTTTCTGCTTCTCCTTTTCTGTGCCACCTCTCTTTGGGGGAGGGCGGCCAGCCTGGACATTTATCTCTTTATCTTTGTGTCTTCCTCACCTAGCATAGAAACTGGTGCAGTATAGGATTCAATAAATAAATGTTTGGATAGACTGTTAGAGTGTAGAGAATGAATAAATTCCACCGGATTATAAACAGCCCGGCACTGCTTTCTAATCATTTGTCTTGTACTCACCGTGGCTTTTTTGCTCTGGATGTGTCACTGCCAGCTAGCACGGGCCTTGGGCACAGGTGATGGACTGTGAGGGTCGGACACATCCACTAGCTTAGCCTGGTGAGGTGGGGGGAGACAGAGCCTCTTCCCTCTCTGCCTATAGCTCTCAGGGCCGTGCATCCAGAGGGTGGAGCTGAGGCAGGAAACCTTGACTTGTTTAGATCCATCAGGTACTGTGGCTCCACCTAATGAATCAACCCAACCAGGATGCGCCTAAGGAAGCACGTGTAGGCCTGGCAAATACCCGGAGGCGCTCTCCAGGCTTCCTGGGCCTCCCTCTTTGCCCCGTCCAGGCATGTTCCCCAGTCCTCTGGAGAAGGCACTCTGCTGGAGAAGGCAACACTTCACTGTCCTTGCGTTCCAGGACAGCTGACCTCGCAGGTGAGAAGGGCCACTTGTATTTCTCAGAGGGGAGCCTCCTCTGTGTCTGGGAAGGGGCTTCTTGCTGAGATCTGGAAAGGAGAGTACGTTCAGAGAGTTTGGACGGTGCTGTGCTCAGAACCCTGCCCGGTCCTGCCCTGCCTGTGGGTGACGATGTGCCAACCACAGCCCGCTGGGTCATGGCAGGGCACAGACATCCTCCCTGTGGACAGATCTGCTCTGAATGTTGTGTCGGCATTCTGAACCTGTGCCTGAGAGGTCCCAGACTGTGGAACTGGGTGTTGGTTTGGTATGGATGTGGTGGTTTTCTGTTTTCTCGACCTATTTATGGAACGAAGCTAAACTTTAACTTAGCAAAACAGAAAGGCAGGCGATGCGGGGATGATGTTTACCTTCATGCTTGCTCATGCTTGTGCTTTGCACATTGCCCACCTAGAACAGCTGCTTGGTCTCTACTGTGGTGTCAGGAAGGGGGTGTGCACCCAGGTATGACCCCTGGAGAATGTCAGAGCTGTGATCTTACGAAAAAGACAAAGAACTATTTGATGATTTTAGAATCCCTGGATTGCAAAATCAAATCTAGTACTCATTTTCAGTCTTTTCTTACAAAGGAAGCATGGAGACAACGGAAACCAGGACTGAGTTGGTGAGAGGTGTGGCCCTGCCCCCCTGCCCCCCCAGGCTGGGATGAAGGAGAGGGGTGGGGTCGGGAGATAGTTTCTCTGTCACTCCTTATTCTTTTGCATTCTTTGCTTTTTTTTTTTAACCTAATAAAGCATCTATTGTCTTTCTGATTTAAAAAAAAAAGAAAAGCATTGTTTTTCTGGAGTGCAGGAAGCAGTGAAATTCTTAACTGTATCATCCAGTCAAGGCTTTTCTTCAAAATTCTATTCTGGGCTCCCAGGTGGTCTCCCCTCTCCTGCGGTCAGGTCTGCAGGGTGATGCACCACAGTTCCCTCCAGGCAGACTGCTCTAGTCCCCACTTACGCACCTGTTCTGGGTACCTTCTCCTCTCCTGTGACTCTGATCCTTTTCTGGTTATCTTAGACTCTATAGGATGGATTTTTCTCTAATTAGCTTTGTCGAGATCAAATTCCCATAGCACAGAGTTCACCATGTTTACGTGCACAACTTAAATGTGTACAATTGCATCACCACCACCAGTATCAGCATGCAGAAGCACTGTTCCTTGAAAAAGACCCTGGGTCTAGTAGCCTTCTTCCTCACCCAAACACAAAGCCCACCTTCCCTTCCTGCAACTTGCCCTTTACCTTAGAGTTTCAGGGAAATGAAATGGTGGATTATGTCACGTTGGGGTATGCTTGCTTTCAGTAGAATGCTTTTGAGAGTCCACCAGGTCTTTGTCATGGCCAAGGAACATCTGCTTCTGTCACTGGGTTGACCACCCAGTCCATGGACAGGGGTCATGGCCACTTGGGCTGTTAAGATGCTGTTGCGAGTGTTTGCTTGCAAACCTTGGTGTGGACTTGTCTTTCACCCCCCCCCCACCCCCCGGTAAATACAGAGAAGTAGAATTGCTGGCCTCCAAGTAAGTGTATATTTAACTCTAAGACTCTAAGAAACAAGCTGTTTTCCAATGACTGTTCCAATTTCAGGCCATGGCTGGTGCCTAAATCACTTCACAGCCTCAGCTCACTCAATGTTAATCAATTATTTGGCTTGTAGCCAGACTAATTGGTGCGAAGGGGTATCTTACTATGATTTTAATTTAAATTTCCCTAATGACTAATGATGCTGAGCATCATTTCATATACTCATCTGCCATCTGTGTAATCTCGTTTGGTGAAGTGTCTGTTCAGATTTTTTTGCCCAAGTTTTTATTTGGTTGTCTTATTACTGAGCCTTGAGCATTTTTAATGTTAACTGGATACAGTTCCTTGCAGGTAGGTGTTTTCAAATATTGTCTCCCAATCTGTACTTTGCCTTTTCTTTTCCTGAACAGTGTCTTTTAAATAGCAAAAGTTTTAAGTTTGCTTTATATCCAATATTTTTTTGACTTTAGCTTTGGCACCCTATTTGTTTAATGAAAAATCATAAAAATTTGTCTCGTGTTTATTGCATAGGGTTTTATGGTTTGGCTCTAATTAGTTTTATATACACTGTGAGGTGTGGATTGGTTGTATTTTGAATGTTTTGTATATGATTATATTTCTGGTACCACTTATTTAAAAAGCTATTCTTCTTTTTCCATTGAACTATTATAGTGTTTGGTTTGTATGCAATCTTATCATTAGTTTGTAATCTGAGGCACTGTATAAAATGTGCCACCTCATATAAATGTCTGTAAATTATCTTTGGCTCTTTCTCTTGGTAAGATAGTTATAAACATATTCTGTGCTCACTTGTCACAGAGTCAGGTATGCTCCTGTTTCGGGGTATCCAAGCAGACCTGCTAGCACCAATGGCTCAAGCACCTTAACATTTAAATAGTTAAATACTTAATTACGTATTGCCCACAGCTTGTGGGTTGCCTGTGTACATGGAAAGGAAGTTACTATTTACTGAGCACATACTATCTTCTAGATATCCAATTTAACCCCAGCAACAACCGCATGAGATGAGAAAGGCTTCCCATTCTGCAGATGACACACTGGAGGCCCTGAGAGGGTGATTATCCGAGCCACAATAAATACACATCAGAGTCTGGATATGAGTCCTTTTTCTTTTTGTAATACTGCCTCTGCCAGCTCTGGCAATTTTCACATGTTTCTTCTCTATATAATGTGTTCAAGTCCTCCAGAGGAACAGAACCAGTAGGAAATATGTAAGAAGTTTATTATAAAAATAGGTTTATGGAGTCTGGAGTCAAAAGTCAGCAATCTGCCATCTGCAAGTTGAGAACCAGAAAAGCCCATAGTATAATTCAGTGTGAGTCCAAACACCCAGAACCAAGAGCACCAGTGTCCCAGGGCAGGAAAAGATGGAGGTTCTGTTTCCACAGAGCAAATGAAACTACCTGTGCTCCACTTTTTTGTCCTGTTTGGGCCTTGTGTTATTGTATGATGCCTGTGCACATTGGGGAGACAGATCTTCTTTCCTTAGTCTACATACTCAAATGTTAACCTCTTCCAGAGACACCCTCACAGATGCACCCAGAAATGGTTCACCAGCATGTGAAAACCCTTAGTTGGTCAAGTTGACTCATTAAATTAACCAAATCAACACAAAAAATAAGTGCTATTTCAGAACTGTCACTTGCATATGAGGGTAGATGGTAAAGAGAACCCAGGCCTTGGGGTGGAAGCGTTTTGGGGGAGGCTTCTGAAGTCCCAGCTGCAGGCCAAGAGACTGTAAAGACTGGGTTTATATCTAAAAAACATCCAGACCAAATTCCTTATGGCTGCACACTGGCCACTACTCATGCCAGGGCCGTCTGCTGCTTTAGTGGAAGTGAAGTCTGCTGAGAATAGTGACCGTAACGTCCAGGGAGGAGAAGTAAGTAAGAAAACAACTTACTTCTGGCATGTAGCACTTAGTACATTAGTGTTAGTCTGTTGGTCCTGATCAATACACTAAGGGCACCACGTACCCACGGGGTATTTCAGAAAGGCCAACACCTGTTTTTCCTGCTACCGAACAGAGTAATTTATGGGGCAATGTGCTTTCTGTCTGGCCTTGAACAGACTATGTTGGAGCCCAAGTATACTTCATAATATGTGTATGCCTCTTGCCTCCCATGAAACTGAGGGCCAGCAGTGTTTGGATAAATACCTCCAGCATGAAAGGATTTGTTTCCTAGTGTGGATATGTGGGGTCAGCCTGGAGCATTGTAAAGAGCCCTGAAGTTAGAAGCAAGCATTGCCAGTCAGTGAGGAATGAAATAGGATGTGATCAAATTTGCTATCCTTGTGCCACTAAGTATCCAAGAGGTACATTTATTTATTCTCTAGCATGTCATAGTGCTAGAGAATTTCAAGCAATTGTATATATATTATTTGGAATTTGAAAAAGTAAAATATTCAGTTGTTTCATGTTTTTTGAGTCTCTTCTGTTTGCCAGTCACAGAGACTGCAGGATTAAAAGAATAAATTGAAGATTAACCCTGTCAGCAAAGATGTATGGGACAGAAAATAGATGATAACTGGAATAACCATAAATGGCAATTAACAATATAACTACAGTGGCATATAATTTAGGCTACATAATGGTATCATTTTTGTGCAGATGGTCTCTGACTTCAGATGGTTTGAATTAATAATATTCTGGCTTTACAGCTGTATGAAAGAAATATGCATTCAGTAGAAACCATATTTTGAATTTTGATCTTTTTCTGTATTAGTTTTCTATGGTACTGGACAGTAGCAACTCCCAGCTGGCCACATGATCATAAGGGTAAGCAATACAAGATGTTCTTTGCTCGCAGCATAGTATTCAATAAATTATATGAGTTTTCAACACATTAAATTATTATAAAATAGGCAATGTTAGATGATTTGCCCAACTGTAAGTTAA
>NW_004567103.1:87409257-87421173 GCF_000260355.1 Condylura cristata
GGCTTTAGCTTCTCAGTGCAGTGTTTTAACCCGCTGCGCCACCAGGGAGGGCCCCTCATATTGCCTTTTTAAGTCTTATTCTTGATTTGGGGTTGAGGTTGAGTTCCCTACTCTACGACTAGTAGCATTCTGCTGGCAAAAAAAATTGGGGTATCACATACTTCCACTGAGCAGGAGATAGTCTGACAGATGAAGCCACTGACCCAGCCCATCAGGTGAGGGAATTGTAACACTACTGTATTCACAGGAATATGTGGAATATCAACTGCTGTCATACCTTGTTGAAACCATGATGTAAGGGGAATTTGGTTTTTCTAGATGTTTGGCTAGAACAAGGCAGGTATTCTCAAAAAGTGCTCTTTTGTGAAGCCAGACTTCCTCAAGATCTTGGACTGGGAACAAAAGACTTTTCTGAGGGCCTTTTTTGTCTGAGTCTATTGTCATTTGAGGGTTGAAAGTTCTGTGATTCAGTGGAAGACAATAAGGAATCCAGTGGACTCATCATTCTTTAAGTTCAGGGATTCCTAGTCACCTTCTACCCACTTCTCATAGACTTCTATGCTGGTTTGTTGTGTCTATATTTTTGTAGTTGTAGGAGAAGAGTTAGGAGCAATGGAGCTGCTCCAACTTTGGCAGAACCAGAAGTCCTTTCATGTATTTCAATAAAATTTGAAAGTAAAATTGAAACTTTGCATTTTAAGTCCCCCCTCCCCCATGAATATCTTGAACAGATTTTTTTTACATATTTTCTTAGATTGCTGAATTGTGTTTTGGACTGCTTTTATAAAAAATGTTTTTACTGCATCACCTCACTGGTGATGCAGTAGGTTAGGACGCAGCACTGCAAGCTAGCCACAGCCGCTTCAGTGCAAGTTCAATCCCCCTCCCTGGGGGTGACCCACATGGTGCGGCAGACCTCTCCTGGCCCACCCGCTGCTCCTTTCAGCAGTGTATTTAGTCGATCTGCCTGTTCTGCTCCCCACTCTGTCTCTGGTAAATCCTCTCACTGCCCCTACACCTCTGGCTTGTATCCCTGTTCTGTATGAGTAAATAAATAAATCTTTTTTTTTAAAGTTTTTAAATTATTTTTCATAATTTTAATTTTTATTTATTTTTATTGCTGTAACATTGGCTTACAACTCTGTAGAGAGATATAGAATCACACCTGTCAGGTGTGTGTTACCACACCACACCTGCTATCAAGGCACAGAAAGTCCTACACGACAGTCCATTGCACCCCTCCTCCCCACACTACTCTCCCCTCTGACTCCTCTTCTCATAGTCTCAATTCTATAGTCAGATTTCTAGGGTTTGTTATTGTCTTGGTTTTATCAGACGCTTTGTTTTCATTCTCCATATTCCACATTCAGCTTCTAGTATTTGCCTTTCTCTTTCTGACTTATTTCACTTAGCATAATCCCCTCCAGTTCTATCCATAATGTTGAAAATGGCTAAATTTCATCTTATATTTTTTTTTATTGCTGAGTAGATTTCATTGGGTATATATGGCACATCTTCCTAATCCACTCATCTGCCTTTGAGCACATAAGACATTTCCATAAATTGACTATTGTAAATAGGGCTGCAATGAACATAGAAGTGCATTATCTCTTCAAATTAGTGTTTTTGCATCCTTTGGTTAGATACTTAGGAGTAGAATTGCTGCATCATATGGTAGATGTATTTTTAATATTTTGAGAACTCTCCATACGATTTTCCATCTGGACTAGATTTATCTACATTTCCATCAACAGTATATGAAGGGTCCATTTTCTTGCCAGTGTCAGGAGCTGGCAGTAAAAGGTATCTGTTTGTTTTGTTTTTTTTTTTTAACTTCACACTATAATCATTCTTTAATAAGTTATATAAATACAGTTGACAATATTGATTTTTAACACTTATAATTTGCCTAAAGATGTTTTTGGAATTTCCATGAGAACATGTGTGAATTATGATAACTTCACTTCTTCCTTTGCAATTCTTATATACTTCATTGCTTCTGCTGGTTTTTTTTTGTTTATTTGTTTGTTTTTTGCCAGATATGACCTTTAATACAATGTTGAAATTGTAGTAAATAGCGAAAATAACACCCTTGTCTTGTTCCCAGTTGTAAGGTGGTTCTCAAAGGTTAATTGAGTGCGATATTTTCTATAGGTTTTTAAAACCTTTCACCAGATCTCAAAGTTTCTTCCCTATTTTGAGATGAGGAATGAATGTTGAGTATTTTCAAATACTTTTCTGATTCTATTGAGATGAACATGTTTTCTTTCCCCGTTAATCTGTTTTGTGTTAAGCCGAACTGACATGGGAATAATTCCAACAATTGGTCATGAAATGTCATTATTTTTACATCATTAGGTTCATTTTGCTAGTATTGTGTTAGAATTTTGCATCTGTGTTGAGATTCATGTTTCGTGCTGCCCCTGTTGACTTTGCATGTTGATGTTATGCCATCTTCATTAAAAGAGCTGAGAAATGGCCCTTCTTCTCAGTTCTTTGGTGTGACTGGAATTTTCTCTTCCTTGAATGTTTCATAGGATGCTCCTTTAAACGCATCTGGGGGTGAGACTTTCTATTTTAGGTTTTTTCTTTTAAAAAAATAATTTAACATGTTACATGCCTGCAGACCTCAGGAACTAGACCAGATTCTCATGCCAGCGTGTTAAAACTATTGTCCCCTAAGGAATCATCCCCTGTCATTGGGGATGAAGAAAGTGAGACTCTGAGAGGTTGTGATCCCCAATTCCTTCAACCAGAAAGTGGTGGACCAGGAATTTTAATCAAATCCCAGATACCAGAAACAGTTAATTATTCTATTACATGCTGCCAGTGAGTCCTTTAAGGGACACAGTGACTAGCAGTGTCATCATCTCCTTGCAGCCTGGGCTCAGGGGTCTGAAATACATATTGTTACATGTGACTAGGAGGACTAAGTCTGTCTTTAGCTGCTGGTGTCTTTGTCCATTTCTCAGCATTTTCTTTCTTTATTTTAATTTTGAGTATTCATTACCCTTGCTTTTAATAGAATTTAAGTTTATATACTATCAGTTTGTAACTTTTGAGGTAATTATTGATTCACATGCAACTGGTAGGAATAAGACAGATAATTCCTGTATACTTTTTACAGTTTCTCTCAATAACAGTGTCTTGTAAAACTATAAGAACATAGGCCCTCCCTGGTGGCGCAGCAGGTTAAAGCACTGCACTGAGAAGCTAAAGCCACTTCCGCATGAGTTCGATTCCCGCCTGCCCCGGCAGTGACCACATGGCGCAGGAGACCTCTCCTGGCCCGCCCGCTGCTCCCCTCAGCAGTGTACTTCGTAGATCTGCCTGTTCTGCTCCCCACTCTGTCTCTGGTGCTCCCCACCCCTGAGCCTCCGGCCTGTACCCCAGTTCTGTATGTACAAATAAAATAAATCTTAAAAAAAAACCTATAAGAACATATAATATCCAGAATATTGGCATTGATATGTTACACTGATTTTGATCATATCTCCCTAGTGTTACTTATTTGTGTGTGTTTGTGAGTGAATATTTAGTTCTATGCTTTTTGTCAAAGATAGATAAGTATACCCATGACCACAGCCAAAATACAGACTGGCTCAAGCACAAAAAGGAATCCTTCACGTTGCTCTTTTGTAACCACACCTACACCCCTCAGCACCTTCTCCTCTCATCCTTAACCACTGAAAAACCAGTATTCTAGTCTTCATTTGCATGCATTTATCACTGCAAGAATGTCATACACATAGACTCATATAGTATGCAATCTTTTCAAGTTACTTTTATTCACTCAAAGTAATTCCCTGCAAGAATATCCAACATGTTTCCTGCATCAATATTCCATTCTTTCTGCTGTTGAGTTATGGAAGTCCCACAATTTGCCCTTTGTAGGATATTTGGGTTATTTCTGGCTTAGAGTTATTGCAAATAAATAAGTAACAGATAAATATTAAATATGCTATTGATATCTGAGCAGGTTTTTATGTGAACACGATTATTGGGTCATATGTATGTATAATTGCATAAGGTCAGCAGCCAAGCTGCTCTCTCGAGTGGCAATACCACTACATACTCACCAGCAACAAGTGAGTGGGCATTTCCCTTCATTCTCACAGCCTTTGTGTTTGTCTTCTGTCAGCTATTCTGATACATTCTTTTCATATACAATTTTCCAACTTGTACGCTATCTTCAATGAAAGGTCAGTGCATATCATTTTCTAAATAAGTATTTATGCTGTTGGTTTTTGAGTATTATTTATGCATTCTTCATACACTAGTCCTTCATCATCATGTGATTTGCAAATAATTCCTCCCAGTTTATGACTTGTCTTTTCATTCTCTTAGCAGAATCTTCCACAGCAAATAGCATGAGACTTCTGGTATAAAATCTAGCAACTATATGCCAAAGATATGCCCTAGATTCCAAAGATTTTATCCTATTTTTCCCCTGGAGTATTAGTTAACTTTTGTATAGGATGTGGAGTTTAGGTTAGGTTTTTTGGTTTGAGTTTGGCTTTAGTTAGTTAGTTAGTTTGTTTGTTTGCTTGCTTGCATATTCCCATTTAAGGATCATTTGTTGATACAACTATTATTCTTCTTTCAGTTGTTTTTGCACCTTTGTTAAAAAACAGTGGGAAATTTTGTGTAGGTCTGTTCCTTGTGTATCTTTCTTTGTCATTTGCCCACATGGCTCTTACTCTGTAAATAGCTTGCTGTCTTGAATACTGCAGCACCATAGTAAGTAAGCCTTAATGAGGGAATGGTAATCCACTTTATTCCTTTCAAGACTATTCTTTTTCTAGTTATTCTAGGTCCTGTGCCTTTCCATGCATATTTTAGAATACTATCATCTAAGTCTAAAAAAATAACTTTATTGGGAATTTAATATGTTTTATTAAGCCAACAAATTAATTTGGGGAGAAATTGTTACAGGGCAGGGAGAGGGAAACCCTTGATCCCCCAAACCTACCTGCTCTAAATAGGTTCTGCCATCTGCTGCATCAAGACAAAACAATACAGAGGAAACAAAGAATATAGTTTCCAAATCAAACACACAAAGTTACCCATCCTCTCATGGATTACAGTCCACCCAAAAGGGATGGGCCCAAAGCAAGGCCTGAAAGCACACCACAAGTCTAAAGCACCTTCCTGGAGGGACCCATAGAAAAGGGTCAGAAATGGCCAGACAAATCTGGGAGGAAAAGAGCAAAATCAAAATCAAGATAAAAGCTGCCATAGTCAACCTCCTCATGGGTCTCTCACCCACATCTGTTTCAACCAGTCCAGGACCAGGAAACAAGAGATGCTTTATCACATGTCTCTGCTCACTGTGCCTCCCTCAGGTCTCCTTTGGCTCTCCATCCTGCTTCCTTCCTCCTCAGTCTCCTCTCCAGATTCTTCTCTCCTTTACTTAGCTCCACTCTCCTTTTGGGTGGAGCAAGGAACCTGGAACCTCCCCTTTTCCTGGGGACCACCCCGTTACAAAATGACAACCTTACTGTATTTTGTGTTCTAACCCATGAACATATTATGTTGTATTTAGTGATGTCTTAGATTTCTTTCATGAGCGCTGTATAATCTTCAGCATGTAGAAATATTTGTGTTTTATTAAGCTTACATTTAAGTTGTTTATTTTCTTTGGAGTGATAATAAATAGTACTGTGTTTTTAATTTCTGTTTGTATATGTTCACTTAATATACAGAGATGTGATTGATTTTTTTGTAAATGGAGAGTGTTCTTATTTTGCTTACTGGTTCTAGGAATGTTAGCTTCCTTGGAATGTTCTCGAAAATAAGTGTCATCAGCTATGGCAGTTTCCTTTCTTTCCTCTCTGTATGCCTTTTGTTGTGTGTAGGTGCACACGTGTGTGTGCATGTGTGTGTGTGTTTGAGGAGGTGACTAGAACTTCTAGTGTTATATTGCATAGGAGCAGTTAGAGTAGATATCTTTGCCTTGAACCCAGTCTTAGAAGTAATCCAGCCAGTCTTTCACATTAAGTATGATTTTTAAAAAGAAATTTATTTTTGTTTACTTACACATAAAGAGCTGGGGGATAGGCTAGAGATGTGGGGGGTGGGGTGTGTGTGTGAGCGGATTCACCAGACAGAGCGGAGAGCAGAACAGGCAGATCTACTGAAATACACTGATGAGGGGAGCAGCAGGTGAGACAGGAGAGGTCTGCGCACCATGTGGGTCACCTCCCTGGCCAGGGCTCAAACTCATGGTGATAGTGCTGAGACTTAACCCCTTGCACCACCAGGGAGGCCCTATGTATAATGTTGTCAGGAAGTTTTTTCCTCTTTTTTGTAGGTGCTTTTATTAGTCAGAGTTCTCAAGAAAAATAGAACTAGGGTGTATGCATGTGTGTTATTGTGAAAATTGACTCACAGGTTTTGGAGACTGTATAGTCCTACAATCTATAGGCTGCAGGCTGGAAAATCAGGGAAGTCACTCAGTGGTGTGACTGGATTCAGTTCAATTCTGAGAACCAGGGACCTGCTGGTGTAAAGCCAGAGTGTGAGGCCTCAGAACTAGGAGCTCTGGTGTTCAAGGGCAAGACAAAAGGAGTCTCAGCTCAAAAAAGAGAGTTGGCATAAATCCTTCTTGACCATGTTAATTCTAACTGCTAATATTTCCCTAAAGATTTTTCTGTATTCATGAGACATATTAGTGTATAGTTTTCTCTTTTTTGTACTTTCGTTGTCTAGGTTGGTATAAAGGCATTATTGGTCTCATAAAATGAGCTGGGAAGTGTCCTTTTCTGTTCCTTTTTTTTTTTTTTAAGAATTACAGTGCTAAATCTGGTACTAACCCTTTAAATGACTAGTAAAATTCTGCAGCATGTCTGTCTGATCCTGGTAGATAGATACATAGGAACTTTATGATAAAAACTCAGTTTCTTCACCATAGCCCCTTATGCTCTTCCCTCCTCTGGTTTCATCCCTGTCCTTGGGGTTTCACAGGAACTACACCCAAGATGAGAAAGCAAACATTGTACAAAATTGAAGAATGCTATAAAAATATATATAAGTAAAATAGATAAACAAAAGCAAACAAAAAAAGCCCTTTCCAGTTTCTGTAATGATTATAGGACTACTTATTTTATTTAAATCGTGGTTAGGTTTTGGTAATCTGTGTATTTTGAGAAATTGGCCTATTCTGTGTTGTTGAAACATGAGCACAAAGTGGTCTGTGACACTCTCGTGTTGTCCCCTTGTTAGTGTGGACCTGTGCGGCGCCATGTACCTTTTTCTCTTGGAGACTATAAGTGATCTAGATCTCTCAGTGGCCTTAGCACCTCCATGTCAAAACTCATCTCTGTAAGTTAAAATTCTATGGCTGTAAACAAAACAAAGGGCAAGTTCTCCTTCTTCTTTTGTCCCTCCTCCCTACTGTCTTTTCTCTTTCCTTTTCCCCCTTCCTTTCTGCCTATTGGTGGTTCCAGGTTTTAGTTCTCTCTAACTGGCTCCCAGTCCAGAATGTTTGGGAAACAAAAAGAAAACCCAAAAAACAAACTGTTTCAGCTTTTAGTAGAAAACTCCTACACATGAAGGTGTAGTCTGTAGTTTGCTGATGACATTGTACCAATGAGTTATAGTCCTTTTACGTCCTCCTCCCTTGATAGCTCCTTACCTACCTTCATTTATAATTATCTTATGAGTTTGCTCTACATACTGAAAACTGCATCTGACAGTGATTTTTGCTTCAAGCTTCACAGTTTTACAAATTCAAGAGGGGAAAGAGAATCTATGTTTCTCAGACATTACATCTTCTGTTATGGTCCCACCAATCACTTAGGCTCTGCTCATTTTTTCCCCAGTCTATTTTCAAGTGTTCAGTTTTCGTAAATTCTGTGGTTCTATTTTCAAGGTCTCTGATTATCTACTCTGCCTTCACTGTGCTGTGTTTGAGCCTATCCTTTGAGTTGTTAATTTCAGTGTTGTACATTTCAATTCTAGATGTGTCTTTTCATTTCCCTTCTATCTTCTTTTTTCCTTGCTAGGTCTTACAGTTTTCTCATTTGTTTCAAGCATGTTTGTAATTGCAAACATGATGACAGTTTATGATGATTGCTTTAAAATCCTGTGACTTTTTATAAAATCTCTGACGTTGGTGTTGACATCTAGTTGGCATTAAGTAAAGGACTTTTCTGTGCCTTGATATAATGAATAAATTTCTGATTTATTCTGAACATGTTTGGCGTTATGTGACTCTGGGCCTTATTTAACTCTTGACATTGGTTTTAGGGGATAAGGAGTACCAGTACTGTCAGGTGGGTGTGGGAGTCTAAGACAGCCCATTAATAAAATAAAGGCTGTTATCTGAAAAAGAAACACTACATTGTGATGCAGAAGCTACAGCTATGGTTTCTGAAAATCAGTCTGGAGGCAAATCCTGATTGAGAGGGGCTGCATATCAGGCCTTTTGATTAAGCACAATGGGAACTACAAGAAAGTTCTCCTGATGATGAAGGTCTACTTGCATTGCTAACAAATTACCACTATATATAAAATCCAATTTTATAAGTATTTTTAATCATAATGTATTTAGCTACTTTTGGGTTAAAAAAAGAAATATTTGACTATACTAAAAATGTTATTGTATTTTATTATTTAAATCATAAAATGATCATTTTAATAATCACAGAGTGTATAAAACTCCCTCACATTATAGTTACTTTCTCTATTACTAAACAGCCTTGATAAATTAAAATTTTAATGACTGTCTAATTATTCATAGAGTTCATATGGTCTAATTTGCTTAGTCATTTTCTTATTGTTGAACCCAAATTATTTATTTTTATTTAAATTGTGCTAATAATACTTCATTGGCTGTGTCAAATTGCAGAATCGCTCCTTAAGTTAGAATCTCTCAAGTAAGATTGTACTCAGAGTATGAACCTTTCATCACTCTGTATAGCTAATTTTAGATTTTATTTTCAGATGTTCCCTAAAGCAACCCTTACTGTGGTTCAAAGATGGTTTTCTTATTTGCCTATTCTTTTCCCTTTCAGTAACTGGAATCCTGTTGTAAGGAAGAGTGTTTTCTCCTCTCTTAATTTTTATTCTTTGAGTTATAATTCAGTAATATGGTTATTTTGTTGCTCAAAATGTCCCAAATTGGCTTATTAGTAATAAGTAATAGTAGTATTACTTAAGTAATTTATATTTCATTATATTCGTAATAGTAAGTCTTCAAATCCATAAACAGTATTTTCATTACTTAGGTCATCTTTGATTATTTTTATCATTGCTAATTTAAGTCACACTAAAAACACCAGTATATAATCATGAATAGACTTCATACACCTACCTAGGGATATAATTTTTTAGCTACTATTGTAAATGTTATTTTTTATTTTGAATTAGAATTGTTCACCCTTAGTATGTAGAAATACCCTTTACCTATTGTTTCTTGGTTTTGTGTCTGACAACTTTGCTCAAACCATCTATTTATTCTGACCTTTCCTATATAGAAAATCACACACTGTTAAGTTTCTTCCATTTTAATCGGTATTCATTTTATTATTATTTATTGTCTTATGCTGGCTAGGACTTCAGCATTCAGTCTTAAATAGGAGATGTAAAAGAAAACCTCAGAATTCACCCAAAGAAAACCTCCTGGTCATAGTCTTTCATCACTAAGTACCATTTTGGCTTTAGGGTTTTTTGTACTTTACCCTTATTGAGTTTTAAGAAAGAGCATTTCTTTCAAATTAGAAGCAAAATTTTAAAAACTGGATTACTTCAAGTTAAAAGCCTTTATATGGCATCTACAGCCATACCACCCTGATCATGCCAGATCTCAGAAGCTAGCAGGGTCTGGCCTGGTTAGTACTCGGATGGGAAAAGCCTTTATATGGCAAAAGAAAATACAGGATGACTAGACATCCTATTAATGGGAAAAATAGCTACTATATGTATAACTATATACATGTTTATATCTATGTCTATATCTATATCTACATATATAGATAACAAAAAGGAAAAATGAGAATGTTTCTTCTATATCTACATATGTAGATATAGACATAGATATAAACATGTATATAGTTATATATGCATAACTGAAAAGGGATTAATATTTTAAGGTATATAAAGAAAATTCAAGCAATTCAACAAGAACAAAATAACCCAATTAACACATGCACAGCAGATCTGTCAGACATCTCACTGAACAGGAAATGCAGAAGACCAAAAGACAGATGGAAAAAGTATTTGCCATTCCTAGTAAGAGAGATGCAGATTAAAAACTGCAACGAGGTGCCACCTCACAGCAGTAAGAATGGCACAGAGGACCCCAAATAACAAGTGCTGGAGAGGATTCAGAGAAAAAAAAAAAACCCTATTACTCTGTTGGTGAAAATGTGAAATGGTAAACTCATTATGGAAAGCAAACAGAATTTACCTTAAAAAAATGGCAATACAGTTAACTCAGAAGTCCCATTCAGGCACATGTCTGCAGAATAAAAACTAAAACTCAAATGTCCTACAATATTCATTAGCAGCAGCATATTTCCAGTAGCAAGGACATAAAAGCAGCCAGAAAAGTAGATTAAGAAAATGTGGCCCTCCCTGGTGGTGCAGCGGGTTAAAGCACAGAACTGAGAATCTAACGCCGCTTCCACATGAGTTCGATCCCCGCCTGCCCCGGAGGTGACCACATGGTGTGGCAGACCTCTCCTGACCCGCCCGCTGCTCCCCTCAGCAGTGTACTTCGTCGATCTGCCTGTTCTGTTCCCCACTCTGTCTCTGGTGAAGCCTCTCATCGCCCCTGAGCCTCTGGCCTGCACCCCAGTTATATATGCACAAATAAATAAATCTTAAAAGGAAGAAAGAAAGAAAATGTAATGCATACACACCATGGAATAGTACATAGCTACAAGAAAGGATGAAACAAAACCATTTTCAACAAAATGGAAGGAATTTTAAAGAAACACACAGCAAAGTATGACATAATGATAAAAACAAATACTGGACATTCGTGTAACAGACAATTCACAGGTTACTGGACATCAACAAATGCGAGGATAGAGGGAAAGAAGGAGGGAAAGGGACAGAGGACATGGGTGTGATGGGGGGTAGTAAAGAAAGAACTAGTTTAGTTAGGGCAATAACAGAAAGAGGAAAAATGAGAATGTTTCTTCTATTCCTGGTTTACCCTCTTAGTTTCTTTGTGTGGATCCCAGTTTCAATCTGTTTTCTTAATCCTTCTGCCTGAGGAACTGCTAGCATTTCGGATACAGTGTGTCTACTAGAAATTAATCCCCTCAGTTTTTCTGAATCTGAGATAGTTTTATCTTTTATTTCATGTTTGAAAGATATTTTTGCTGGATATATTTTTTTCTTTGGCAGATGTCACTCCGTACCTACTGATTTGCAAGGTTTCTGATAAGGTTTTTTGCTCTAATACTTGTTTTTCTCGACATAGTGTTTCTTTTTATTTTAGCTGATTCAAGATTTTCTTTTTCTTGTTTTCAGCAGTTGAGTATGATGTACCTAAGTTGGGAGCTTTCATCTTTTTTTTTTTTAAATATCAAAACCCATATTTGTTTTTGTTGACACAGCGCAGGTTAATTACCAAAACCATGAGCTTTTTTTCTTTTTACAAGGTATATCTTCAAAACTTCAAAAATTCATGAAAATGAATTTACTAGCCATAAGAAAGATAACAGTACCCATCCTGAAGGCAATATATCCACTTTCCTATTTCAGTTTTTTTTTAAATAAAATAGTTTATTTTTACATCATTTTGTGCCTTTTTCCATCTCAGGTGTAATCCCCATAGGCTTCCCATCACCAAATCACACATGTGCCATCACCATAGTCCAATGCACTTTCCTTGCATTTTTGATCCCATTCCCCACTCCACCCCCATAAAATGTCTCTGGTATATAGTTGTTCATTATTTTT
>NW_004567103.1:87421583-87429535 GCF_000260355.1 Condylura cristata
CCACCAGGGAGGGCCGTGTACCACTTCTTTTTAATCTGGTCATCTTCTTTTGGGCATTTGGATTGTTACCGTGTCTTTCCTATTATAAATAAAGCAGAGCTTTCATCTTTTGCATTTATCTTACTTGAACTTCATGGATCTGTAATTTATTGTTAGTCTCTAATATGGGGAAATTCTTGGATTTACTGCTTTGAGTCTATTTTTCCCCTCTTTTCTTATTCCAGGATTCCCTTATGTCTGTACTCACTTGTTTGATAATGTCTTGGATGTTTGGGGTTCCTCTCACCCTGCAGATGCCTCTTTTCTCATATTTTGGGTCAGTACTTTGCTCTGAAATCTCATTTCCAAAAGAAGGTTGTGAATTTGAAACTATATCTTTTTTTTCCTCATCAGGGTAGGAACATTTTCCTTTGAGCTCACCAGGGCAGAAGCAGTGATCATGATGCCGTTTTTTAGATGTTAATTGAGTCCTAAGATTGATTTTACAAGTGAGTGTCTGTGGTGCAGAGGGGGAAGTGAGTCACCGAAAGTCCCCAAGCAGTCTGCAACAGCAATTCTACAGGACTTCAAATTCTCATCACAGTGAGAAGCATTGCCTGTTTTTTCCCCTCTCAAAAATTGTGGTTAAATGGGCTTCCTATTGGACAGGGTTTCTGGGCTAGTGTTTTAAGTCTCTGATTCTTGACTCGGGGTGGTCAGAGGGGAAAGGATTGCAGAACTTCCCCTGAGACAATGTGTAATACATTCAGCGTTAGGGCACCTGTGGTTGAGCCCAGTGGGAGACATCAGAGTACAAGAGAGAAAAAAAGAAAATGAGCACAGGATCTGGAAGGGCTCTTTAAAGATCTACCACATCATGTTACTCCCTGTTTTAGATTTCTTGTTAACTTCCTCTCTGCACTCAACTCCTCAGCCCACTCACAAGTCCCCAAAATGCCTGGCTTCTTCCTCCTCTCCCTTTTACCTACAAGGTCACAGCAACCCATCCACCTGTCTCTGGCCCTGAGTCTTCACAGACACTCCCTCAACCCGGATGCTCTCCCGTGGCCATCCTCATGGCAGGCCCTTGTTGAGCTTTCATGTCTGAGCTAAAAGACTGCCCAGAGAGTCCTTCCTGATTACTCATTGCTCCTTCAATTTTTCCCTTCCTAATCTTCATGTCAATTCATTGTTACATATGTGGGTTCCTTGTTTGTGGTTTGTGTGTGTGTGCTTGGTTCACCTGTGCACCAATGTCACATCTTCTCTGGCACAGCTGCTTCCATTCTTTTCCCCTTAGAGCATCCTTTGGGTCCACCCTAGGAAGCCAGAACCATCTACTCTCTCAAGATTTTTAACATAACATCACCTATAAAATCCCTTTTTCTCATGTAAGGTAGCCTTCATAGGTTCTAGGGGTTAGGACAGGGACAACTTTGGGGCATGAAGGGCCTTATTCTACTATAGTCTAGAAGAAATGATAGCTGGGAAAAATGGCTTGGTGACCTTAGGATGGAAAGAGTTTTTAAAATTCAATACACAAAATTACTGGAGGATTTTACTCATGTGGATTATAAAAAAGAAAGCAAAATGTGTCCTGAGCCTACTGGTAATGCACTGTGGGGGGTTTTTTCATAGGGAAACCAATTATGCCATGCTTTTCCTCATTTCCCATATTTATCTCCGGTGGGTAGCTGCCTCTGCTTCCAGCTTTGTGTAATTTTCATTGCCAGCTGCACAAAGCTGATTTTTTCCTCAAACCTAAAGATAGAGCTCACCTGTTAGGCTGCTGTGTTTCTTGAATTTGCTATTACATCTTTTCACAACGTAATGCAATGAAAAAAAATGCTAATGTCTTAAAAGCTCCTTAATGCATAAGATTTTCTTCCAGTTTCGTGAACTCAACTGGTATACATTAATTAGATGTCCATACTGCATTCTGTTTGCATTAGACTTTTTTTTTTGACGTAGTCTCTGGCTCATAAAATGACTGCTGCTGTATTTGTGTTACTTTGCCTACTAAGTATGCAAGTTTACTGGAACTATTGAGTTGTTGTTATTAAAGTTCACATGTGAAGTGACTAGAAGCTTCAAGTTGGTAATTTATGACCATGTGAGTCTTAAAAGCTAAAATATGTGAGGAGCAACATAAGACCTGGTAGACAGTGTGTGTTTATATGTACAGATTGTGTATGGCAGTCATTGTATTTAAATTCATACGTAATCTGCTCACATTTTCATTATGTAGCAATTTTCTACAAAATTAGCAATTAATGTGTACACTGCCAGAATATTTTCTAGACGATTTGTAATTCTTAGGAGTGTTATTTTGCTTTTATTGTGGAAGCGATGTTTCTTGTTTTTATTTTTTGTTGTAAGTATAATATTTAAATTTTTCATATTTAACATTCAACTTTCAAGAAAAAGAAAGTTAGAGTAATGTGTGCATGACACTCATATATGAGAGGAGGGATTTGGAGGAAAGTGCCTTGCAAAGTGAATCATTAGTTAGTATTTGTCAGAATGTAGAAATTTCTTTTCCTGAGGGCTACATGATTTTGTCAGAGGCAATATTTCTCCCAAAACTGAGAGTAGGGAGTCAGTTTAGATTTGTGTTCTATGCTACTTAAAAAATACACACACACACACACGTATTTAAAAAAAAAAAAAAAGCTTGTATGGTAGTTTTTAAAGTAAATTTGTTACAGCATAACCTGATCTCTCTGTGATCTTACCAATTCAAGTGGATATAATTTGAGTAAATTTTGTATGGCAAAATTTTTTATGTAAATTTTGTAAAATGATTTTTTTTTCTTAAAGCCAGGGCTTTATTTTCAGACCTGGGCCCAGTCTCTCTCTCTCTCTCTCTCTTTTTTTTTTTTGTTTTGTGCATACAGAATTGGGGTACAGGCCAGACAGAGTGGGGAGCAGAACAGGCAGATCCATGAAGTACACTGCTGAGGGAAGCAGTGGGCAGGTCAGAAGAGGTCTGCTGCGCCATGTGGGTCACCTCTGGGACAGGTATCGAACTCACACTGAAGCGGCTGTGACTTGCTTGCAGTGCGCACTTTAACCCACTGCACCACCATGGAGGGTCCTATACAATGATTTTTAAGGATTTAAAAAAACAAAATCAAAGCAAAGGACAGGGATAAACAATACAAGAAAAACTTGAGGATCCTGACTGTACAATTTAGGCTACTGGCGAGGGAAGGTGGAAAGTGGAGGTAGGAGAAAAATAGGGAGGGGCCTACTGGAGCTTTACTAGTGGGCTTGGCATGATAACATACATTTGTGGAGGTGGGAACCTAGATCTCTAAATTATGTACACTGTTGTAAATCAGTATGACCCCAAGAAACATAATTTTTTTTAAAAGATTTATTTATTTATTTGTACAGAACTGGGGTACAGGCCAGAGATGCGGAGGGTGAGAGGCTTCACCAGAGACAGAGTGGGGAGCAGAACAGGCAGATCGACGAAGTACACTGCTGAGGGGAGCAGCGGGCGGGTCAGGAGAGGTCTGCCGCGCCATGTGGTCACCTCCGGGGCAGGCGGGAATCGAACTCATGCGGAAGTGGCTTTAGCTTCTTAGTGCTGTGCTTTAACCCGCTGCGCCACCAGGGAGGGCCCAAGAAACATAATTTTAAAAATAAATTCAACAACAACAACAAAATGACCTACAAAATCAACTAATTAGGTTTTAGCAAAATTAAATCCTTCTGTTTTTCAAAAGAACTTGTTAATAAAATGAAACAACAATAAAATGAAGAAACTCTTTGCAAAACATGTATGACAAAAGACCTAGCTAGGGTATAAAAAGAAGTCTTTCGAGTCAGTAATAAAAACACACCTGGTTTTTTAATGAGCAAAAAAAAAAATTGAACTGTCACTTCCCCAAAGATATATGGATAGAAGAAGCTCATGGGAAAATGCATATTATATGTCATTAGCAAAATGCCAGCTGAGACCACCGTAACATACTCCTTCACACCCATTTGGATGGCTAAAATTAACACAACTGACCATACCATATATGGGGGAAGGTGTGGCATGACTGAACCCTCATATTCTGATGGGGTGAGGGGATGTAAAAAGGAATGGAAGAGAAACTAAAGTTTCTTAAGAAATTAAACATATATCCTACCATATGACACAGATATTTCATTCCTCACTATTTACTCAGAGAAATGAAAGCATATATCCATACAAAAACCTGCACATGAGTATAACTGCAGCTTTATTTGAAAAGGAAAATAACTGGGATGAACTTAAATGTCTATCAGCAGGTACAGCAGGTACAGGGATAAGCAACTTTTGATATGTCCATAAATGGAATATTACTTGGCAATAAAACAAATGAATTATTGACACATGTCACATAGATGACTCTTCAAATGTTGGTGTTGAATGAGAAGAGCCAGATAAAAATAATTCAGACTGTGTGGTTCCATTTTTATGGAAATCTAGAAAATACATATTAACCTCAAGTAGCAGGAAATGGATAGACTGGATGTAGACAGAGGAAGATGCCAGGGAGAGGTGAGGGAGGACAGGATGAAGTGATTATAAATAAAAAAAGGTAACTTTTGGAAGCAAGGGAACTATTCATTATCTTGATTATGGTCATGGTGTCACAGAGGCATGTAAAAATTTTAATTACAGACTTGAAATATGTATGACTTGTTTTATGTCAATTATACCTCAATAAAGTTGTAAAAAAATTAAGTTGTAAAAAAGAAAGAAAGGAAAACAAGAGCCTTGAATTTGGCAAGGCAGAGGCCCCTGGGTATTTGTGCCGGGGTGATTTCAGTGAGGGAGCAGAGGCAACCAGACTTCAGTGAACAGAATAAAGAAACATTTTATTGTAAAATTATTAGACTCTTTAGTTCTCAGAATGCTGTGACAGAAACACTGGCTAAAGAAAGAACTTCCTTTAAACATATGCTGCTAAACAAACTGTAGGTGAGTTCATCACAAAAGGGAACTTTCTATGAAAAAAGAAAGGAAACTCAAAAAGAATAAAATATGGTAGTAGATGGAAACCAAATAGAATCAGTGATCACATATATGCTTGCTGGATAGTTAAAAGGTGATTGAAATATTAGGTTTTGAAAATAGAGCTATGTGTGAATAATATATCCAAGGAACTGAGAAAAAATATGGAACTTAGGAATGAGAAAATATACACAACACAAATACAAACCAATATTAAAGAAGCTAGCCTGTAAAGTGTAAAAACCTTTTCTAGGGACAAAAAAGGTTAATACATTATAATAAAAAAGAGCCTCACACCAGAAGACAGACCAATTCTAAATTTGTTCATGTGTCTACTAACATAACATTGAAAAATGCAAATCAAGAGATGACAGAGTTAAAGGAGGAAATTGACAAATGCTCTGCTGTGGTCATGATTTCAACATATTTCTTTTAGTAACATATGAAAAAAAAACTCGTCGAATTTTTATGGTTTTAAATATAAGTAACAAGCTTGATCTAGTGAGCACTTATTAAGCCTTGAATTCCACTGGCAAATACACTTACTTTTCAGACATTATATGATACAGGATCTTACACTATGTCAATAAGCCAGTTTCAACTATTTTTAAAGAATCAATATCATAGATCTATTTCTATTAAATTTATCATTAAATAGAAATCAGAAACAAAATAATTATTAAAACATGTTTCTAAATAAATCATGACTGCAGTATTCAGGCTACTCAAGGAGAAGGAAGAGGATAGGAACAAAGTGGAAAGGGGACTCAATGGTATTTGATGAAAGGAGATGACTGCTCTGTGGGTGGTGGAGTATAGTAATACATTGGGGAAGGTGTGAGCCTATAGCTCTGGATTATACAGTGCTGTAAACCAAAATAAAATTTAATAAATCATGGGTAAGGGAATAAATCATAATTGAAATTGGAAAAAATATGGAATTTCCATATAATGAAAATACCAAATATCAAAATTAATGGCATGCAACTGAACGTGTATTTAGAGGGGATGCTATGTCCTGTCCTTAAATATTACTTTGTAAAAAAGCATATGGGAGATGAGAAGGCATGGAGATGAAACATGTTTTTAAGATAAAAGTTTATAAGTTGTACTACTGAAGAATTTGAGAGGGAGGAAATGTGTATGTGACAAGGATAGGATTCTGTTGCAGGGATGTTCTTTGGGAGGACAGCTGGTCAGGAGAGACTGAGTAGGACACCATTCTAACCTCCTGCTTATGCTGGTGGTCACCGGTTAGCCCCTGTGCAAAACTCCACTGGAACACAGCTTCTTCCAGGAGAAAGCTCAAAAACCTTACCCCAGTGTTTGAAGCCTCAGTTACAGAAGTAAGACCATCTGGAAATGTCTGTGACAATTTTTTAAAATAATATAATAGCTTATTTTTACATCATTTTGTGCATTTTTCTATCTCAGTTGTAATTCCCGTGGGCTTCCCATCACCAAATCACCTGTGTGCCATCAGTCTGACAAATTTAAGAGAACATCTGTGCTTCAAAACACCCCAATTTGGTGCACCACTTACCTGACAAAAACGACTTCAGCAAAAAAATACTTTTGTGTCTCCATATAACTCCCAGACCATCCCTTAGAGAACCCCGGAAATACCCCACTCTGTGCTAAAAAATTAGTTGAGAATTATTCCTAAATAAATTAAGGAAGAAAACACTTTCTTTTAAAACGCTCTCCTCTTGTAGCATTTGTACTCTTTAAGGAATAGAAAACCTGCTAGTCCAGGACTTATGCATTGACTACATCGATTTTGTGATCTGGGAGAGTTAGACATAATTCCCCCCCCCACACACACACCCCACCCCCATCCCACCCCCAAACCCCACAGCCATTACATTGAAACGGAGCCAGACTGCTTGTCAGAATACCTGGAACTCAAAGAAAGGTTTAACCGCAGCAGGCCCCGCCGGGGAGCCCAGGCTGGGTGGCAGCCCCTCCCACTGGCCAGGTTCTGGGTGGTATGTGATGCTCAGCATGGGCGGGGCCCAAGTGAGCCCCCTGGCATTTTGGCATCACCCCTCCGGAATGACTGGTCATTTGAATCTCGGGACATTGTAAATCTGTGGGCCTGAAGAACGTGAATATAGATGCCATAGGAGTCTGTACGGTGACGTCAAAGTGTGACGGGCGAAGGGGCCACTCAGACAGACGCTGTCAAGTCAGGAGGTCAGCTCTGGGTGCCCTAATAATAATACAGCTGGTGAGACGCGGGCGCCGAGGGGATGGCAGCAGTGATGCTGGAGCAGGAGCCTCTGCGGGCCTGGAATCGGACTTCCCTGTTCCTTGCTCAGGACTGAGACTTGCCATTGCACCACTATTCCGGCTTGCCAAGGCACGCTCACATCCGGGGCTTGTTCATCCTCGCCGTGAGGTGGGAGGTCTGTAGACCACAGTTGCTGTTACTGCTGCGCTGTGCAGGCAGCTACCCATGCAGTAGGCAGCCATTGGACAGCTGAAACTATTTCTGGCAGTCCTCTCAGGGGAACCCCTGGCTTCCTCACAGTCTCTCTCCTTATAAGCATCACAAAACGAACATCACAAAACCTTGACAGAGCCCTACCCCCAAGGTTTGTTTATATTGTTTGCTTTCCTATCCCAACTCCTTCCTGCTCTGCAGCATATTTGAAACTATTGTGTCATATCATTCCTGATTTTTTTAAAGATTTATTTTTATTTATTTATGCATAAAGCTCTGCGGTATAGGCTAGAGGCATGGGAGGGGAGGGTGAGAGGACTCACCAGAGGCAGAGAGGGGAGCATAACAGGCAGATCTACTGAAATGCATTGCTGAGAGGAGCAGTGGTGAGACAGGAGAGGTCTGCTGCCCCATGTGGGTGGCTGGCAATACCTTGATAGAGATGAGACTTTAACCCCAGCGCCAATGGGCTTTTCTGAATTTACATTGCCCCTTAAAAGCGCCTCATATTGGCCCTCCCTGGTGGCACAA
>NW_004567103.1:87429865-87449106 GCF_000260355.1 Condylura cristata
CCTGGCAGCATAGAGAGTTAAGTCTCAGTGCTTAACCCCCTGAGTTGGATCCCCAGCCAGGGAGCTAGACCTCTCCTGTCTTGCCCACTGCTCCCCTCAGCAGAGTACTTCTTCCATCTGCCTGTTCTGCTCCCCACTCTGTCTCTGGTGAAGACTCTCACCTCCCCTGCACCTATGGCCTATACCCCAGCTCTTGTATACATAAATAAATAAAAATAGATCTTTAAAAGCTTCACATATCACATTCGTTAGTGTGGTACTCCTCTCAGTTAAGAAGGATTAAAAGCAAGTTTACTTTGAGAAACTTCTCATGATGAGTCCTGAGAGATCCTACTTGGAAGGGCTGTATACAATGACTATAAAGGAATCCTAGCTGCAATAGGGCTGAGTGACTCTAAGCCGGACGTCTTCCATTGTGTGTGCTAATTCGTGCTACAACCATGATAGGCAGATAACTCTCAAATATATTGTGCAGAGAGAGAAAAGTCAAACCCCAAAGAATAACAACTTGCTCTGGTCATCTGAAATTCTAGAAAAGACTGTAAACTGTGATAGATACACAGGTATGGGGACAGTGAAAAGTGAGGATTGACTGGGTAGAGGAGGGACTTTTCAGAACATGGAAATACTCTAGATTTTATTGTGGTGGTCATTATACACTTGTGGAATGAGGAAAGGAAAGGAAAATCTGCATACCTTTTCTTCTTTACTTCCCATTCTCAATGCTTTTTTGATCATTTGTAACATCCCAGAATAGATTTGCAATTTAGGCAATAGGTTTGCAATTTAGGTAATTATTCTTCTTCTCCGGTTTTTTGTTTTGCTTTTTTTTTTTTGGCTCCAGCCAGCCTAATTCAGAAAACACTTCTAAATGCAAGACCTTTGACTTTAATCCATTTGGTTACATAAGAGCAAGCTGAACACAAAGGAAACATTAATTTGTTCCTTCTTGCTGAAAACATTAGGTAGAGATATGCTTTTCATTGTGACTCATACAACATATTTATACTTAAACTGCTCATGCTCGTTTGGCCTATTCTGACTTGTCATGGGAATCATTTAACTGTGTCCTACGTTTTCTTCCTACTGTTTGGGTTTGGCTTCATCGCTTGTCTCCTCTGTTAATAAAAGGTTCTTCATATTTACCTCTCTTTTCCTAGGGGCACATGAGAGACTAATGATATGATTCTGAGCCTTGCTATCCTGACTAAAGCAGCGTGGTGTAAACTTGAGTGCAGATGTCCCCAGGCCAGCTCTGACTCTTTTCTTGCCCTTCCAGACTCCAGAGCCAGGTGCACACGTGCTGTCTGAAGGTGAGATCGAAGATAAACTGCTCCCCTCTTCTGAAGAGCAGGAGGAACAGGGATGGAGCCAGGAGACAGACCACGACAATTTTGACACCCTTTCCCACCAGAGTGAGAGCCGATCAGACACTAAAACCGACCCTTTTGAAAGTGCTTCTGACACAGAGTCCCTGCCTGGGAACCTTAGAAAGGCATTATGCCCCCTTCCAAGTGGCACCTCCGTGGACAGAGAATCATGGAGAGACCCTGAAGTGCCAGCAAACGCTGCTCAGGAGCAGCATCTGACCAGTATCTCTGGGATTGATCCAGAGGAAGAACGAGATTTGTCCTCAGCAGTCAAGGAAGGGTCTTTCAAAAGTGGGACCAGAGCCTTTGCTAGAAAAGAGAACGCCAGTCACCTCTGGGACAGTGTGGTCAGCCTGGAGCCAGAGTGTGCCCTGGTGGGGGCCCCTCAACTCATAGGGGGCTCACAGAGCACCACAGGCAGTTGCAGTCTCCAGCCAGCCAAGGTGGTGACTGTCCAAGACCAGGGTGGGCTCTCTGATTTTCCACTTCAGAAATCCAGGTCTGAAAGCTGTTTGGGGGATCCTGTGGTCTGGCCCTTTCTGCTGTGGTGCTGTGAACTGGGTCAGAGCTGGCCACATATTCACAGCAGGACCAAGGAAGCAGAGCTGCCTGGTCGAGGATGGCTGGACAGCACAGGAGCCAGGACAGAGGAGAGCATTCTAGGCCCCCACAGGAACACTGACTTGCTGTGGCCTCAGTCCTGCTTCCAGTCCCCCTGCCAGCCTGCTTTAGGGACATCTCGTCTCGCAAATGCCAACCTTCACCATAGTGCTTCCGAAAATACTGACAGCAAAGAAAGGGCTTCCCCAGGGCACCACCGTCGGCACACGGGGACAGTGACCAGGGCCCATTCCATAGCAGCGTTTCCGTTAAGATACCTGGAGGTTCACCCAGGACAGGATGTGGTGAAACTGGGGAGCCATTTGAAAGAAAGGACAAGCACCTCAGAACAAGATCCAAGCACACCAGGCCCTCTTGCTCCCACCCAAGTGTCTCCCCTGTGTCCTGCTTCTCAAAGGACTCCTTATTTGCAAAATCAATACAGACGCAGTGCCCTTAGCTGGAGAAAGGCTTCTCAGTGCACACCTTCTGAACACCTCCAGCTGGAAGACCGGTTGGGACAAGATTCTAGGTCTTGCCTAGTCTCTTCATGCCTTCCTTCAGAGAGGGGTAGACTCCAAACAGAGGAAGTGCCGGTGCCCACAGAGTGCAAGTCAGAACATACCCCAGAGAGCAGACCAGAGGAACCTGGAGGTGCTGGCCCTCTCCCAAACACTGTTGATGTGAATGATAAACAAAAGCGTCTTCAGGACATTTCTGTTGAGGCAGGAAACCAAACTAGTAATTACACATCAAAGTATGTTCTTGGTGAGAACAGAAAGCTACCTGCTAGGGCTGAGTTCCCAGATGATTCTAGCAATAGCGGGTCCCAGGTGTGGAACCCAGACTGGATGAGGCACTCTGGAGCGAGTAATGGTGCAGACACCCAAGTGACCTCTCTGAAATCCAGTGTAGCAAATACTTCAAGGGAAGTACAGCATGAAATAGTTCTAGATCCTGGTTGTGCTAAAAGTGCCTCCCAGGATTATCCAGAAATCACAGCCGCTGCTGTGTCTCACCACGGCCGTGGTGATGAAGCAGGTGATCAGGAGCTGGAAGGGGTTGCCATGCCTTTACAGGGAGGCCTGCAGTTGGAACCCAGAGCAGACACCCCTCAAGGCAAGTGTGCGCTCATCATTATAGCTGTTGAGCAGAAAGGGCTGCAGGCCACCAGGAGGAGAGTGGTTCCTTTTCCAGAAGCACTGCCCTGTGAGTGTTTGGAGGAAAGACCAGAATCTCCCCATAGTGCTGGATCGACTGGGGCTGGGACCTCACAATCATGTAGCAATCAGTGTGAGTTGCCAGCCAGCCACAGACTGGGAGGTGATGATGGGGCTTTTGAGCTGGTGGCCCAAGGCTCAGAGCATGGGATAGCTCTGGACCCCCAAGATACTTCAAAAGAGTGGACCCTAGCTGGAGAGACTGGTCCCCAAGAGCGCAGGTGGGTCAGGCTGAGCATAGCTGAGTCTGCAGAGGAGAAACCACCTGGGATGGGCCAACTCTCCTTGACACAGGGTGAGTGGGAGGACGATGACAGAGCCACGGGTTCCCAGCCTGAACACACACCTGTGGCCAGAAGCCTGCACTTCGTGGAGAGTCCAGGGGCAGAGACCCCCGAAGACAGGCTAAGGGATCGGGGAGCTGAGAGTGTGCCTTTTGGTGCTGGGCTGGAGGCGTGGGAGTGTCCTGAGGCCCATGCCTGGGTCACCCACAAGCTACCGGTCCCCAGCCAGCTGGGTCAGGAGGAGGGGGAGAGCCAGTTCCCAACAGTGGAAAGCCCCAGAGGGTCCTCCACCCAGGGATTGCCTGTGCCTGTCAGCCCCGTGGCCCCCCTTGAACAGAGAACAGGGCAAGAGGAGGTTTCCCCTGGCCCTGGGGACCTGAACTCTGTTCCTAAGATCGTCCTCTGGGATGCAGGGCCAGCAGAGGGCAGCGAGGCAGAAGCACCAGAGGATTCAAGTGGCCCCAGGCTGTCCCCAGAGTGTGGCCACGCCAGGAAACTCCAAACTCCAGAGAAGAGGCTCCGGGCCCGGCTGGCTTCAGCTCATAAGACGTTTTCAAGTTTTTTTGAATCAAAAGTTATAGAAAAAGAAAACACTGATGAATGTTCTCCAGGTTCTCTCAGGGGCCAGAAGAAGAGCAGGCTGCGCCAGAGTTCCTGGCGTGTATTCTTGAAAAGCAAAGATGCGGGAGGCCCCAAGAGGCCCTCCCTAGGGAACTTGGTTCCAGGCCTGGAAATCCTGAATCCTCTCAGACCAGCCCCACCAGGGACCAGCAGCCACTGTGAGGAGCAGGCCGTGGACAAGGAGACCTACGCTTTTAACAATCCCTGGGTACCACCCACACCTTTGTCATCCAGCAGGTCTGTCTCTCCGGACAACCGGAGGAAAAGTGAGCCAACTTTCAAGCGTACAAGCCCCCAGGAAGGCAGTAGGCACCCACCTGCAGGTCTCCTTCAGGAAAAGCCCCAGCTGATATCACCTCCTAGCTCTCCCGCCCAAAAGGCTGGGCTCAACCTTACCCTTCCCTCCAGCTCTACCTGCTGCTTGGCTTCCGGAAGCCAAGGTGTGCCTTGCAAACCCATGAGCCCCAAGCCCCATAGTGCCAAGCCTGGAGCCCAGTGGGGGGAACCCCGCTACCCTGGCAGGGGCAGTACCATCTCCATGGTCTCTCTGGGAAGTTACAAAAGTGTGGACAACAGCGCAGAGACCCCTGAAAGGCGCAGGACTCCCAAGGCCCGGACAAGCCGCCTGCTTTCTCTGCAGACACTGGACCAGGATGGCCAGAAGGAAGACCTGCAGCGCCACTTCAGCCTGAGCACAGCACCCTCGCTCAGGGACCTTCCTGGGAGTGAGGTGAGTGATCTGTGACACGCGTCAAGTCTTCTATTTGCCTCTTAAGGTAAGAAGAGGGGCCCACACACAGAAATTTCCTTAAGTGAGAAGGGAAATAAAGTAGGAAAAGCTATTTGCCTGCAAGGTGAAAAAGCAACAGCCCTGCAGCCTCTCTGGGGTATCAGGCACAAGCCTAATCAGCACAGCCTGTGACCAGCTTCCTGGAATTTGCCAAATTCTCAGTGGGAACTGGCATTTTATTATAACTTTATTTTGTGCTTCCGGTTGTTTCTCCTGTACAGTTCAAACAATTTGCATTCCCTTTTCTATTATCAGGCAGCTAATAGTCTTTACCGTTGTCTGTTAAATTGTTGAAGTAGACTTTTGTGTCGATTTTCATTCTTCCCCACTCCAGAGGCTTTTTTTTTTTAAGGCTTTTTTATTATTATTATTTAATTTTTTTTTGGTCCAATGTATCATTCTTCCTCTCAGATGCAGTCCCTGTAAAATTCCCATATGTGTTCAGGTTTCCTTTTGAATTAATGTTTTTGTGTCGTTTGGGTAGATTCTGAGGAGTGGAATTGCTGGGTCATATGGTAGCTCCATGTTTAGCAGTTTGAGGAACCTCCATAAAGCTTTCTATAGTGCTTGTACCAGTTTGCATTCCCACCAGCAATGTAGGAGAGTTACTTATTTATCACATCTTTGCCATCATTTGTTGTTGCCAATTTGTTTTTTTTTTAATATGGGCCATTCTCACAGGTATAAAGTGATATCTTATTGGGGGTTTTATTTGCATTTCCCTGATTATAAGTGATGTTGAACATTTTTTCATAAACCTGTTGGTCATTTGCATTGCCTTTAAGGAAGTGTCTTTTTAGCTCTTTTGCCCATTTTTGGACTGGATTGTTTACTTTGTTTTTGTTGAATGATGTAAGTTTTTTTTGGATCTTTGGACATCAGTCCCTTATCAATTATATTGTCTGCAAATATTATCTCCCAATCAGTAGTCACTTTGTTTTGGTTATTGTCTCTTTTACTGTACAAAAGCATTTTAATTTGATATAATCCCAGCTGTCTGTCTTTTCCTGTCCTTTCTTTGCTTCAGTGTGAAGGTTTTATAGAGAAATTCCCCTTGTCTTCTAGCATTTTTATGGACTCATGTTTTTTAATTTACATCCTTTCCAATGGAAATTTTTTCAGTGTGAGGAGTAAGGTAGGAGTTGGTGCTTCTGAAATTACCAGAAAAATAAAAAATGTCTTGATGGGCCCTCCCTGGTGGCGCAGCAGGTTAAAGCACAGCACTGAGAAGCTAAAGCCACTTCCGCATGAGTTCGATTACCGCCTGCCCCGGAGGTGACCGCATGGTGCAGCAGACCTCTCCTGACCCGCCCGCTGCTCCCCTCAGCAGTGTACTTTATCGATCTGCCTGTTCTGCTCCCCACTCTGTCTCTGGTGAAGCCTCTCGCCACCCCTGAGCCTCTGGCCTGTACCCCAGTTCTGTATGCACAAATAAATAAATCTTTAAAAAATATATGTCTTGCTCACAGCAAAGGCTTGCACTCAGGATAGGGTGGTCTGGGGTGGTGGATGGGCACATGGCAGGGCACACAAGGTTGGGATTTCTTACAAATAAAGTGACCCTGGGAAGAAGACAGCTTCTTGGAAATTCCAGAAAGAATATTCTTGGAACAATGCTAATCAATTCCCCATTGTCGTGCCCACTCCTTGACTAATTTAAACAAATGGATTTGGCATCTCACCGAGCCCAGCAGAGTACTGCCAAGACCTCAGGACTGATGTGAGCCCCAAGCTGATGGCAGAGTGCAAGTCCCACTGACCCCACTTAACCTGATTTTGGGTGAGCTGGAGCCAGAGGAACTGTCAGCAGCACAGGGTGGAGTATGATAACTCCCTCCCTCCCCAGGTGACACTCACGTGTTACCGGGGGGCTCTTCTGTCTCAAAGCAAGTACGCTTTCACTTGCTCATATTCACTGCTCTTAGCTCTGTCCATGTTCTGCTGCATGAGCACCCTAAGTCTTCCTTCTTCCCTAGGATGATTTAAAACACAAAAAGCTGGCACAGCAGACCTCACTTGACCTGTCTGCTGCCCCCCTCAGAAGTATATTTCAGAAGTATATTTCAGTCCATCTGCCTTTTCTGCTCCCTACTCTGTCTCTGGTGAATCCTCTCACCCCCGCACCTCTGGCCTGTCCCCCAGTTCTTCTATGCATAAATAAATAAATCTTTAAAAATAATAATAAAACCCAAAAGGCAGTTTGAGTGAGCATTTACGGGGCCCCAGCTTCATTCCTGATTACTTGACACTCATCTCCCTTTCAGCTCACTCCGAGGCCCACACCACCTTCTTTGGCCCATCTGAGCCAAATCTGAGCAGACACTCTGGGGGTGAGGGCCCTGGGTGAGAAGCAACAGACCTACAGCCTCCCAGAGGCCTCTGGGCACTGTGGGCTACATAGGGGGAAAGGGACGTGGGAGGAGAATCTCACAGTACCATATTTCCCCTCTGGAATTAGACATTGGATATGCAAATATGATCATAACCAGCTGAAAATTACCTCACTTTACTTAACATATTTCCTCACCTGTGAGGATGTAAACATAGCATGCAAATTTCTTTTCCCTTTGTCATCTTTTGTTGTCACTAAAGTTTTTATAACTCTGTAGGCTGTAGAAAGGAAAAAGTAACCATTTGTCACCAAGATCCTTTAGTCCCATCGCACCAAAGGAAGCAATGTCAGCTGTCTAATGTGTGTTCTCTTCCCACATACACAGGCATCAAAAGGGAGAGTTTTGGGGAAAAGCGTCACACGGCTCTTCATACATGTTGCTCTGTAGCTTCCTGATGTACTTGAGAATTCAGTGTGTACAGTCCCCCAACAGTTTCATTCTGTGCATCGCCTTCTTACAAGTCGTGTGATGTTTCATAGTATGTCTAGTCTATATTTTAGTTACCGATTCTTCTATTGATTAATATTGATTTCCAGCTTGGAGCCATGCTGAGTAATGTGTCCAGTCTCCTTGACCACATTTCTTAGGTATTGATATTTTTATTTCTGTGGGATATAAACCAGGATTGTGCAATCAGAGCTACATGTATTTTTAATTTTAATAGATTTCAGATTACTTTTAGAGGTTACTTTGGAAATTAACATTCTCAACAGCAGTACACAAGAGGGCCTATTTCCTGCTGAGATACGTACTGCTTCTTTGACCTTTGACTGAAATACACAGAGAATTTGATGTGCAATATGTAAATAACAAGACTTATTTAACAGCATTATAGATATATGTGTGTGCGTGCATGTGCACATACACACACAGGAAAAAACAGTCATTGGAGATTGTCCCTGGGTGCAGTGATGATCACGTGGGCTGGCACAGGTGGTGTGGGCCTTGGGCATACCTGGCATAACCTGCATGGGATTGAACAGGCTGTAAAAGAGAGTGAAAGGAATGGCAGCGGTATTACAGAGAAGCATAAAGAGGAGGGACAGAAAAGAGAGTCCAGGCACTTAGAGTGGCTAGTAGAGGAGCCTTTATGGGGGCCCCCAGGTGAGGTTCACTGACCCCCACAGGGGTCAGAGAAGTCATGCCCAGGCCAGAGTCTGGGGGCAGGGGATGGTTTAAGGGCTTTTGGGATTCGGTCAAGTATGGGAAGATAGGGCGGAAGATGGGAGGAAGTGGTTGTTTTATTCGGGTAGGGGAAGATAAACACAAGGCCAAGTTTCAAGGCCCCCTTTCCCACCTCCCTGGGTTTCGAGGAGCCCATGAGTCCCTTGGGTGACCTTTCAGAGAGGAGTGTCAAGTGGCCAGCAAAGGGCCAAGCGTGAAGCTGAGGCTCCATAAGTGCTCACTCCTATTCCTTTTTGTGTTTTAAATCTGCTGGAGGAGAGAGAAGACTTAGGGTACTTGCAGAGCAGAACATGGACAGTGACCGAGAGCACAGAGAAGGGGAAGAAAAGAAAAGCTCTGGAGAGTCTGCTCTCTCCAGTGGAAGCTCTGGGCAGTAGTGGTGGAGAAGCTGGAGCTACGGGAGAGCAGGCTGTGACTGTGGGGTTCTGTGCAGGGAAGTCAAGTCAGCTTTCCTGTTTCTTTCCAAAGACTTTCAAAGAGTAACAATGTCTATTCCTATACAGTAAAACAACCATTCTTAATATTATGTTAAACAATCTTCCAGCTTTTTTCCCCTAAAATGTCTATTTTTTGGGCCCTCCCTGGTGGCGCAACGTGTCAGGACACAGCACTGCAAGCTAGCTGCAGCCATTTAAATGTAAGTTCGATCCCCAACCCCAGAGGTGACCCACATGGTGCAGCAGACCTCTCCTGTCTGGCCCGCTGCTCCCCTCAGCAGTGTACTTCGTTGATCTGCCTGTTCTGCTCCCCATTCTGTCTCTGGGGAATCATCTCATTGCCCCTGCACTCTGATCTGTACCCCTGTTCTGTATGAATAATTAAATCTTTTTTTAAAAGTTTCCTATTTTTAACATAGTTACATGATCCTGCCCTCAAATGATCCTTTAATTTTATGATTTTACATCCTGAAGTTTGTTTCTTTGAAGTTCAGAGACACAGAGGTCATACATACAAGCCTACTACACATGTGTGTATATAAAATATTACTGCAAATAACTGAGTGACCTTCACCTAAGTCCAGAAATGCCACACTGCCCTCTACCCCCGACTCCAGCTTAGAGCACCCCTTTAAGTCCTCACTGTGTCCACTTTCATGGTATTCACTTTCTTGCCTTTCATTCCAATTTTCCTACTTAATTTTGCATCCCAAACACTAGTTTTTCTTCCCTATTTTTTAGATTTATGTAAATAAAGCCTAGGTAGCTTTTGCTCTAGTTACATTCAGACTCATCTAGATCTGTGTGTCTAAACTCCATTCTTTTATTGTATTTAGGGTTCATTTGAACCAGCAAACTACAATGTGTTCAGCAGTTGACTACTGCTGAACTCTGGGGATTTCTGCCATCTGGGTTTCCTGGAGCTTGGGCTGTCAGGGGCTGGTGGCTGTTTGCGCATGCGCATGCCTTCTTGGCGCTATAATCCCAAGAGCTGGAGGTCTGGGCCTCTGTGAGATGCATAGTTTCAGCTTGACTAGATGCTGCCAAATTGTTTCCAAAGTGATGGTGTCAGTTTGCACTCCATTCTTAACAGCTTCCTGTGCCTGTATTCTCATTAACATTTAGGTGATGTAGTTTTTTTCATGTTTACCTGTCTGCAGTGTGGGTGGAGGTATTTCACTGTGGTCTTCATTTGCATTTCTCTAATGTCTAAAGAAGATAGCATCCATTTATCTACTTTTGACAAACTGGATATCCTCCTTTGGGACATCCCTGACCTAACCTATGATGATCTTTTTCTTATTGTTCATATATATTATGGATTCAATGCCATTGTTGGCCACACATGGCACAAATATATACAACTCATGGCTTGCCTTGGTTAATGATATCTTTCAATGAACAGAAATTCTTCCTTTTAATGTTATCCTAGTGAGTCCCCCTTTTCTTTACTCCAGAGTCATGGAAGGAGTCCCTAAATTATCTTTTCTTAAGCTTTCACAGTCATGTACCTAAATCTAACGTTTGTGTTCTTTGATCTGTTTGTCCATCCTTGTGCTGATTCAGTGTCTTCATCACTATAGCTGAATAGTTGTCTAGTTGATCAGATCTTCTCACCTCGTTCTTCTTTAATTCAATAAATATTTATCCACTGCCACCTCAGGGGCAAGCAATATTCCAGGTGCTGTGGATGCAGTATTTTATAATGTCCTTAAAGCTGGGATGGGGAATGGCAGCTAAGTCAATAAATGAGCAAATAAGATCATTTCAGATACTGATTAAGACTGTAGAAGTTGAAAAGGTTAACAATGCCTGAAAAGTTAAGGGCTGTGAGGGTGAGCTTCCTTTATTTCAATAGTTAGCAGTCTAACATTTCAGCCAAATCTTGAGTAATAAGGAGCTTATAAAGGTGACCCTCCCAGATCCAACTTTTCAGTGATGTGGAAGAATGTTCTCACCTACAGACTACCATATAATTTAATCCTCCAGGAAGTTACCACACACCTGGGAATCCATAACATGTTTGTGTGTGTGTGTGTGTGTGTGTGTGTATGATGGATGCAAGAGAAGGCAGTCCTCAGTTATGAATGACAGTATTTACAGATGGGGATTTTCCCCTTTTGATTTCAAGTTTAGAAGAAAAGATGTTAGGGATGCCAGAGGAAGCAGGCACAATCTGCTGGGCTAGGCTAAGGGGACTTAGAGAGGGACCAAGATCAAAAGTGAACAAATAACTGCAGCAGGTGGGAGGAATGAGGAAATCTAGAAGTTTGAAACACCTGTGCATGCCTGCTTCCCCACTCTGCTGCTTAACTCTGCACCTGAGTGGAAGACCAAAGTGGGACTCAGTTTTTTTTTACCTTGAAGATTGGACTAGGTGAACTCTTAGATGTCTGCTAAATATAATATCGACATTCTGTATGAATGCTAGTTTTCTTGGCCTCTCCCCTATAGCCTTCTGTGACTCTGACAGCCAAGGACCAGGAACTACTTAGAGATTTTTTTTTTCTATTTCTCTTCTATTTAGAGATTTTCAGTGGCTGGAGGGAATACATTGTGAACATTTTTCTATCCTTCAAAGCTCTTGGTGTATTCTAAAGCTTATATGGAGAGGGACAATTCCTAGAATAACTAAGACAATTATCAACTTTATCCAAAAATTAACTCAAAATTAACAGACTGAGATGTTAAACACAGAATTTTAGAGAAAAGTTGTTAGAGGCCTAAAGGGTAAGTATTCTTCATCATGAATCAGAAGCACATCTATAATTAAAAAGTTGATCAAATGGACATCATCAAAATCAACAAACTTTGGCCCTGCAAAGACTGCTACACATTGGGAAAAGTACTGTGGCCAGCAAAAGCTGGTTCTAAAATATATAAAGAATTCTCAAAACTCCACAGTTAAAATACAAGTAACCCAGCCCTCCCTGGTGACTCATTGAGTTGAAATGCAGAACAATGAAGCTGTGTGCATCTGCAGCACAAGTTCAATTCCCCACCAGGGAGGTGACCCACATGGCAGAGCAGAACTCTCCTGATCTGCCCGCTGCTCCCCTCAGCAGTGTATTTCAGTCAATCTGCCTGTTCTGCCCCCCACTCTCTCTGGTGAATCCTCTCACCCACCACACCTCTGTCTGTACCCCACTTCTTGTATGTATAAAATAAATAAATAAATCTTTTAAAAAATAAAATAATAAAATACAAGTAACCCAATCCAAAAACAAGAAGAGGATATACAGTTGGCAAATGAAAAGAAGGTTAACATAATTAACCATTAAAGAAATGCAAATCAAAAACAACTAAATGATAATCCCAAATAAATGCTGTCAAGAGTGTGGAGAAACTGGAAGCCTTGTATATTTCTGCTGGGAATGTAAAACAGTACAGCTACTCTGGGAAAAGAGCTAGCAGGTTCTCCAGAAAGTAAATATGGGTTGACCATAGTGTTGCCAGTCGGCTGGGTTCTTGTGTTCAAGCGATTGAGGAATCATCACCAACACAATGGCCTGAAGATTAGCAAGCTCAGGTTTATTGCAACAACTCCTGACAACTGGAGAGGGCCAAAGAGAGGAGTCCATTGCTAGGGTGTTGGTGTTATTTTTTGTAGGTGCTTTTGGTGACTTTCCACCACTCTCCAAAGCTCCTCCGGCGTTTTTCTACTTTGGAGTATTTTCTACTGCTATATTTAGCCTGTGGCCCCCTTTGGTAACTCAGAGGTGTGAAGTGACTACAAGTGCTGTTCTTTCACCACACTTCTTCTATGGCTGCCAGCCTTTGCCCATCAGCCGCCACTCCAGCAAATACACTCAAGGCATAAATTTATCTTAGAGAAAATAAATTAAGTTTTTATATAAAACTATACATAAATGTTCATAGCAGCTTAATCATTATAACCCCAAACTCTAAGCAATTCAGATTGTCAGAGTGTCTTTCTGGCACTTGTGGGTGAATAACATCAAACTTTGGCACATCCACCCTGTGGGATTGTGTGGTCCCAGGGTATGAAAAGAAATGAACTATTGGTACACACAACTTTGGTGTGTGTACACAGTTTATACTGAGCAAAATGTCAATATAAGGTTATATACTGTAGGAATCCACTTATATAACATCCATAAAATGTAGAAAAACCAGATGAATCATTTCCAGTGGTTGGGAGTGAGAAACGGAGTGAGGTTATAAAAGGCAATCAGGCCCTCCCTGGTGGCACAGCGGGTTAAAGCACAGCACTGAGAGCTTAAGCCACTTCCACATGAGTTCGATCCCCGCCTGCCCCGGAGGAGATCCACATGGTGCAGCAGACCTCTCCTGACCTGCTTGCTGCTCCCCTCAGCAGTGCACTTTGTTGATCTGCCTGTTCTGCTACCCGCTCTGTCTCTGGTGAGTCCTCTCACCCTCCACATCTCTGGCCTGTACCCCAGTTCTATATGAATAAATAAATCTTAAAAAAAAAAAGGCAATCAATCAGGGACCCTGAGGTGATGACCCTGTTCTGTACCTTGACTGTGATGGTGAATACATGAACTGATGTGTTAACACTGTCTAGAACAAAGCACACAGACACAACAAATAACTGCAGGGAAAACTGGGGGATCTGAATAAGTTCATGGGTTGTATCAATAGCATACCCTGATTCTGCTAGTGTACTCTTTTGTCTTTCCAGGTGTTACCACTGTGAGAATCTGAGTATGAGGTTAAATTAGTTCTTACACCTTCATAAGTATCACAATCATATCATGCAATTTAATTAGAAAACATATCTGTCACATGGTGTTTGTTTCTAAGTATACATTATAATAACTCATTCTGTATTATTTGGAACATATAGGTTGTTTATACCTTTTAAGCATCTTAAGTAATGGTACAGATGGTATATGGGCATAAGTGGTTTAGTGGAGGAAAAGAATAAATAAAATATATAGGGCTCTTCCTGGTGGTGCAACGGGTTAAAGCACTGCATTATGAAGCTCTCTGAAGCCACTGCAGCTCAAGTTTGATCCTCAGCCAGAGAGCTGACCCACATGGCATGGCAGACCTCTCCTGAACTCTCCACTGCTCCCCTCAGCAGTGTACTTCCTCAATCTACCTGTTCTGCTCCCCCGTCTGTCTCTGGTGAATCCTCTCACCCACCACACCTCTGGCCTGTACCCCAGTTCTACAACATAAATAAATCTTAAACACACACACACACACACACACATATGTATGTACAAATCCAAGGAACTTCAAATAAATAATACCACATTGAGCATTTTTATGGATAAATTTCTGTAAATGTCTTATACTATTCCCTCCCAGTTAATTTAAAACGTATATATCAAAATTATGTATACATATACTCATAAAAAACACATGGTACTCAAGTAATGCTTCTCAACCCTAAAATGCATACAGATCACTTGGGGCCTGTCAGCACGTTGGTTCCCCTTCAGTGGTGTGGGCTGACCTTAAGGTTCTGCAGTCCAACAAGTTCCCCAGGATGAGATGCTGCTGATGGGCCCCTTCCCACCCCCCAGTGGAGACGGTTAGGAGCCTGCCCCTGAAAACAAGGGCATCCACCTGGCCACTGTCTCCCCAAGCCCTTCCCTGCACATGACCAAGTCAGCTCTCAGTAGTGATTTTCAAATGCTGTTGAGATTTATTATTTTAAAATATTACCCATCAACTCCCTCTTTCCATTTCCATCCACTAATATCTCCTTTCCCAGTAGGTAATTAATTAGCTGATGTTTATATCATTATAGCTATGAAAATACTATTCATTGTAAAGCCAAGTTGTGGACTATAATGACATGACTTTTGTGGTTTTTTTTTCTGAAGTTGATGTTGCATTTTTCATATTGTGATTTTTCTATAATCTATCTTTAAGTAATTTTGTCCTTAAATTTGATTTCCTTTCTGTTAGATCACCTGTAAACCATTTCCCTCTCAAAAGCTCATACATGTCAATATTTTATCAAATCTTTCCTTTTCTTAATGCCTCCTTCCAGAACCTTTGACTTGTGCTATAATTTAGATTAATCCTCTTCAGGAAGTCTGCATAACTTTCTTCTCTAATTTCCTGTTTCTTGGATCTTATCTCTTCTCTTCATTTGTCTACACTTACTCCTTTATTGTATTCAAGGATATCCCCCAGTAACTTCTTAAGATATGTAAGAGTTACAATTTTTCATGTCTAAAGAATAAAAACCATCTTTAAAACATTTGTACTTTGTGTAGAACTGCAGGTTGAAATTACCCTTCAAAACCTTGAAGGCATTACTCTCCTTCAAGGACACTGGTGTTCCCAGCCTTGGTGCATGGTCTGTATCCTCCCAGAATTTGTAATTGCTGGTGTTTTGTATTTTCCCTGTTCCAATAAGCATGTGATAATTATCTCATCATGATTATGATTTACAGTCCCCAAAGGACTAATGATATAGAACATGTTTTGTGTGTTTATTTACTTCCCCTGCTTGGACTGCTATAACAAAATATCAAATGTAAACAGCTTAAAGGAATAGAAGAATTAATTTCTCATAGTTTTGGAGGCTGGGAAGTCCAAGATTTAGATGTTGACAGGTTCGGTGTCTATGAGAACTTCCTTAGATGACCAGCTTTGACTCGCATGGCAGGAGGGACATGGGATATGTGTGGGGCTTCTCCATTCATTCAAGAGAGTTTGTCTTTTCCTGGGCTTATCACCTGCACCTCTTTTTACATTCACTTTGAGGTGCTGGATTTCAACATAGGAATTTGGATGTAGGGGCACAAATAATCTATCTGTGGCACTTGCCATATGTATGTATGTATCTTCTTTGCTGAAAGTCTCCAAGTCTTCCGTTCATTTACTAATTACAGTGCAATTTTGAGAGTTCTTTTACTTAATTGAGATAGAGTTGACATACAACACAGTGTGAGATTAAAGTGGACAGGTGATGGTTTGATATAATTTTATGTCCCAATATCATTGTGATAACACCTCTGTTATGGCACATAATTATCATTCATTTTTTGTGATAGAAACACTTAATAAGTGTACCAAGTGGTATTATTGACTGTAATCACCACACTGTATATTAGATTTCTAGAACTTATTCATCTTCTAGTTGCAATTTTATATCCTTTAATATTTCAGTTCTCCCAGCCCTTTTCCCCCAATAACCACCTTTCTACTCTTTGATTCTACAAGTTCTGCTTTTCTGGATTTCACATATAAGTGATATCATAAAATATTTCTTTTTCCTTTTACTGATTTGTCTCCATATAATACCCTCAAGGACCATCCATGTTGTTGCAAATGGCAGGATTTCTTTCTCATGGCTGAATAATATTTCAGTGAGTGTGTGTGTATGTTCACATATTCATTGTGTATTAATCTATTGGCACTTAGGTTATTTCCATATTTGACTACTGAAAAATGCTGCAATAAACACAGAAGTGCACCTATATCTTTATTGAAATTCCTACCATTATGTATTATTTTATATTTCTCCCTTTGTATATATGTATTATTTGCCTAGTGCATTTAGGTGTTCTAATATTCAGATGTGACTGTAATATCTTCTCCAGGAAGATATTCATTGATTTTGGCTTAAATTTTATCTTGTGTGTCACTACCCCACTCCTTTTTGATTTACACTCCATGCAATATCTTTTTTTCCATCCCTTCACTGTGATCCTATGTATGACCCTAAAGCTAAAGTGTGTGACTTGTTGACAGTTTTATATCTGTGTCTTGCTTTTCTTTATTCCAAATAGCCCCTCTATGCTTTTGATTAAATAATTTAATCCATTTACTTTTAGAGTAGTTACTAGTAGGAAATGACTTAGTAATACTATCTTATTCATTGCTTTCTGGGTGTTTTATAGCCCCCTTTTTCCTTTTTTCCATTCTTGCTCTCTTACAAAGTGGATGATTTTCTATAATTTCATATTTTGATTCATTTTTCTTTGTCTTTTGTGACTCTACTCAAAAACCTACCTACTCTAGGTTTTTGCTTCCTGGTTGCCATAGGCTTATAAAGGACCATACAAATATAGCATTCTATTTTATACTGATACCAACTTAATTTCACTCATATATAAACACTCCACCCTTTTAGTTATACCTTTTATGTTTATGATGACACAATTTACATCTTTTTGTATTATGTATACATTAGCAAATTATTGTAAATGTAGTTATTTTTAATGCTGTTGCCTTTAACATCTATACTGGAATTATGTTATAATAGTGTAATATTAAAATTACAGTATTAAAGTATTCTATTTGACAATATCTTTATATTTGCTGGTATATTATACTTTTTCATGTTTTTGTGTTACTAATTAATGTCTTTTTGTTTCATCTTGAGGAATTCCTTTCTACATTTATTATATGGCAAGGCCAATTTTGAAAATTTCCCTCAGTTTTCTTTGCCTGGCAAAGTCTTTATTTCTATTTTTTTCTGATTAATAACATTACCAGATAAGCATATTCTTGATTGGCTTTGGTTGTTTTTTTTTGTTTTTTTTTTTTTTATCTTTACACCATTCTCTTCTGGCCTATAAAATTTCTGCAGAGAATCTGCTGTTATCCTTATCAGAGTTCCCCAGTAAGTTACAAACTTATTTTCTCTATTCCTTTAAGATTATCTCCTTATCTTGGAAATTTGATAGTTTTAATGTACCACACCTTGGTAAAGATCTATTTAAGTAGATTTCATTTGGTGACCTATGAACTTCATGAACTTGGATGTGTACATACCTCCTCAGATTTTAGGTATTCTCAGACATTATTTCTTTAAGTAAATATATTGTTACCTTTTTTTCTGTACTCCTTTCAGGATGTCAATAATTTTCCATTTTTTTTTTCTGTACTCCTTTCAGGATGTCAATAATTTTCCATTTTTTTTATGTTGTTACTTAAATCCCTTAAGCTTTCTTCTCTCTTTTTCATTGTTCTCCTATAGCTGGGTGATTTCAAATTTCCTTACTTCTAGCTCTCAGATTCTTTCTTCTCCTTGACCTAGTCTGCTACTGATGCTTTCTTTTGCATTCTTCATTCCATTCATTCTATCTGCCATTCCAGAATTTGTTTCCTTTTTATGACTTTTTATCTCTGTTAAACTTCTTTTGTTTATGCTTTCTTGATTTTGTCAAACTGTCTTACTTTGTTATTTGTAGCTCATTGAATTTCCTTGAAACAGCTATTTTTGAATCTTTATCTAATAAATTGAAGATTCCCTTTTCCCACCCCTGCAGAATGTCTGTGGTTTATAATTGCCTTCTGATTTTGATATTTACTTTATTATAATTTTTTTTTTTTTAATGCACAAGGGATAATGGTTATGGTATACAGTTGAATTGGTGGTGGAAATTTCATGGGGACTATAACTGAGATGAGAAAGAATACATTGTACACAAATGAAAATGATGGAAAATATATAAATAATAAAAAAGTATGTTTAAAAAACAAAACTGCTCTAAAATGAAAAGAAATTAAAGTTTTCTATGTCTTTGGATTATGTTACTAGAATATTATTACGACCTTTGGTGGTATCATGCTTCCTTGATTTTTCACTTCCTTCAAGTTTTGTGTTTCTGTCTTATATTTGAAGTAACAGTTACCTCCTCCAGTCTTTACTAAATGCCTTTGGTAAAGAAATACTTGATGTCAACCCTACAGATTTCTCAGACTTTTTATGATCTTCCGCCCTCTTGTGGCAGATTTCCAAAGTTTGTTTGCCTTCTCTTGAGCCTGCAAGCACTAGGATGGGTGCTAACAATCTCCCATTTATTTTCCGAAAGGTAACACCAAAGCTCAAGGTATTCTTCTCTCCCTGTTCCACAGATTCAGGCTGATTTTCTGCATGTACTCACTAACCATCTTCCAAAGCTCAGTGTAGTAACTGTCTTCAGGTACCCACACAGGAAGCTGGTCATGTAAGGAATAGAGTGGCTTATAAGTAGACTTCTATATGGAGTTCATGATGCAGTTAATAGGATCTATGTCCTTTTAATGCTCTCTGTGAGTCCTATCTGCTGCTCAGTCTTTACATCCCCAAATCTTGCAGTACACAATTCAATATACTTGTCTAGTGCATACAAATAGTATTTCTTTTTGTCCCAGTAATGTCTGGATCTTTTCTTCTGAAAATATAGACTTCTAAACTGGATCTTTTACCTGTGGGTGACTGAGACAATGTTTTTTAAGAGCTCCTCATCATAGCCAAGAAAGAGTAAAGTTGGTTCATGGGCCACTGCAGGACCATAGCTGATACCAATGTCTGAATATCTATTACCTAACATACAGATAGGTAAGATCCTTCTGGGCCCCAGACCTATGATGCTAGATCCTACAGGTCTCATAAAGGAA
>NW_004567103.1:87449991-87451431 GCF_000260355.1 Condylura cristata
AGATGAGTGGAGAAAGGAACTTGGTACATGTGGTCTGAAGTAGAGGCATTGGTGATAGGGCTGTCAGCTCATCCAGGGTTCCTGAGGAGGGGGGCACAGAATGATGAAGGAACACTCCATTGAAAGAGGGAAAAAATCTTATGGAGGAGTTGGATTGCCTGACACAGGTTAGATACCCAGTGGAGATAATAGCTGGGCAGAGATTCTTATTTGCACTTCCCCTTCTCATACTCATAGACTATGCTTACATTATGAGCACATTGGTTGCAAAGGGACTGCTAAGTTACTTATTCAAACTTGAAGAAAGGAAGGATATTGGGGGTCTCACAAGCATGAGTCATTCACACCTACCTCAACTCACCCACACCAACATATGGGCCTCTCCAAATTCTACTATGCTGATTTAGCAACAGCAAAACAATCTGAGTATATACAGAAGCCAGTAAAGACCAAAATAAATGCATTTAATTGATTTTTAAAATGAGTACCACAGTACTACCTGTGGAAAAGATAAAATAGTTTAATAACCCCCCAAGTTCCTACTAAAGATATTAAAAATTAATAATAAAGTAGGGGGACTTGAAGCAGCAAAATGGTCAAACAAAAAAACATATAATGCATGGAAATACAAGACCTCAAAGAGTGTATGACAGCACAAGGTGTGACTAACTCTCCAAATCCAAACATGAAAGTGATGGAGTATTATATCTTCCTACTAGAGTTTAGGACTGCTATAATAAACTCAAAAAAATAGAAGAAAATGTACAAGGTCAAGTCAAAAGTAATTTAACAGAACTCAGAAAGGCAAGTCAAAGAGAATAAGAGAACTCAGGAAAGCTCATCAAAGTAATACAGCAAACTTCATTAAAAATATTAATAAGCCCTGAAATAAAATCAATAAGCAGAAGGTAGAAATTGAAGCGCTATAAAAGAAAATGACAGAAATTCAGGAAATCAATGAAATAATAATCAGTTCTACCAGCACATGGAAGATAAATTATTATTGTTGATGGAAGGACTAAAACAAGTGATCGTATTTTACCATTATGCTCATTTCACTTCTCTTCTCTAATAGAAGCAATTAGCTTTATAAATTTTCTCAGCACTGCTTAAGCTGGCTTCCACAAATTTTGATATAGCTTGGTTTTTATTCAATTGGAAGTGCTGTTTCTTTCCTTTGAGGCTTACATTTTGTATAATTGGTTATTTAGAAATGTGTCATTGCTTTTCTGAATGTCCGGAAATTTTCCTGTTATGTTTAACAATTTCTAGTTTTATTCCATTGCTGTTAAGTTGCTTGATCTGTATGAATTCAAGTCTTTATTTTGAGATTTATCTTGTTACACAGAATATGGTTCATTTGCTAAAAAATGTGTTTCTGAGACCTAAAAATAGACCCACAGACTCAAGTAAGCCCCACTCTGGATCCTGAAAGCAACC
>NW_004567103.1:87451531-87470011 GCF_000260355.1 Condylura cristata
AAGCCCTGAAATAAAATCAATAAGCAGAAGGTAGAAATTGAAGCGCTATAAAAGAAAATGACAGAAATTCAGGAAATCAATGAAATAATAATCAGCCATTCATTAAATAATGAAATAATAAGAGAAACTTCCAACAACTGGGGAAGGAATTAAATATAACAAGTCTAGGAAGCTAAAGGATCACCTGGATACCTAAATGCAACAATACCAACATCAAGACACATGTAGTGAAACTAGCAAGGCTTAAAGGCAGAGGAAAGAATATTAAAGCCAGCTAGTGAAGGAAAACAGGTGACTTATAAAGGTATTCCCATCAGGCTTCTCAGCAGAAACTAAATAAATGAGAAGAGAATAGAGTGATGTATTTAAAATGATCAAAAATAAAAACTGCCAATGAAGAATAATAATTCCTGTAACACTCTCCCCTAAATCATATACACTGTTCTTTATATGAAAAAAAAAATTGTGTGAGGTAGAGTTATCTGTAGATATCACTAAGACCCTTTGTGTTGGTTGTGTTATTGAGTTCTTATCTTTGTCAATTTTCTATCTAGTTTTTCTATCAACTGCTGATAGAAAGGAATACTCAAATCCTTGACTCTAATTGTGAATTGGTCTATGTATGCTTTCAGTTAAGCAGAAGGTAGAATTTTTTTTCTTTTATTTCAATTATACTTCATTTGAATATGAAATAGCCACTTTTGCTTTCCTTTGACTAATGTTCACAAGCATCACTTTCTCAATGCTTTAATTTTCAAGCTACCTATGTTATAATATTTGAAGTTAGTTTCTCATGTAGATGATTGATCTTTTTAATTAACACTAACCTATTTTTAATTGGTGCCTTTACCTTTTACTTGTCATTTACATTTTAATGATTGGAAGAGAAAGTCTTTATTTTATTTTATTTTATTTTTTTACCTTTTGTTTTCTGATTATCTTTTTTTGTTCTTTTTTCTTACAGACCTATAGATTACTTGAAATTTTTTCAGGTTTCCAGTTTTAGAATCTATAATTTACTTGAATCTCTTATGGGTTTTTAGTGACTGTTCTAAATACTACGTTGTGTGTGCACAACTAGATGGACATTTTACTGGTTCAAATGAAGGATAGAATCCCTCCCACTCTTTAAATCCTTTTATCCTGCCCTATTTATAATTTATTAAATATTTCTTCTAAAACACATTGAGGAACTACTCAGAAAATATTTACATACATAACTATCTGCATAATTTAGAAATCTCAAGAGGAATAAGAATGTCTCTTGTATTTACCCATATTTTCATTTTTTTTTAAAGACTTATTTATTTATGCATACAGTACTAGGGTACAGGCCAGAGGTACAGGGGAGGTGAGAGGATTCAGAGACAGAGTGGGGAGCACAACAGGCAGATTGACAAAGTACACTGTTGAGGGGAGCAGTGGGGTAGACAGGAGAGGTCTGTTGCTGCCATGTGGATCACCTCCAGGGCAGGGGATTGAACTCACACTGAAGTGACTATGGCTAGCTTGCAGTGCTGCACTTTAACCCACTGCACCACCAGGGAGGGCCTGTTTTCATTCTTTTAAATTGTACTTTATGTTTGTTGCAAGTTTCTTTTATTACTTTCTTTAATCATTTTAAAAAGTATATCTGATGGCAACAAATTTCTTGTTTTCCTTCGTCTGAGATTGTGTTCGTTTTTCTTCAATACTGAGGAATATACTCACTGGATATTGGATTTTACATTAATAGGTCTTTTTTTTTTTTTTTTAATGACACTTGAAAATAAAAATGTTGTGCTACTTCCTGCTGACCTCCAGGCTTCTGGTCATGTCATTTAGATTTCTTTATACTTAGAAACAAGTTGTCTTTCTCTCTTCCAGTTTTTATCTGTGTCCTTTGTCCAGAGGTTTGGTTATGTTTGTTCATGTAAATTTATTAGATTTATCCTGTTTGGGATTTGTTCAACTTAAATCTATAGATTTATATCTTTTGCCAAATATGGGAAATTGTTAGTCAAACTCATGCGACAATAGGTTGATAGCACTGAGACTTTAGCCCCTGTGCCACTAGGGAGGCCCTCCCTTTGTCTTTCTTGATTGTATGATTTCAGTTGTTTGCCTTCAAATCCTTTGTCCTCTCCATTATCCACTGATATTTTTTATTTTGGTTACATTTTTAAGTTCTACAATTTCCATTTAGTGTTCTTAGAGTGATTTTATCTTTCCAAGACATCTTATTTTTTCATTTCTTTCAAGAACATTTGTATCACTTGTTGAAGCATGTTATGGAAATTGCTTCAAAATCATTGTCAGATAATTCCATTAGCTGAGTTTTGTTGGTATTTGCAACTGTTGAATCATTTTTTTCTTATTCAGGTTAAGATTTTCTCCATTCTTTGAATGATGAATAAGTTTTTATTGTATTCTAGGCTTTAGAAATAGTATGTCTTTGGGGCCCTCCCTGGTGTCACACGGGGTTAAAGAACAGCACTATGAAGTTATTGCAGCCACTGCAGCATGAGTTCAATTCCTGGCCACAGGGGTGACCCACAAGACACAGCGGACCTCTCCTGTCTTACCCTCTGCTCCCCTCAGCAGTGTACTTCATCAATTTGCCTCATCTGCTCCCCACTCTGTCTTTGGTGAATCCTCTCATCTCCCCTGCACCTCTGGCCTGTACCCCAATTACGTATGCTTAAATAAATAAATCTTAAGAAAAAAAATAGTATGTCTTTAGTCTCTGTGTCTTATCTAAATCTTCTGTTTTGACATACTCCAGTGTGAGAAAGTGAGTCCTGTCTCCTTACTACCAGGTGTGGTGAAATCTCAGGCTCCTTATTTGACCGATATTAATAAGCTTATGCAGAGCTTGTGTCTCACTATTGACAAGTGTGATTGGGAGTTAGGGTTCTTTACTAGAGGTACACTGATACCGCCATGGTTGGGGAACACTTATTCCACATCCTCATGGGATCCAGGATCTTTGCAAATGCTGTGTGCTGGCTAACATTCTGGCAGTCTACTATTCCTTCTTTACATCACCCAGCAGGGCAGGGAGGGAACCTCATTATCACCCGCTAGGGGATGGAAGACATCTTGGGAGAAAGCTTCATTACCACTGACAGAGGATCAAATTCCAGCTTTCTGGGCCTTCTCAATACCACTTGGCTGGAGGGAGAATTGCTTCTCGTTTTATCTAGCTGAGGTTCAGAGTTCCGCACTCATGCTTTGCTGAAGGCAAGGAATGGGGGGTGGGGGGGATGGTGCTTTTAACATGCAAGGGTAAGTGCAGTTACTTTCTAAAAGCTTTCTATCTTGCTAGCTGGTCCTTTGGCTACAAAATGAAGCTATGATGGGGACTTCTCTGTGCCTTTAGCACTTCCCGATTGCAGGATTCTCTGGTGTCCACCCATATGTACGTAAATAGAATATATGGTAACAACAACAAAAAAACACCTAAAAACAGGAAACTCAATGGTATGTCCTGTCTTGCTCTCTGAAATCCCTACCTGGAATCAGTGTTTATATCACTGCATATTAGAATTTCCTGGAGAGCTTTGAAAAGTCCTAATTTCCAGGCTATTCCTCAATCTTTCTCCCCCTCTCTTGCTCTCATTATCTATTTTCATGTGTATGCATAATCATATATATGTATACATTTTGAAGGTAGACTCTTGAAATTGTTACAAGAAACTATGTCTTTATTTCCTCGGAATCTTATACACAAAGTGGTTGGGGATGACATTCCAAGAGGTGTTGCTGTGAAAGAAGTGTTCATTGGGGTGATTGTGGGGAGTTGTGAAACTTGAATACATGGGAATAAAAAGGTGTTTCTTTTTTTTTTGTCAGTGGCCCTGTATTGATTGACTCAAGAGAACAGAGAGGATGTTTATGTCAACACAAAGCCAGATATTCTGTTCATGTGGACAAATTTTATTTTGCAGTCAGCTAGGGTACCTGAGAGTATAGCTATAACCTGACAAAGTAAAAGTAGTATGTTTGTAAGATATGTCTGGTTAATGTTTGTACCAACGAAGAAGTAATTATGCTTTTAGACAAATTCTGTTGTCAGAACTTAAGAGAGGGAAAATTAAGGAGAGCTGTTACCCCAACTACTGAATTTTAAAAAGCACTTCTGATAATCTTTTTAAATTCAGTAATTACTTTCAAGATCTGATTTTGATTAATGTGGAAGATTTAATTTGTTTAAATAGTCTTGAAAGTAAAAATTTCAAGAGAAACAAGATTTCTTATGTTCCTAGTCTTTACAGTTTCCCAACTTACTTTGAAAAAAGTATTTCACTAGTATCTGTATTTTAAACAAAGCATGAGGTTATCCCCAAAAGAAACTGGAGAGAAGTAAGACGTGTTTACCCAGCTGAATGTTCTCTCTGTTCCAGAACCACATGGCATGGGAAGAACCAGGCAAGAAGCGCAGCTGCTCCTGCAGTCAGATGAAGGCTTTTCACACCAACATGGTAACGCAGATCCTGCTCTCCGTCTCTGTAGAGAATGTCCCCAGTGAAGTTCCTCTCCAGTCCAGGCATGTCCTTCCACATTCACACACCAGTTTAGATGACCTGTGGCTGGAGATGACACAAAGGAAGTTGGAGAAGCAGGCCCAGATTGAAAGGAAGATGAGCCCAGGGATAGCACACAAAGATGGAGTCCAAGTAAGCTAATTACACTTACCCTGCAAATAAAGAATTTTCCTGAATCACTCCCATCCCTGACTACTTGCCAGTACCCCTTTCAGGAAAGATACTTCATAGTTGTCTGCCCAGAGCCACCGAGGGCATGGCTCATGCTTCGCTCTCTGCAGTGTATCCATTTTCAGCTCTGTGCAATCCAGTGCAGCAGAACTGAAGAAGGTGGCACCCTGCCCCCTTAGTCTAGCAGTCACCATTTAGTAAAGTTCTACTTTATGTTGAACACTGTGTTAGATGCTACACAGCATTAGCTCTACATTCATAAAGGCACATGGCATTCTGATGTAATAATTTTAAATTAATTAAACAAAATATTAACTCAAATTTGTATTGTCTTGGAGGACAGGCTAATGCCATAATCTTTACGTTAAACTGTTAGTCCATTAAAAAATATGACCCTAATAGTGTATACAGCAAACCTTTACTCAATTCCTGACTCTGTTTCTTTTCCTTTCCCTACACAAAATAGCAATATTTCTTATTATTGTGTATTTGTAAAATACACATTCCCAAGTCTCACCTCATCACTGAATAGCCAGTCTCTCATTATTGAGGTAAAATGCACATAACATAAAAATTAACCATGTTGAAGTATACATTCACTAGCAGTTAGTAGCTTCACAAGTCTTTATAAATATCACCTGTCTCCTCCTAAAAGATTTTCTGAATCTCAGTTACCCATTAAACAGTCAAAACCCAATTTTCTCCCCAAACCCTAACTTGCACTAAGCTTTTTCTGTGTCCATGGACTTAGTTAATTATGTAATGTATGGACTTTTTGTGTCTGACTTCTTTTGCTTAATGTTTTTGGGACTTATCTACACTGTAGCATATATCACTACTTCATTTGTGGCTGAATAATGTATGAACATTTTTTTTTTTTTTTAGTTGACCCATTCCTTATTGATAGACATTTGGGTTGTCCCTATCTTAGGGCTATGACAAATAGTGCTGTTAGGAACATTTATGTACAGGTTTCTATTTGGAGACATGTTTTCTATTCTTTTAGGTAATACATAGAAATTAAGTTTATGGATCAAATGGTAATCTTGTGATTAATTTTTTTGAGAAACTGCTGACTGTTTTCCATACTGGCTATATGATTTTACATTCCTACCAACAATGTATATTGGTTGCAAGTTCTGCACATCCCAACCATATTAGTTGTTTCCTGTATAAATTATACCTTTCCAGTGGGTGTTATTGGTGCTTCTTTGTTATTTGATTTGCATTTTCCCAATGACTAATGTTGAACATATTTTCATCTGCTTGTTGGGAATTTGCATAAATTCTTTAGGGAAATATCTATTCAACTGCTCTGCCTCTCATTTTTTAATTGGATTGTTGGTTTTTCTGTTGTTGAATTGTAGTGTTCTTTATGTATATCAGGTTTTAGATCACTACCAAGTGGTTTGAAAATGTTTTCTCCCATATGAAAGTTGCCTTTCACTACTTTTCTATGATGCACAAAAACATGTACTTTTGATATAATGCAATTCACCTTTTTTTTTCTTTTGTTGTTGGTGAGTTTAGTGTCAGAGCTAAGACTTCATTGCCAACCCCAGGGTATTAGTAATTCTGTAAAGCATCACTATGCTTTCTTCTAAGAGTTTTTGTGCCTTTTGCTCCTTTTTTATGTTTTTAATTTATTTTGAGTTAACATGTATTTAGTGTAAGTCAGAAATCCAATTCAGATTTTATGAAGTGAGTATCTTTTCTCTCAACTCATTTGTTAAAGTGACTATTCCTCACTGATTAGTCTTAGCACCCTTGTAAAAAAAAAATCACATGATTTTCATTAGATATATGAATAATTTCAACTCCATTTCAGTGGTGATGTGTCTATACTTGTATCAGTGTCACATTATTTTAGTCATTGTGGCTTTGTATTCAGTTTTGAAATTGGAATGTGTGAATTCTCTCTGATATCTTTTTCAGGATTTGGGGGCTATTTGCTGTCCTTTGTAAGTCCAAATGCATAGTATCAGCTATTCCAGTTCTGGGAAAATAGATATTCATATTATTTATCCACAAAAAGAAGTTAGGCTAATGATATGTGCTATGTCTATTTTTTTTTTGAGATTGCCATATACCAAGACAAAAGGAATGCAAAAAATAGATAAAATAGAGTCTCCAGTGACACAAATAAAATAAAGGTATAACTAAAATCATTTATATCCAAAATATTTTCCAGGACTCAAAAGAAGAATTGGAGTTTGTAATTTTCCCTTCTAAAATCAGTGTTTTATTTTTAAAGGATACCTGCAAAATATTTGTTAAAAAATGTATTGCCCCAAAAATATAGCAGTGACCAGTGGGATACAATTGAAGTGATATAGAAAATACAGTACTTACTTTCTTTCATGGCAGGAGAAAGTGTTCAATTGAAGGGGATAGATAAAAGAAAATACATATTAAAAGAGAAAAGTAATTTCCATTGCTACAGAAAGCACTAAACATAATTCCCTTTGTATTATAAGGTACTAACCATGTTATCAAAAGGTACTAACAGGAAAACACTTTTAAAAAAGAATGTTAAAGTATTCTATCCTTGGGCCCTCCCTGGTGGCACAGCCGGTTAAAGCACAGCACTAAGAAGCTTAAGCCACTTCCGCATGAGTTTGATCCCCGCCTGCCCCTGAGGAGAGCCACATGGTGAGGCAGACCTCTCCTGACCAGGCAGACCTCTCCTGGCCCTCCCGCTGCTCCCCTCAGCAGTGTACTTCATCCATCTGCCTGTTCTGCTCCCCGCTCTCTCCCTGGTGAATCCTCTCACTCTCCGCATCTCTGGCCTGTACCCCAGTTCTGTATGAATGAATAAATAAATCTTTAAAAAAAAAAGTATTCTATCCTCTTCTATATCTCTTTGTCCCTTACCCTTTTCTCCCCCTATTTAACCTTAGAGCGTTTACAGTGTTTAATTATGGTCACTAGTTTTTATAAGCACTTTTATCAAATCTTCTGTGTAAAGATTCAGTATTTTTTAATCATTATGACTTATTTTACTATAAATAATTCTCATAATTAGCTGTATTTCACCTTTCCTTGTGGCTAAATAGTATTCCATAGTATTGATATACCACATCATCTTGATCTAGTCATTGACTTATATTTAGGTTAATTCCATGTCCTAGTTATTGTAAATAATTTTTCTATGAACATTCTATATTATAGGAATAGTATTAGCATCTTTCGTTTTCTAAAGTAAACACTGATAGTTTTCCATAATGATTGCACCAATTTACATTCCTACCAGCAGTACAATGGGTTCCTCTTTCCCTGCATTCTTTCCATCATTTGTTGTTGGAGGTCTTTAGTAACTTCTGGTAGCTCTTGTTATATAAGTTCTTACCTAGTTAGATTAATTCTGAGGTATTCTTTTTGAAGCAATTATAGATGGGTTATTTTCTTGACTTTTTAAAGATTTGTCTTTATTTATTTATGCATACAAGAACTGGGGTGTAGGCCAGAAGGGTGAGAGGCTGAGAGGATTCACCAGAGACAGAGAGAGCAGAACAGGCAAATCTATTGAAATACACTGCTGAGGGGAGCAGCGGGTGAGACAAGAGAGGTCTGCTGTACCATGTGGGTTAACTACTTGTCCAGAGATCAAACTTATGCAGCAGTGGCTGGTGATAGCTTGATGGCGTTGAGATTTTAACCCCTATTCCACCAGGGAGGCCCATTTTCTTGATTCATTTTGCTTCTTGTTCATTATTTGTATATTTAAAAAAACAACAGATTTTTGTATAATTTTGCAACTGGATACTTTGTTGTATTCATCTACCATTTCTAATATTTTGATGGAATCTTTAGGACTTTCTCTATGTAATAACATATCTGCAAGTATCAATAGCTTTACTTCTTTTATGACCTGGATTCTCTCTATTTCCTATTTTAATGTGATAGCTCCGGCCAAAGCTTCTGATACTAAGTTAAACAGAAGTGGTGACAAGGGGCATCATTGTCTTGATGCTTAAGGTGAAAGCTTATTTTCACCTTATTCTTAAGGTGAAAGCTTTCAGTTTTTCACAATTGAGTATTGTGTTGACTATTGGTTTATATATATGGCTAGATTGAGGTAAGGTTCTTATATTCCAATCTTATTCAGAGTTTTTATAATAAATGGATACTGAATCTTATCAAATGTCCTCTCTGCATCTATTGATACTATATGATTTTTGAATTTTACATTTGTTGATCTGATGTCTTACATGATTGATTTGCACATGTTAAAACATCCTTGCATCCCGGGATAGATCCCACTTGATTGTAGTACAAGTATTTTGTTGAAAATTTTTGTATACATGTTCATCATGGATATTGGTTTATAATTTCTTGCGCTCTCTTTGTCTGGTTTTGGTATTAGGGAATTGTTGGCCTCAAACATGTATTATGCTCATTGCCTCCGCTGTTTAAACTGTATTTTTAAAAACAATTTGTACAAGGTGGGTATTGCTTCTTGTTTAAAGGCTCGATAAAATTCATCTGTCTTTACAGAGACAGATGTATGTCTGTCTGTATGGTCCTGAGACTTTGGGGAAGTTTTTTTTTTTTAATTGTTTCAATTTTCATGTTTATGATCCATTTGTTCAGCTCTTCTGTTTCTTCTTGAGTTGATCTTGGTAGATCATATTGAATTAGAATTTGTCCATTTTCAGGATATTCAAATTTATTGGCATATTTCTTTTTATTTGTTTCAACTGTGGTAATTTCTCCTCTTTCACTTCCAATCCTATTTTCTCTCTCTTTTCTTTGTTATCCATCTAGAGATTTATCTATTTTGCTTATGTTCTTAAATAACTTTTACCTTCATTGATTTTATTATACACTCTATTTTATCTGTTTCATTTATTGTCACTCTTATTTTTACAATTTCCTTTCTTCTACTAAATTTGGATCTTGTTTGTTCCTCTTTCTCAAGTTTTGTAGGGGTAGCTTTAGGCTGTTTATTTGGGAGCTTTGTTATTTCTTTTTTTATTATTTTTGCACAGAGGAGCGGGGTGTAGGCAAGACAGAGTGTGTAGCAGAACAGGAAGATTTACTGAAATACACTGAGGAGCAGTGGACGTGATAGGAGAGGTCTGCTGTGCCATAGGTTAGTTAGCTCCCTGGCCAGGCCATAGTGGTGATAGTGATGAGACATAACCTGTAGGCCACCAGGGAGGCCCTTTTGTTGTTTCTTACGGACCTGTATTGCAATTATCTTCCCTCTAAAACTGCTTTTGTTGTGTCCCACAGCTTCTGGTTACTTGTATTTTTATTTTCATTTGTCTAAAGGTATTTTTTATTTAATTTCCACTTTCATCCAATATCTACTCAGGAGCATGTTGTTTAGTTACCATGTATTCATAGTTTCTCCTGTTGTTTCCTTAGAGTGGAATTCTAATTTTATGGTATTATGGTACAAGAGAGTACTCAGTATAATTTCATACTTTGTAGCTTTATTAATAATTAACTTATATCCCACCATATGGTCTAATCTTGAAAATGTTGCACATGCACTTGAAAAAAAATTATGTTGGAGTGATTTGGGATAGAATGTTTCTTAGATGTCTGTTAGACCAATTTGGTCTAGCTCCCTTATTTATTTAACTATTTATTTATTCATGCACACAGAACTGTGGTACAGGTCAGAGGTCCGGGGGGTGAGAAGGTTCGCCAGAGAGAATAGGGAGTAGATCAGGCAGACTGACAAAGTACACTGTTGAAGGGAGCAGCGGGCAAGACAAAAGTCTGCTGCGCCATGTGGGTCACCTCTCTGGCTGGGGGTCCACTTTGTGCTGCAGTGGCTGTGGGGAGCTTCATAGAGCTGTGCTTTAGCCCATTGCACCATCAGATAGGGCCCTAGCTTCCTTATTTAAATATCTTGTTTTTCTTGTTTATTCTTTGTTTTATGACCTATTAATAGTTGTAGATAAAGCATTAAAATCCCTACTTGCATTATCAGTATCTCTTTAGTTATGTTATTGTTTCAGGGCCTTCCTGGTAGCACAAAAATCTCAGCACTATGACGCTATTGGCAGCCATGAGTTCAGTCTCTCACCAGGATGCTAACTAACAAGGCACAGCAGACCTCTCCTGTCTTGCCCACTGCTCCCCTCAGCAGTATATTTCAGTTAATCCACCTGTTCTGCTCCCCACTCTGTCTCTAGTGAATCCTCTCACCCTCCCCACACCTCTAGCCTACACCCCGATTCTTGTATGCATAAATATGTAAAATAAACCTTTAAAAAATAAAATAAATAATTGTTATTGCTTATGCACCTCAGTGCTCCATCATTTGGTGCAATTCTATTTATCACTTCTAGTACTAGCTCCCTAGTCATAATACAGGGTCTGTCTCAATCTCTCATTAGCTGTTAGACCAATTTGGTCTATATATATATATCAGATATAGCTATGCTTATATCAGATAAAGTGGATGTCTGCTCTATCTGATATAAGCATAGCTATGTCTGATATATATCCATGTATTTTATTGCCATTTGTTTATAGAATTATATTTCAGTCTAACTCTAAATCTGTGCTTGTCTTTGTTGGTCATATGGGTTTCTGTAAATAAAAGAAATTTGAACTTTGTGTTGAAATCCACTTAGCCAGTCTACATCTTTTCACTGATGAATTTAGACTACTTACCCTTAAGGTGGTTATTGAGATACTACCTTACTGTTTGCCATTTGGCTGCATTTGGGAGGTTTTTGTTTGTTGTGTTGTTTTTCATCTTTTCAGGCATTCCTCTTATATTTCATTTAAATTCAATTTCCATGTGCTATACATTACTTCCATTCATTTTTATTTAAACGTTCAACGGAGGTTAGTATATGATGGACTACTTATGTGACTCATTGGACATCTGGTCTCTGACTTATTCTTATGGGCCTCTGTTACTTTCTTCCTCCTCCATGCTATCTGATTTAGATGTCTGTTACTTCTATATTTGTTCTTCTGTTGCTTTATCATCATTCCTTTAAGACTTCTTTAATGTGCTGCTTGATGTTAATTTTTTCTTTTAGTTTTTGCTTTTCAGTGAAGCCCCTTGAATGGCACTGATAGGAGCCCACGTTTGATTGGCCCATTGGGAACTAGAGTCTGATTGGCTCATTTTTCAATTCTGGCATGGTATTAAAACCTGACTTATGCAGAAGTCAGACTGTCTAGCCCTGCAGCAGGACCAGTTGTGCAGAGACCCCCCACCGCTGAGGCAGGCATCATTGGGGCTACACTCTCGCTCAAGTAGCTACTTTATGAGCTGTCATGGCATTGGCTCAGACACCATACAAGCACCAGTGCTTGCCCATAGGCTGTACACTGGGCAAGAGGGCCCCGGCATGCCAAGGTCCTGCCTCCCAGAGGCTCATGGCTCATGCTGGGGCTGACAGTCAACCCTGGCTGCTGAGGGAAACCTCAGCAAAGCCACTCACACTCTGCAACACCCAAACCAAGGGGCTCCTGTTACAGTATCACCTTATAGTTCTCTAGATAGAAGTCTGATGTGGCCCTCACCGAGTTAAAAATAAGGGTACCAGAAGCTTCCTCGTCTTCTCCAGCTTCTGCAGACTACCCACATTCTTTAGCTCCTGGCCTTTCCTGCATCTTCACTGTCAGTGATGTGGCATTGCCCTGATCATTTCTCTGTAGTCACATTTCCCTCTGATCCTGATCTAAGGAGATGGTCTTCTGAAAACTCATGATTAGATGGGGCCCACCTGGACAATCTTCCCACCTCAGAGTCCTTAACCTTAATCACATCTGCGAACTCCCTGTGCCATGTTAGATTCAGGCACAGGCTGGATGTGTGTACTGGGAGCATTAGTCTGCTGCCACAGCCACCCTTTCCCAGTGTTATTTTTCTGAGGGAACAGCTTTTCTTGGAGACTCTTTTGTTTGTACCTGTTGGGGTTCTGGGTTGGAGTTTCTGTGGTGCCTTTTCTGGGATAGATGAAACAGTAAGGGAAACTCCCCTCACCGCTGTCTGCATTTGTGCCTTCTCATATCTTGCAGTCTCTAGGCAGCTTGTCAGCCTCCCTTCTACCCATTAGCATCCTCCTATACTTGCTTGTGTGGTATAGCTAGGGTTTGCAGGCCAAAGAGGAAGGAACTTGGAAGAATGGGGCCACTCCATCTGTTATGCAGCCATCCCAGGCAGGGTAGGCTCATTGTCAGTTCTCACAGATGAAAAGGTAATTTTTGTCTCGATTTTTACAGGCCTCTAAATGCAGGCCTTTACATGCTGAATTGGGGAATGGACTCAGCATTTCTCTGGCTGTCTCTCAATTTGAGTGATGCCACCTTTATATTTCCTCCCTTATAGGGCTAGGCCTAGTGTGCACATGTACATAATGCTCATGCCCCATGTTCCCTGGGCCCAGGTGTCCATAATCATAGCCATGCAGGACCACAGGAGCAGACCATAGGCTAATGGCAAGAGGGTATAAAAAACCTGATTTTTAACTCATTTTCCCTACACCATCCTAAATCATAACTCACCAAGAGTTCAATTATTTATTTATTTATGTATTTATTTTTATTATTTTTTAGTTTTTTTAAATTTTTAAAAATTTTTTTTAGATTTATTTATTTATTCGTACAGAACTGGGGTACAGGCCAGAGATGCGGAGGATGAGAGGATTCACCAGAGACAGACTGGGGTAAGGAACAGGCAGATGGATGAAGTACACTGCTGAGGGGAGCAGTGGGCAGGTCAGGAGAGGTCTGCTATAACATGTGGTCACCTCTGGGGCAGGCCGGAATCGAACTCATGCAGAAGTAGCTTAAGCTTCTTTGTGCTGTGCTTTAACCCGCTGCCCCACCAGGGAGGGCCCAAGAGTTCAATTTTTAAGAATTAAGTCATTTGAGGATAACCAAAGACCACCTATACACTCAGTGATTTTCTGGAAGAACTATGGGAACTCAGCACATAATCATATTCATAGAAAAAGCTTATTACAGTAAAGGACCTGTAACAGGATCTGCAAGAAAAATATAGGTGGAGTTTGGAGAAGTAGCCTGTATATTCTTTCTCATGCTCTCACTCTGGTAAGGCTATGCTTCTTCTTCCAGTTGAAAAAATAAAATGCAGTAACATGTGCCCAAGGCTTCTGTCCAGGGAAACCCATTAGTGACTCAGAGCCTGAGATTTTTATTGAAGGCAAGTTATAAAATTACCCTCAGCCTAGTTCTTTACCAACTCAGCCTCCTGGAAGAAAACAGGTGTTTTCCATGACTGGCACAGTACAATTAAGAACTGTATGCTTCAAGTTAATTAACTGATATATAAAAATTTGATAGATGCTCCAAGCACAGTGAACCATCCTCACCAGCTAGGAAACAGTTAGGATGCCACATTTCAGATGCCGGCCAAGAGCCCACCTCACACCTTATTTACAAGGATATTGACAAATGAACCAATGTAAGCCAGTGGTAACCTGCCTGTCCCAAGGCCACATACAGCTGTGGAGGCTGCCAAGTGCTGTATCCTTTCTTGCACAGATTTTTGTGTGAATAGTATCTTTGGAAACTGCACATTCTGATTGTGTACCTTGCTCACAGCCAAAGTCAGAAAAATTAGAGTGGCATTGATGACTTGTGCTCTGTTTTCTTCATCTACTCTTTGCCTTTTTCCTTTTCTCTTAGTGTTGGAGAAAGATGACCAGTACTTCTCCAGAATCTCTGACTCTCCTGAGAAGAAACCGCCCTTTCTCCCAGAGTACCCCGACAGGACTGAATGGCATGGGCTGGCCTGAGCACACCTCTGACCCAGGTGAGTTACATGCTTCTCTCCTGTGGTTTACACTCTGGTGTCCTGATAAGGGCTTGAGAGTTGTTGACTGTTGTGTGTTCATCTGTCTGGCAGAAGTAGTCTGAAGGCGAGAGAAATAAACCATTATCTCTTACCCCTTCAATTAGAAAAAGGTCACTACCACCTCTTAGAGAAAAAGAATTCTCGACTTGGGAAGCATTTATTTGTTGAATCCCCAAGCCCAGCTCCATTGGCTTGTTTTGAGCAGAAATACTGACCCAGCATGTGACCAGAAGAAGAAACCCCCACACTGAGTGTTGCCTCTGACCTAATTACGGAACTTGGGTTTCTCTCTTCTGAGGGACAGGCCTTTTACTTGAGTTGTATAGCAGCCTCCTTGAACCTTTTTCCCAGAATATGTGATGGGATAGTGAGTGTTGGGTCTCAAGCACATGTAAATTATGTTAGATGGTAATTTTATGGTCTAAAAGATTCCAGTTGGCTGGAGGGACAGACCAGGTCTCTGTTGAAGAAAGATAAAACCAGGAAAGGTTGAAAAAACAAAAGAGCTACAACTGTCAAACATGTGCTTTGTCCAGATGGGAAGCTAAGAAGGGAGCTGATCTTTAAGGCTGTCCAGAGTTAGGCCCCATTAGAATTGTAGACCTAGAGAAAGCCAGTAGATTAGCACTGACCACGGTTAGAGAATGGTATATGCCTTGAGCTCTGACCCTGGCTCACGGCATACCGATGCTGGTCCTTGAGGTGCTGGCCACTCAGATCAGCTAAAGGGCATGGTGGCTTTCCATTAGCATAGGTGTGTGCTTATACTGCATTGTAGAGTTGGCCCAGATAAAATGACTGTGATCAAAAATTCACAGTAATCAAAATCATGAATAGGTTCTAGACAATTTGAAAAAAATTTTTTCATGGGGAAACTTATTTCTAACCTAAGCTTTTCATTAAGTGATGGAATTATTTGGAGACTTATGGGAGACACAAGAATAGCTTAGAGTAACATTTTTTCAAGATAATTCTCAAGACCAACTTTGACATTTAAAATTTGAACCTTCTTGCCAAGACAAGCTTAATAATCAGGTATTCCTGTTAGTCTAATGAGATAGTCATGCAATTTTTGTTTTGTTGTATGGATATACATTACCCATTGTATTAATTCATTTTCTGATATGAAACCATCCTTGTGTTTCTGCAATGGATATATACCACTTGGTCAAGATGTATTTCTGTTTATACTTTGCTGAGTTTGGTTTATTTTGTGGAAGATTTATTTTTATATTCATATTCTTAAGATATTCTCAATTTGTAATACCTTTGTCTGTTTTTGATGTCAGGGTACAGTTGGTCTCATAAGTATGGAAAAGTTGGAAGATACTAGTTCCTTCTCTGTATTTTGAAATAGCTTGTGATAATTAACATTTATTCTGTTTTCCATATCCTCATTTGGTAATTCAGAGGGAAAACCATTCAGACCTAGACTTTCCATTGTAGGTTGCTTTGTGATTACTTATCAATCTCTTCACTTGTTATAAGTCAATTCATATTGTTTATTTCATCTCGACTTTGGGGAACTTATGTCTCTAAGAATTTGTCCATTTCATCTAAGTACATTGCTTACAGTATTTCTTGTAATATATTGTTTACAGTATTTCTTGTATGTATTGTTTACAGTACATCTAAGTACACATTGTTTACAGTATTTCTTTAAAACTCTTTTTATTTCTATAACATCAACTGTAATGTTCCCCTTTTAATTTCTGATTCTAAAAATTTGAGCCCTTTTTTTTTATTCTTGGTCAAACCACATAAAAGTCTGCCAATTTTATTGATCTTCTTAAAAACCAATATTTGCTTTTAAGTTTTCTTTATTCTTTGTCTTTTCTTGATATTGCTATTCTCTATTATCACTCTATTAATTCCTACTCCAATCTTTATTACTTCCTTCCTTTGTCTCCCTTTATGTTCACATTTCTTTTTCCAGTGTTATAAGGCATAGATCCAGATGTTGATTTGAGATTTCTTTTTTCTTAATAGAGGCATTTACAACTATAAACTTCTTTCCAAGCACTGTGCCCCTTAAATATTGCCCTATTTTGTCTTCACTTTCATTTATCCTAAAGCATTTTCTGATCTTTCTTTTGATTTCTTCTTTGATCCATTGGTTATTTAGGAGTGTGTTTCTACATATTTGTGAGTTCCCAGATTTATCAATATTAATTTCTAATTTCATTCTATTGTGCTTACAGAATACACTTTGTATAATTTCTAGCCTTTCAAATTTATTGAGATTTGTTTTATCTCAATTAATTATCTAACTTTTGGACTTATACTACCTAACCTTGCAGAATTTTCCATGTTCACTTGAGAAGAATATATGCTGGTCTATAGTGTTGCTCAAGTCTTCTATTTCCTTTATCATCTGATTTTCCCATTGTTGAAAGCTGGGTATTGAAACTTCCAACTGTTATTGCTCAGTTATCTATTTCTTTATTTCTGTTTTTGCTTTATGTATTTTGTTGCTCCGGCATAAGGTGTATTTGTTGTATCTTCCTGATGGAATAACTCATTATTGTTATAAAATACCCTACCCTTTATTTCCAGTGTTTTTTTTTAATTTTTATTTATTTTTACAGATTTACTTATTTATGCATACAGAACTGGGGTACAGGCCAGAGATGCGGAGGATGAGAGGATTCACCAGAGACAGACTGGGGTAAGGAACAGGCAGATGGATGAAGTACACTGCTGAGGGGAGCAGTGGGCAGGTCAGGAGAGGTCTGCTATAACATGTGGTCACCTCTGGGGCAGGCCGGAATCGAACTCATGCAGAAGTAGCTTAAGCTTCTTTGTGCTGTGCTTTAACCCGCTGCCCCACCAGGGAGGGCCCAAGAGTTCAATTTTTAAGAATTAAGTCATTTGAGGATAACCAAAGACCACCTATACACTCAGTGATTTTCTGGAAGAACTATGGGAACTCAGCACATAATCATATTCATAGAAAAAGCTTATTACAGTAAAGGACCTGTAACAGGATCTGCAAGAAAAATATAGGTGGAGTTTGGAGAAGTAGCCTGTATATTCTTTCTCATGCTCTCACTCTGGTAAGGCTATGCTTCTTCTTCCAGTTGAAAAAATAAAATGCAGTAACATGTGCCCAAGGCTTCTGTCCAGGGAAACCCATTAGTGACTCAGAGCCTGAGATTTTTATTGAAGGCAAGTTATAAAATTACCCTCAGCCTAGTTCTTTACCAACTCAGCCTCCTGGAAGAAAACAGGTGTTTTCCATGACTGGCACAGTACAATTAAGAACTGTATGCTTCAAGTTAATTAACTGATATATAAAAATTTGATAGATGCTCCAAGCACAGTGAACCATCCTCACCAGCTAGGAAACAGTTAGGATGCCACATTTCAGATGCCGGCCAAGAGCCCACCTCACACCTTATTTACAAGGATATTGACAAATGAACCAATGTAAGCCAGTGGTAACCTGCCTGTCCCAAGGCCACATACAGCTGTGGAGGCTGCCAAGTGCTGTATCCTTTCTTGCACAGATTTTTGTGTGAATAGTATCTTTGGAAACTGCACATTCTGATTGTGTACCTTGCTCACAGCCAAAGTCAGAAAAATTAGAGTGGCATTGATGACTTGTGCTCTGTTTTCTTCATCTACTCTTTGCCTTTTTCCTTTTCTCTTAGTGTTGGAGAAAGATGACCAGTACTTCTCCAGAATCTCTGACTCTCCTGAGAAGAAACCGCCCTTTCTCCCAGAGTACCCCGACAGGACTGAATGGCATGGGCTGGCCTGAGCACACCTCTGACCCAGGTGAGTTACATGCTTCTCTCCTGTGGTTTACACTCTGGTGTCCTGATAAGGGCTTGAGAGTTGTTGACTGTTGTGTGTTCATCTGTCTGGCAGAAGTAGTCTGAAGGCGAGAGAAATAAACCATTATCTCTTACCCCTTCAATTAGAAAAAGGTCACTACCACCTCTTAGAGAAAAAGAATTCTCGACTTGGGAAGCATTT
>NW_004567103.1:87470111-87473478 GCF_000260355.1 Condylura cristata
TTATCATCTCAGTTATAATCCCCGTGGGCTTCCTACCACCATTTTACCCATGTGCCATCATTTGGGTATCTTACATAATTACCATTATCAGTGCTCTATATTTTTCTGTTTGTTTGTTTGGATTCAAATTACCATCTGTGGTCACTAGCTTTCAGTCTGAAGACCTTCCTTTAGTATTTCCTATATATTGTCTAGAAACAACAACTCCAGAATTTATTTATATGAGTATTTTAAGAAATGCTTTATTTTATATTTGATGTATATTCTAAATACTTGAGGAACTAGTTATTCATTTTTGGAAAGATAGCTTCGCTGGATATAGAATTCTGGATTGACAAGTTTTTTTATTAGTACTTTTATTAAGTAGTCCCACTGCCTCTGGCCTACATAACTTATGCTAAGTAGATAGTTGTTAATCTTACTGGGGGGTCTATTATAGTTTTGCAGCTTTTCTCTTGCTGCTATTAAGATTGCTTTCATTATTTTTACTGTGACATATGTATTTGTATGTCTCTTTCCATGTATCTATTTGGAATTCAGTGAGCTCCCTAGACCTGCAGGTTGCTTTTTTTTTTTTTGCTTTTTAAAGATTTATTTATGCATACAGAACTGGGGTACAGGCCAGAGGTGCAGGAGCAGTGAGAGGATTCACCAGAGACAGAGTGCTGAGCAGAACAGGCCGATTGACAAAGCACACTGCTGAGGGGAGCAGCGGGTGAGTCAGGAGATGTCTGCTGTGCCATGTGGATCACTTCCAGGGCTGGCAGGATTCGAAGTCATGCAGAAGTGGCTTTAGCTTCTTAGTGCTGTGCTTTAACCCACTGCACCAACAGGGAGGGCCCTGTAGGTTACTTTTTTGGATAAATTTTGGAAGATTTCAGCTATCATTTCTTGAATTTTTTCTTCTCTTTATCTCTCTACTACATGTTTACATGTACACTGGCACTGAATATTTTTTCTTCTCTAGTATATCCTTGTATCTATGTTGATATAGTTCATGGTATCCCATATTTCTTAAGAGTTTGTTCATTTTTCTTCTTTTTTCTTTCTCTGTTATTCACCCTGTATAATCTCTATGTATCTCTCTTCGAGTATGTCAGTTCTTTTTTCTGCCATTTGAAATTTTTTGCTTAGCCCCTCTGTAGAATTTTTACATCAGTTTTTGTACTTTTTAACCCCAGAATTTCTATTTGATTTTTTTTTAGATTTATTTATTTATTCATACAGAACTGGGGTACAGGCCAGAGATGCGGAGGCTGAGAGGATTCACCAGGGACAGAGTGGGGAGCAGAACAGGCAGATGGATGAAGTACACTGCTGAGGGGAGCAGCAGGCAGGTCAGGAGAGGTCTGCCGCGCCATGTGGATCTCCTCAGGGGCAGGCGGGGATCGAACTCATGAGGAACTGGCTTAAGCTTCTTAGTACAGTGCTTTAACTTGCTGCGCCACCAGGGAGGGCCCTCTATTTGATTTTTTAAAGATAATTTCTATTTATTGATAGTCTCTATTTGATACTACATTGTTATCAAATGTTTCTTCACTTTCTTTATTTGGATATCTTACTTCTGTTTATAATAGCTACTTTGAATTCTCTTTTTGATAAATCTGACATCCATTTACTCTGTTTTGTTGCTTGCTTTTGTCCAAGCATATGGACCAAACCTTCCTGTGTCTTTGCATATCATTTTTTAGAGGACCCTAGATATGTAATATTTTATATATCCCCACTGTGAGCTTCTTATCATTTGTTTATTTGTTTAGTGTAGGCAGTGAATCATTTGAGTGAAGTCTGTTTTTACCCCCACCCCCAGGGATAAGCCTCCCATCCTTCTCTTCAGGAGTAACTTTATCCTTTTTTTGCCAACATCCCTTGGGTGACAGTATATTTGACCCTTGAACAACCCAAGTTTGAAATGTACAGATCCACTTAGATACAAATTTCCTGGTAAACAAGGTAAACCTATAGTATTGATATATACTGTATAGTACTGTAACTATCTTTTTTCTTAATAACATTTTTTTCTCTAACTCACTATATTGTAAACAAATAGTTTAGAATACATATAATATTCTAAATACATGTTAGTAGACAATTTATGTCATTTGTAAGACACCCAGTCTTAGTAGGATATTAGTTAAGATTCTAGTAGTCAAAAGTTATATAGAGGTTTCTCTCTGTGCAGGGGGTTGACACTCCCAGCACTCTGCACCAGTTGATCAAGAGTCAACTGTAGTTTTGGTAGGGCTCCGTCTTTTCTTTTCTTGACTATCTCCATTATTAAACCCCACAACTTGGAAGCTGATTGCTCTTTTTTTTTTTTTCAACAGTGCCCTGTGGCATAAATTACTCTGACCTTTTTGAATGAACATTTTATAAAGTCTGTGTTTGACATTTGTTCTGATCCTAGAAGGCCTCCTCCCAAGTGTTTTATTCCCTGTTCTTGCCTGCAAACTTAGGGTTATATTCTAGGCTGTATTTTCATTAGATCCATGAATCTATACCCAAATGCCTTTTTACCACAACCTACACTGTTAGGAATACCTTTAGGTTTAAATTTCTCCATGTTCTGTTAAAAATTAAGTCAATTTCTTTGGCAAGAAATTATCAGTTACCTGTTTTTGCAGCCTGTGAAGAGGCAAAATTCTTTCCCTATTTTTTCCTCAATTTACTTTTTCTGAAATGGAATCATTGCCTCTCAGCAAGGTCTACCGAGCCCCAATATTTTCAGCATGCCAAAGAAAGATGCCCCACAACTACCACTCACTCAGGACTTAGCCTCAGCAATAGATACTTGGAATGGGATGAGAAATGCTGCTGCCCCAGGGACAGAAGCTCTTGAGCTGAGAGATGAGCAGAGAAAGAGCCCTGTGTTCTTGGTTTCAGACCTCTAGAGCAGTTTTGCTTTGGCATTTTGGAATGGTAAGGTTTTATACAGTTTGTATGTGGCTTGTCACCCCATCTATCATTGACTTTCTTTATTGTTTGGGAAGGGGGTCAAGGTAAGCATGATTACTAATGTGGGTAAGCAGCACACAGCAGGAACTTTCCCCTCCAGCAAACAGCAGACTTAACAATTTCCTGCTTCAGTTTCTCTGCTTTGTCAATCAAGGAAGGGGGGGCAAAGGGAGTATTTGTTTAAATACCACTGATTCATATCCCTCTTAGCAAATTTTTAACTTGAATGAAATGTTGTACAGATGATTCTTTATTTGCTATTTGTCATTAGGACTGTACTCAGAGGTTTTAAGTGATTATTTAAAAATAATTTTCACCAGGGCCCTCCCTGGTGGCGCAGCGGGTTAAAGCACTGCACTAGGAAGCTAAGGCCACTTCCGCATGAGTTCGATCCCCGCTTGCCCCGGAGGTG
>NW_004567103.1:87473973-87478021 GCF_000260355.1 Condylura cristata
ATCAACTGAAAAGTAAAATGTAGCAAATAATAGTACCTATCAGATAAAGTTGTGGAGTTTAATAACATATGCAAAGCACTTAATATGCATAATAAGTACTGGTTAATACTTAAGACATTGCAAGGCACTGGTGCATATTCACATACCATATCATTTCATTTACACCTCACAATCTTGCAGAAAATGGTTGTTAATATCATTGTTTGATGTGCTAGGGTTGTGCAGACAAACATCTGAGACCAGGTAGGTTTATTGTCAATTCTCACAGAGTAAAAAGGTAATTCTGGAGCCCTCAGTATTATTTTACAGGCATTTAATGCTGAATCAAGGGACAGACTAGCAGGAAAGGGACAGCAACTGAGCCCACTAGCATCAGATTGACACCGCTGTGATTGCCACAGCTGAAGATTTCCTTTTACCCCTCATTTCTGGGCACAAGTGTCTGTATTTATATATGTATATTCCCCATGATCTCTGGACCCAGGTGCTCATAGTCAAAGGTGCACTTGCTCTGCACCCATCTTTATGGGTATCTGCAACCTGGGAGAAGTGCAAGACCACAGGTGCCAGCCACAGGAAGGCTACCAGTAGGAAGGCAGATATAAAAAAAAAAGCCTGAGCCACTCCATTTCCCTACAGTTAGGAAAGAGTTAAGAAACGAAGTCATTTGCCCAAGTCACAAGTATAGTAAAGAGACAAAACTGGGATTGGATCCAGATCTCTCTGTCCTGTAGAAACTAGAAAAGGGTTAATTAGGAGAGATAGAGAGAGTGATCACCGGCCTTAAACACATTTCAACCACCTACAGCTACCTGAACAGTCGAATTGCAGTTCCTACATATTTTGCAACCATCCCAGGCCGGGTAGGTTTACTGTTATTTATAGCCATTCAAAGAAAAGGTTGGAGCCCTTGCTATCATTTTCACAGGTTTTAGTGGTAAGGAGGGGAAGCAAGCTAGCAGGGAGACAGCAACCTGAGCCCCTTGTGAATCTCTATATGGTCTTTTTTCTGGGCTTTCTCTGGTGACCTCCTCCTTTTGTAGCTGAGAGCCTTCTCTGAGTAACACAGCCCTTATACCTCTGACCTCTAGGCTCAGGTGTGCACACTTGTGTATGCTCACATGCCCATGCTCAGGTGTCCATAGTCTGGCACACAAGCCCACCACCCATGCACCCTCTACATTAACCAGATTGAGGCCACAGGTGATAGCCACAGAGACAACTGGTGTAAAAGCCTGCCCAACTTCATTTACCCTACACTACATTTTCATCAATGGCCCTCTGTGCTCTTTTCTTATAAAAATATTGTATCATTATTAACTCAGATGCTTCATACATAAATGGATGTACACAGACATGCATAGATACACAGACATAGAAAAAAGAAGAAACAGAAATCACTTATAATTACAAGCCTACCATATGCTAAGAACCAACACCTCTCTCTTAACAGTGTTGGGAAAGAAAAGGAACTTACGTTATTGGGAAAAGACTCTTCATTAAGTGAGTTGAGAACTAAGTCACTGACATTGCCATGAGGTTCTCTGAATGTTGAATATGCATTTTAGCTACCATCATCACTATGGTCACTTTTCATACCAGAGCTCTGCTTCTCCTAGCGACCGGGCGAACTGGTTCAAATACGATTTTGCTGAAGTTGTGAGCAGATTTAAAAGTCTTGGTTTAGAAAAAGCCTGGAACTTAGCAATCCAGCAGGCAGTGGCTTACACAGACTGGATTTGTCCAGAGCTGCTAACTTCTGGTGGCACAACTTGCCCTCTCCCCTGAGGATCACACATCATCTTCTCAAAGTCCTGAGCCAAAGACAAAGAATACTCCCTCTTGCCAAGCTGGCCTTCTGCTGGGTTTCAGGTCCCACTCATTGCTCCACCAGCACTCACCCAGCACCTGAGCCTATGGCAGGCAATCAGGGACACCAGACAGGAACACATGGTGGGTGAGGAGACCGCCTGCATGGTGCATGGTCTTTAGGGCAGACAATAGATAACTAGTTGCTGACAGATGGCAATAAGTGCCAGGAAGGAATAAATGAAGTCTAGAAGGTAACATTGCTGAGATCTGGAGGTTGAGAAGAAGCCTTTACCATGAGAAGTAACTAGAAAAGCATTTCACGGGTAAAGCACCTGAGGCAAGAAGGAGAAACAGCAAGAGGCCATGGTGGCTGAAGTGCACAGAGTACTATTCTCCAGGGAAGATGACAGGAGGTAGAGAGACAGGTCAAGGTAGAACACACAGGGTGCCAGGGTCTTGCTCACTGTGAAGAGAAGCGCTTGATGGATTTGAGGCTGGAAAAGAATGTGGTACCAGTTATATGTTAAGAGTTCCCTCTGGCTGCTGGGTGGTGTAAGTTAAGACACTGAAGCTGTTTTCCAAAAGACAGTATGTTACGGGAGCAGTAAGATATGAACAACTTTGACACTGACTTTAGAGGTGAAGCACAGAATTGCTGTTGGGTTGGGGGGGATAGGGGAGAGGTGTCCTGATCTGGTGATTCATGTTGGCAGTGGCTAGTTCCTTCCTCAACAGTTTTTCCCACCTACTAGGGTGTAGCTCAAAGCACAGGACAACCATGGAAAAGACACATGATGACCACCTTTCCCCCAGTCCCTCTCGCTGAAAAGCCTGTACTCAGAGAGGAGAGTAGCTATTTTAAATCAAGAAAAGACTGGAGGCACTGGTAGAAGTGCATGTGCCAACTCTGGAGTAGTCAGGGAAAGACACACAGGCTCCCCAGATGAAAGTAAATCTTTAAGGAGTCACCGCCCCCCCCTCCCCATATCCATCAATTGAATGGCCAGCACTGGTATTACCATATGCTTGTACAGACATCTTTGTACTTACATAAGTATGCATACTATTTTCTCCAGCCAGCCGCCAGTATATTAATACCAGTAGTATAATTAATAGTATAATAGCAGTATATATTTTATAGCACATATAATACATATAGTATTGCATATATATACATGTGTGTACATAGATGTACACAAAATACATCTATATTACAATGTATCTATATATTACAATAGTGATACAAATAACAACTGAGTATATAATGCCAGTATATTACATATGTACCTGCTGCTATTAATATACTTATCTGATAGACAAGATAGCAGGGGCTGCCCACAAGGAGAGAAGATGATGCTGGGTTCCTCATAGAGTTAGGGGTACCTGGGGGTTGGGTAAGGAAGGTGGCCACAGGAAGTCCTTCATGGAAGGAATGACTTGTCCAGCAGCCACCCTGTGCTGACTGGTGTGCTGGAGGTGGCAAATGCCTCCCATTTTGTCTTCACCATCCTTACTATTTCTATACTTCTGCCACTCTAAATTAGAGTCAGCTTTGGAATGATGATGTAGGGTGGGAGGGAGGCAGTACTCACATATTTCCTCCCTAAGGTGAAACCACTGTTTTTCACCTTCAAGTGTTTCAGACAGGAGCTTCTCCATTATTGCCCTAGTTTGCAGCAGGGCGCTACCTCATCGTTTAGAGGCGCCCCCAGAGCCTCTAGAGGGCTCGCTTGTGTCTGAAACAACTCAGAGGAAACAGCAGCTCCCTTCACGATCCCGACTGACCCCCCCAAAACCAGCCCCTGAGGTTCCTAGATCCCGTGTGCTTGGTGACCCCAATTTTGTTTGTGCCTGCTAGTGGACTTTTCCAGACACTTTCTAAAAGTCTTTGGCCTGGTCTCTGACTCAATTCTTGGCCTCTTGGTCCCGGCAGGGCACCTGCCCGAGGTGGGCGTAGAGGTCCCAAGTCGCTGGTGTCTGAGAGTCGTGGAAGTCGCTGCTTGAGTTCCCGCACCCTGCGCGCATGGCGGGCCGAGTGCCTCCCCCGGCCAGGGTGCCAGCTGATCGCGGGGTCCCTGCCCCCGCCGTCTCCCAGCTCCGAACAGCCCAGGACCGGCCCTTTCAAGCGGGCACCCGGGGGCACAGGAGCGCGCGTCCGCCAGCTGTGCTCCCCGGCACGGTCGCGGGGTGCAGCGCCCCGTCCCCTCCTGAGCCCGACGCTGCGCTACACAGGAGC
>NW_004567103.1:87478828-87516453 GCF_000260355.1 Condylura cristata
CCGCTGCCCCGCGGGCCCGTCGTCCTGTCCCCTCTGTCCTCATTGCTGTCTCTCGTTTCCACCTCCCGGTGCCTCTCTTCCTCGGGCTTCTCCCTTCTGATCCCTTTTCTGTTTTAGGAGGTTTTTTCGGACTCCCCTTCCCCTTTCCCCGCGTCCTTGTCCACTTCTACCTCAGGGCTACCGTGGGCTCCCTGTGATTGCCGCCGCCCGGCGAGCCCCCAGTAGCCGGGCGCGCCATCTGCCCGGAAACTGAGCTTTTAAAGGTGAGGCTGGAATTCGGTCCCTACCTGCGCTGTGTGGCCCGGGGCCGGCTTTCGGAACTGCCCTGGGCTGGACCGCAGAAGAGAGTGGGAGCGGCTGTCTGGATGAGGTGACCCCGATTTAGTGTGCTTGGCCCTGATGTCGAGGCTCCTGGCCCCGAGGATGGTCTGTCCGGAACCGCTGGACCCTCTGAATCAAGTGCTGTTCCCCAAGGTGGGGTTGCTCTGGTGCGCCCTGCAAGCTGGTCTTCCCATAGTGCCATCCTTTCTACCTAGAAGACCGAATTCTGGATTCAGAGAGGAAAACCTGATTCTTAATTAAGCAAGGAAGCCCAGAGTGGTTTTATGAATGGTGATCGCCTACCCCTGGTTAGTTGCTGAACTGGATTCCTGGTATTGAGCTTTTACAAACAATACACAAGTTATTTGTGAGCCCCCTTCAGTGGGAAATGCGTAGGAGAATAGGTGCTTCCTGGAAACAGGCGCAGGAGGTAGTGCACCTTTATGCTTCTGGGATGGTGAAGGATGTAGCCTGTAAAAGTCCAGGGCCCCCCTTGGAGGGAGCGGAGGTGATATTCCAGAAACTGGGTCAAACCAGCAGAGCCCAGCAGTGTGAGCAAAGCTGAGCCGTGAGAGCAGAACTGGGAGACTGGCAGGCACAGGGTTATCCCCTCCCCCAAGAGGAGCTCAGACCAAGCAGGGGAGGCTAATGTAAATGCCCCCCACTGGGTGTGAGAGTACCTGCAGGGCTTACAGCTCTGGGAAAAATCACTGGGTTTGGAAAAGGGAAGGAAAGGATGCCCGGACCTCTGCATTAAGCTCTGGTGACTCATCTGCCCTGCTCCCCAGCCAGCATGAAACTCAGTGAATAATACAGCTGTTGGTAATTCCTCCAAACGTTTTTACAGAATTCTGCACTCTGATTCCCTCCCTTCCTAATTCCCTTGGAACTCTCACCTCTCTCAGGGGCTTAAATATTGATAGAAAAACAAAGTGGATAACACTTTATGTGGGATTTTAAGCAAATTCAAGGCTCCTTCCTTCTCTGCCCAAATGATTTTTCTTCCATTTTCAGAGTTAGAAGCTGAGCAGCCCCCACCTGGTAATGCCCCTCCCCCAGAGAGGCATGGGATGGCCCTGGTGCATGGACTACTTCTCCGTATTCTCCTTCTACCCTCTATGAACAAAGCAGAGACTCAGACACTCCCTAGACCAGTTCAGCTTGGCTAAGATTTGGAGATAACAGCTACAAATGTTTGAATCTGGGGCTGCAGCAGTGGGGGGAAGTATGGGAGCTGGTATCGAAAGAAAAAGCCAGGCCCAGGAGACTGTTCCATAAGGGACTCAGCTGCGCCTTTAATGGAGGGGCTGGGTTTACAGAAATGTAAAGTGGGAAGAGTTGATGCAACACCAGCAGTGAATGGTGTGAACCCCTCACAGAGCGCTGGACCCATAATTTGGGGTCCACAGGTGTATAGGCAGCACCCCACCTGTGCCGCTGCTGGTCAGTAACACCCATGGAACCACAGAGGAGGCATTTTAAATGATCTTTTCCTCCTTTACGTGTTGCCATCCTGAAACCTTCTAGTTCCTGCCTCGTTTTGGGAGACCCTGTATTGTTAGTGTTGAAGTTACTTCCATGACCCTGTAAAGCTTTGAGCCTGTGAAGTGCTCTCTCAACTGGACTCCTGGAGAGAATTAAGCCCTGATGTTCTAAGATGCTGAAGACGCCGACTATATGCCACTCCTTTCTAGAATGGTATTAGCTATTTGCCATTCTTGGGGGACATTCAAAACTGAGTACTCAGTATATAGATTGTCTTTAAATATGTGATTTAGACGAGATAATCTGTTTGGGAAGGTTGCAATGGTGGGTGACTGTGACAGGTTTTATGGAACTTAAGACAAAAGACCTGTGTTTAATTGAACTGTGTTTCTCTCTTAAGAAAGTCTGAGGATTACCAGTAAAAGATCTTTAGTAAAACTTATTTTTTGTTGTTATGTTTGTGATGGTCTATATCGCTGGTGTCAGAGGAACTGGGGAGGCTAGAGGAGAAGGGTGGCTGCTTATCCCTAGGATAGAGTTAGCCAGGAATTCATCTGAGAACTGTTGCCTCTCCTTGTTTCCAAATGACTTCTTGAATTGTAAATGTCCCAGCTTGACATTTCCCTTTAAAATCTCACACTTATCCTGGTGTGGAGAGGGCCTCCCTTAAAGACAGAATCTGAAGATAAGATGGAGTTGACAGGGGCCTGTTTTGGCTTCCTTCTGCCCCAGGAGTCTCATCTCCCCCTCCCCCTCGGCCCTCAGCTAGGCTTTCACACAGCTGATGCTTGGATTATTAAATTCTTATTCTGGATTGGTTGTCTGATTGACTTAGTCTCCATTCAAGCTTTGGGGGCTGACAGCTCCCCCTGACTGTTCTTTTACATGGTCAGCAATGTATGATTTCATCTTGGGACAGGGCCAGGCTACTCCCGCTTTTTTCTGCAAGCTCCTGCATGTCTTTGTAGTGGGAACCAGGCTTATGAGGCAGCTAGACCTCTTTTGCCATCTCCATTTTAACACTTACCCTGTTCCAGGCACAGTGTTCAGTATTAAATGTAGACACCATACAGGGTCCTTGCCCTTAGAGGCACAGAGAGGTACAGCAGTGACAACTGATTATGATAATGCTCTGATGGTTAGCCCTGTGGAGTGATGTGTGTGGGTTAGGAGTTAAGCCACTCTTAGTGGGGAATTCTCTAAAAGGACTCACAGAGCTGAGAAGAGCTATCATACGTATGCTTCTAGTTTATTACATTGAAAGCATATTGATTAAAATCCAGCATGGCAAAAGTTGCATAAGTCAGCATCCAGGAGAAACCATGCAGAAGCTTCCAACTTTCAGGAAGGTAGCCAAAGCATTGGGATAAAACAAAACTACCTGTGAAAGACATAAACTGGCTATAGTTAAATTATTATGGATAATTTTTAAGGTGAAAGGTGTGATGGGAATTCATAATAAGAATAGTGCAATGGACAAGGAAGTTTGGTTACTTCTACAAAACAAAATAATAAAGTCAATCAATAAAATTTAGACATCATAGTTATAAACATAATGGCTCACCCTATCGTATTTCCAGGAAGACAGCTTGCATTACATCCAACTTGCTAGAATGGATGAACATCATCTTTAAAAAAGAACCTCCTGATAAACAATAATCCTGACAAAATTATATTATGAATATACTATGCATACAGCTAGAATAGACCAAGAATATCCATAAAGAGATTCAGTTCCAAACTTACTGTGTATAAATTAAACTCCATACATAAGTGATGTAAAGCCCCAGTTAAAAACCTCAAGCCTATTAAATGCTAGATTCGAGATGTAAAATTGCAGGGAAGTTAACCTTTTAAAAAATAAGTGAATCTGGCCCTCCCTGGTGGTGCATTGGGTTAAAGCACAGCACTAGGAAGCTAAAGCCACTTCCACATGAGTTCAATTCCCACCTGCCCCAGAGGTGACCACATGTCGTGGCCGACCCCTCCTGACCCGCCCGCTGCTCCCCTCAGCAGTGTACTTCTTCGATCTGCCTGTTCTGCTCCCCGTTCTGTCTCTGGTGAAGCCTCTCACCGCCCCTGAGCCTCTGGCCTGTACCCCAGTTCTGTATGCACAAATAAATAAATATTTAAAAAAAATAAATAAGTGAATCTATGACTATTAACAGTGTAGTGTGATGTCAGGCACAAGGTAGGAGCTCTCCATACAACTGCCATCCCCAAGTGCTCCCAGTTACCCTTCAGATATAACCTGGGAAGATGCTCCTTCAACTTAGACACCTCTCCCCATTCATTTCTGCAGTGATCATGTAATCAAAGAAACCTGAATATTTCTAGACTTGTCTTTTTTTCAAGGGGTAAAAGGAAGTACTTTTTGATTTTTTACAGGCCTTTTGAGAAAATCGTGATCAGTTTTAGGTGTCAGTGTTACCATTTAAGATTTAATTTTGAAAGGTCAAAATGTCAAAAGTTGTCATATTTAAACACTGAGACATTATCATAGCTTACTGAGAAAAATAATTTGCTAGTTATTGAGCCAAATTAACAAGAAGATATTGCTAACACAAAAATGATTTAAAGACTAACCCTTAACTAAGAAACTTTCATGTTCTTAAAAAATCAATGAAGTGCCTTAATCAACATAAAGCACAAAGGATGTTTTTGATAATAGATAATAGAATTTCCATTATCTCTGCAGATTCCATGGAAAGCAACAAACAACTTTCTATATTCTTTTACTAAGAGCAGACCAATAATCCAAGAACATTTTTACAATTTTGGAAAGAAAAGCACTTTTTTTTCTTTTGCATCAGTTTAATATTTGATAGTAAGGCTTCTTTGAAAATTGGATTTACAGATGCATCAATTTTTAGTCAGCTTGGACCATGACAAGTGAAATGCCTCTATTATTTTCTGTTATTTATCTACATCCCTTAAGTATGACTATTCAGAGTGAGAGTAGCAAGCACATTCATCAAGACCCAACTATATATAGCCTTTCTATAAACTATAACTATAAAAACAGAATATGTAAACTCATATTTAGTAACCAGTAGTATTCTGTCTTACTGAAATGATACCGGCATTAATTGAATATTCATTCATGAACACCATGAATTAAGTTATCTAAAAATCTTAGAAATTATCATGCTGACTTACTCTTGAAAGAATGTCGGAATAATGATTCAATTTAGTACATTTTTCATAATGTTAAACCTTTAGTGAAAGAAAAGCTAGCTTACACGATCAGTAAGCCTGCCTGAATTTAGAAAGAGCATAACCACGTAGAATAAAAATATCATATATTATTTAACACAATGGTTATTTAACAGAGAAGACATTATTTATTAAACTAGCTTTGTCAAAGATTTACTTAGATGTTGTGAACTTGAATACTAATTTGGTAATACTATCTGGAATTGGCAGACTTATAAACATGAGCATACAGAGAGCTTATAGCTTCAAATATAAAATGTCAGCTGTGCCAAGCGTAAATATAGAAATACAAAATTCACCGGTCTGGAGAGCCACTTCTCAGTGGTCACAGAGCTCTTAATTTGTTTGATCTTCAGAGAGACAGAGAAGACCAAAAAACCAGATTCTCTCCTCTTCCTCTCCATAGACCCAAAGCCCTGTAGACCATTAATCTATTTTCAGAGATCACCAAATGGTCAGACAATGAGACCAAGGAAGCCAGAATCAGAGACTTGAGTACTCAAGGAATCCAAATCAAGCCCTCACCCTGCTACTGAACATGAGTCCAGAGCACGGCACTGGGAGTTGGACACACAGTTGCTCCCCGATCACTAGTCACCTGAATAGAGGAAAAGGACCCTAAGGCTGGTCTTGCCCCATACAAGTCACAGCCAGACTGCAGGCAGAATGCATTGGACAGTCAAGAAGATGCTTTTATTCAGGCTTTGCAAGCGGGAAAATGTTTTATAATGGTGATTGTTTCAAAAAGAGGGAGAAAGCAGGGCTTAGGAGAGAAGCCAGGGAGTTGTTGAAGAGGAAGGAGAGGTGCTAGAGAGCAGGACTGCAATTTGTAGCTAGAACTTTCAGCATGAAAGGATGTGGCTTCTCCATTTTCTGAGAGCATAGGGTTGAATAAAGTTCAACAGTGTCAGAACTGTTCCCTCCTAAATTTGGACAAAGATTGTGTAAATTTAGGATTTTTTTCTTTTCTAAACTGTTATAATTCAAAGCGACAATCCCTGGACTTGATCATTTTGTTGTTATTGATTTCTACTATGAATTTAGTTCATTGGACAGATACAAGATTGTTTGTGGACGTTTAATGGTTCCTGTCTAACCTTTCCATTAAACTAAGTTGTTGAGTGTATGGGCATAAGTATTCATAATGTTTCCTTACAATGCTTTTAATATATTTGGAGTCTGTTCTGTTTTATTATTGTTATTGGTAATTTGTATCTTTTTATTTTTGAGTCAGTGTTGCTATAGGTTTATCACTTTTACTGACTTTGCAAAGAACTAACTTTTTTTTTTCTGTTTTTAACATCATTGGTTTCTTATCTTTATAACTTCCTAACTTCTGACTTCTTTGGGTTTAGTCTGTTCTTTTTTTTTCTAGTTTCTTACAGTAAAAGTGTAGACAAATGATTTGAGACCTACCTTCTTTTCATTTAAACCTACAGATCTTCCAGTAAACCCCTCTTTAGCTATATCTCACTAACTTTCGATGGTATGTTTTTACTTTCATTCAATTAAAAATATTTTCTAGTTTCCCTGAGAATTCCTCTTTTATATTATCTAGAACATTTTAATTTCCAAATGTTTGGGAATTTTTCAAAATACCTTTTATTGACTTGTAGGTACTTAAATTATAGTTAGAGAACACATTTTGTACTCTTAGTTCCTTTACAATGTTTAAAGGTTTATTATATGGCCCAGACTATATTTTATCTTAATAAATGTTGGGTGTCAATTCCATTCTGAAAGGTCATTTTTATTTTTATATAAGGAGAACAATTAGGAATCCATCAGGAACTAAGCTGAGCTAGAGAAAATTGAGTTGCCAAAGGGTTGGACTAATCGAATAAGCCAAAAAGAAAGTGACTGCCAAGCCCTTAATCACTCACTGGAATAGTATAAGACAGAAGAGAACTTGCTGACACCCTGAGTTCCATTTTCCCCTGGAATCTGTGCAAATGGGGAGAATATGTTTTGCTGAGCTTGCCCAGAACAAAAGATTCCTGCTGTTTTGTCAAAGAGGGGAAGAAGCCCATTGAGGGGGGAGGGCAGAGGAGTATATAGGTTCCTGAGTAAGAGTGAGAAAAGTAGCAGAGATTTCTACTCTCCACCTCATACACTTTGCTCTCTCCCCACTGCCCCCGCCCCCCACCCCACAGCACAAGCATCCTCTGAAGACCACTAAAGAGGTCTCTGGAAGCGGCACTTGAGGTAGAAATGCAAATCCATGTGGGAGCCTGGCTGCCAGAGACTAGAACCCTGATGCAACACCCATTGCATGTCTCACCTGTGGGCCTGGAGAGGGCAGCTTCTGCAGAAGTTTGCTGCAATTGCCAATGATCAGAGCTGAAAGAGCACACATAAATTTTTAGCCAGGAGCTGGACTCCATAGTCTTTTGTTGTTATCTAAGCAAGATACGATGGTGACCAGCACTAAAACTCTAATTTTGAAATCCAGTTTGAAAATAGACTTCGAAGATTATTACCAAAGCTTGGTAATAGATAGATATCATAAGTTAGATTTCCTGGGAAACATACTCAAAGAATTTCAAGTCCAGGATGTTTATTAAAGTGTCTTTTGGTGCAAGGGGTTAAGTTTCAGCACTACGAAGCCATTGGCAGCCACTGCAGCAAGTGTTTGATCCCCAGCCAGGAAGCTGACCCACATGGAACAGCAGACATCCCTTGTCCCACCCACTGCTCCCCTCAGCAGTGTATTTCAAAAGATCCACCTGTTCTGCTCCCCACTCTGACTCTAGTGAATCCTTTCACCACCACCACCCCGCTCTCCATGCCCCTGGCCTACACCCCAGCTCTTATATGCATAAATAAATCTATTTAAAAATAGTGTCTTTGGGGATGACACTCATTGAGAGCAAGGAAGGAGCAACAGGTAGACAGAGGGAGAAATCAGCTATGCTGCTGATGTAGTAACAGCCATGGCTCTTCCCCAGAGTCCTTGGAGGCTCGAATACTTCTTCAGAATTGTCTTGGTTTGGGCTGAGATGGCTACAACTTTATCTTCCACGTAGGTTAACTGGAGCTGCCCCACTGAGGTTCAGCACCTTGAGTGTGGTGGATCTCTGAATCTGTGGCCGCCCCTGCTAACTGCCTGTCAGCATCTTTCCAGCATGGTGGCAACAAGTCCTTTATTGAAAGGGAATTCAGGTGATGGTTCAGAGAACAAAAGAGAGGAGTGTGTAGCTCCCCGTCTTCGACTTGGGTGCCCGGATGAGTGGAGACGGCCTCACTGAGATGCATAGTTCAGGAGTGGATAGATTTAGAGGTGGAAGATGCTGAGTAAGAGCTGGATGTCTTGACAACTTGGAGTCAGTGAACAATGCTAATTGAATCCCCTTCTTCCACTGTACAAGAAGACAGTTATACTGATCATGATTTTATTTTCTGTGGATCATGTTTTTTTATTTTCTGTACTACCTAGTGCTTTGACACTGTGGGGCTGGGGGGAGTTGCTGGCCCTGGGGAGAATGCCCTTCACAGGGCTAGCTAATTCCTCAAGATAACAAACACTTATCTGAGAGTGTGCTCTCCAAGTGCAAAGTGACCAGTCCAGAGCCCACACTCTCTTCTGCCTCCTATACTCAGTACCATTTGCCCCTACCGAAGCAGACCCCAGAGTCAGGACTGTCCAGTTGAGGCTCCAGGGCCCCTGACCCAAGGTCAGGGACCAATCAGCTGGTGATAGCCTCTGTGCCCTGGAAATGATTCCAACTAGCCAGTGCTAAGCCTGATCACCCCACTGCCTTTCCCTCCCCACTGAAACTACAATTAAGGCTCTCAGAGATCCCACCGTGATATTGCCCCATCTGGCCCTATACACACTCCATGCCTCTGATTTCTGGGAAACCAAGTATGGACTTACATCTTCATGACAGTCATTTCCATGACTACATTCTAGGGACATTTTAAAATGATTACCCTGGAATTGATTATTGCGATGACCTCTACTTCTTGGTCTGGCATCTTTCTGCCGACCCATGGCCTGTAGTGAGCAGCTAAAAGAATATATGCTGACAGGATGCCGCTGAGGAAGAGAAAGACACACCATCTATATTATGGACTGTTGTGTCTGGTCCTCACAGCAGCTCTGCTGCATAAATAAGAAAGATGGGAACTCAGCGTGTAAATAGCTGACTCATGGGGATCACATCATACAGCTGATTGAGCAGCTAGCTGAGCTGACCTAGGTCTATCCGATTACCATGTTGGCTCCATCCTATCTGCCTCTCATCTGGATTCTTGTTTGGTTTCCATTGACCAAATGAAGAAATTGACACGTGGGGAATTTGTCCAAGCCAATTAGCATGAAAGTGAAACTAAGAACATGTATCGTGGAGTGTGTAACTTAGGGCACTAGTCTTGAGGGATGCTATGTGGATGAAGGGACCCCTGGATCAAGAGGTTGGAGAATGCAGGCTTTTAATTTTCTTAATTGCATTGTAGCACTTGCAAAATTTATGTGACTCTAGAATGTGTGTGTGTGTGTGTGTGTGTGTGTGTATACATATGAAGAACACACTTAGGGGATGCTGAACTCAGAAATCAGTTTCTTACCTGCATGAGAGGCTGCATGCCTTACTTGGACTTTGAGTTCAAGGACACAAATGGCCAGACAGTGACAAGTTAGAAGAAAGCTTCTAATTATGCTCACTAACATCAGGCAATAATGATGTCAGCAAATATTCACTTTAAGAGGAGGAGATATGAAAGGCCAATGTGGAAGCTTTCAGAAAGTTTCATATACAGCTTTATGATTTCAAGTCTTAAATGGAAATCCAACATGCGTAAAATACACTGAGAGAGGAAAGATGGGATGCTGATATAAAACAGGACAGTTGTTGAAGTGAAAGAAGAGATACAATGTAAGAAAGCCAAAGTGCAGCCCTGTTGCTGAGCATAGGGATCAGGCAGAGTTTGTGTGTGTGTGTGTGTGTGTGTGTGTGTGTGTGTTTTGCACAAGCCTTGGGTGTTTGTCTTATAGCTGCTTTTCTTTGACCTGCTTCCTTCTTTGCTACAGCAAGGTTACCTGGAGCAGCTTACAGTTCAAGGTCAAATGTTGTAGTCTGTCCTAGAGAGAAATCAGATCTCTCATTGCCAATTCTAGAGTTTTCAGGGTGGGGATAAGGGCGAAGAGGGGGAGGCGTCCTAATTGCCTTAACCTGTGCAATCATCTGAGGTCAGCACAGTTGTACTTGATTTTCCAGACAGACATTCCAAGAGGTATCTACTGCAGAGAGTTTTTAGACTCATTAAAAAATGCTATTTATACACAAGAAGCTGTGAAGACACTGATTACTAGAAAACAGCTCAGACACTTGGTAAGATAGCTGAGAGGCAGAGGCTCCTGCGAAGGCTGGCGAAGTTGCAGGGATTTGCCTAGGGTAGGTCTGGAAGTGCAGCTGTTCTGTGCTCAGGAGACAGAAAGGGGTTGATATGGGACTGCGGAACCAATCATACCCTCCTCTAGCAACCTCAGAGGCAGATTGGTTTGGGGACCCAAGAAAAGAACTGAGTTTTCATTGGGGACGTGCTTCATTTCATCATTTTCAGGTTGCTTTCACCTCCCACAAGAAAACAGGAGTTTGAAGAGGCTAGAGATGAGGCAGGTGAATATGGGGGAGATATTTGGCAAAAGGTACTTACTTAGTAAATGTGTGACAGTTCCTGCTTATCTGCTTTCCCCCTTCTGCCTGCTCGTGGCAGTCTGGGCTTTGAAGCAGTCTCAGCTTCTCTCCTACCTCAGGGGTCTGCCTTGAGGGGGAGATTAAGTTGGTCCCTAGAACACAGCTGTGAGAATGGAGCCCTTTCACTGTGCCCTCACTACATTACAGAGAACAGACCCAGCTGTTCTGTATGTCCTCTGTGCCTTTCCTTGCTGTTTCTTCCCTGGTATCCTGTGGCCCACAGTGTGTGCTCAGGCGGTGAAGATGAGCCCTGTGTGCCCCGTGCATTCACCAGACAGATAGTGAGGCCGTGGCAACCCTCATGGCCGCTGGCCCAAGCTTTCTGGATGCCTGCCTGGGACTGAGAGCCTCCTGTTGGTCTTGGAAAAGCAGAGTGCTCAGTTCCAGAGCTGCATCTGAGAGGTGGTAGCGCCCCAGTGGGAGGGTCTCATGCTGGAAATCACCTATCAGCTTGTAGCACTGGACACAAAGAAATGCAATTGGATTGTAAGAATTAATTTTTATTGGTTTTTGCTAATACAAAAAAAAAAAGTGTTGTGTCATTATGGAGAGCTTAGGGGGAAATTCCTTGAAATCACCCAACCCAAGCCCATTGCTGGTAATATCCTTTATTATTAACAAAAGGAGCATGTATGGGATTGTCTTATGACCCATTTCTTTCCTTACTTAGTTTATTGTGGGTTTCCTCTGGATGGCATTAAAAGTTCCTCAACAATATTATTTTCATGATTACATTTCCATCCATTTTATGGGTGTGTTGTGATATTTTTAGTTAATATTTTGTGGCTGAGCATTTAGATTGTTCTTCATGCTTTTATAGCTTTTTTTTTTAAAGATTTATTTATTTATTCATATAGAACTGAGGTACAGGCCAGAGATGTGGAGGGTGAGAGGATTCGCCAGAGACAGAGTGGGGAGCAGAACAGGCAGATCGACGAAGTACACTGCTGAGGGGAGCAGCGGGCGGGTCAGGAGAGGTCTGCCGTGCCATGTGGTCACCTCCGGGGCAGGCGGGAATCGAACTCATGAGGAAGTGGCTTTTAGATTCTCAGTGCGGTGCTTTAACCTGCTGTGCCACCAGGGAGGAAAGCTTTTATAGCTTTTTAAACTTATTAGATAACCTTTTCCTCTTATCTTTTATATTTATCCATGAATATTTTCTTAGGGTAGGCTTCAAGAAAATATTGGATCTGTTGGGTGAAAATATGTAAAATTTGAAAGTTTCTGATAACTTTGAATTAGATTTAAACTGCAGTTTTATTTACCATTTACTTCAAGTCCCTGGAACAAGGTTATCCTCTATAATTCTGATAAAATGTTAGAGCTGATACATTTATATTAAAAAATTAAACTCAGAGGCCCTCCCTGGTGTCGCAGCGGGTTAAAGTGCAGCACTGCAAGCTAGTGGCAGCCGCTTCAGTGCAAGTTTGATCCCTGGCACAGAGGTGACCCACATGGCACGGCAGACCTCTCCTGTCTCGTCTCACCCGCTGCTCCCCTCAGCAGTGTACTTCATCAATTTGCCTGTTCTGCTCCATACTCTGTCTGGTGAATCCTTCACCATCCCTGCACCTCTGGCCTATACCACAGTCCTATATGCATAAATAAATAAATCTTTAAAAATAATGAAATTAAACTCACAAAATGTCTGATGAAATATTTAACAGAAGCAAATTATATTTCTAATATCAAGCATAACTATGATTAAAAAAATTCTGGAAAGAATGAACAAAGTATAAAGGAATAACCTAATTTCCCATAACCTGTCTTCCCAATAAATCCATTCTTAACATTTTGGTATTTTTTCCTTCCAGATTTTTTGATGCACATTTAACACAACTGAGATCATTCTGTAACTTTCATTTGGTCGTTCTGTGGGTGTGACATGTGTGGTGAAATGTGCTGGACTCTTCTCCATCAGCTTTTGGCTGACAGAGCACATAGCTCTCCTGCGTTCCCGTACCACATAGCACTGCCAACATCAAGCAGATGCTTTGGGTAGAACTTGTCTGAAGGACTCGGAGAGTCAGGAAGAGCTAAGGTGCAGTTCGTTTTGCACCACGTGGCATCTTGTGGTTAAGACTCTCCAGGCCCCAGGACACAGCCAGAATTTACTCCCTGTGCCATAGCTCCTGGGCAGTCAGGATAGGCACGTTCCTTTGCTCCCGTGAGCCGACACAGCAGGAAGAGTGAGCCACTCCCCTTAACCTGGGCTTCTAACCTCTGTTGTGTGTTGGGATGCAGTAAGATTTGCAGCTTTGGGATCTAAAAGATATTTAGAACCAGGATCTGGGTTTCAGATAAACTTTTACTTTCGCAGATTCAGAAAAAATTGATACATGAGATGAATTGATGGCCTGCAGAAACATCTCAGCCTTCGACAGCAAATTAATTGCTTGATCTTATGAAAAATATTCTGAATAGCTAAGAATTAAACAGCAAACCCCCTTTCTGCCTTAACATTTGTTTACATTTTCAACCTAAAGGCTTTGAGTCCATTTCTTAGATTAAATATAGGAAGATATCAAATAAAGTCTGGTAGTAAAATCAGCCTAGTTAAAGAGTAGACCCACTTGAGGTCAAGTCCAGCTCTCGTTAAATGTTTGAACTTAGGTATGTTGTCCAATCTGGAACAGATGAGTTTTCTCATCTGTAAAATGAGACTAATGATACTTATTTAACTGAAACAGTGAATGTAAAGTTCCTAACACAGTATTTGGCCACATAGAAGATGCCCAGTCTGTGTTGAATCTTATCTGCTTCCCAGGACCATTGTTAGTGGTTATGATCTACGACTGAGGTTATTATGTCATATATCAATACTGTAACCAAGAGCTATGGGAAATAAAGGCATAGGTCCACACAAGGACTGCTGTCTAGATGCTAAGGTTTTTTTTTTTTTTTTGGTTATTTTTTTGTTTAACAAATCCTTAATAGCACAAATAGAAGAAATCCTGTAAAAGGTTTTTTATCTTTATTTTCTAATGAAAACTAACTGTATCCAATATGTAGGCTTCCTTCAATTAGCTCAAGTCTGTTTCATTCCTTTTCTCCTGCTGGGAATAGTGTATGTTTTATACATGTAGTGTTTTGGGTGGAGTGTAGACCAAGAAAAACTTCACTAAGCTGACATTTTACAGAACAACTTTCCATGTTTTTTCTGTTAAAAGAAATTTAATTTCTTAGCTTTTTGATGAGTTTACAGCCTATGAGCTACAATTCAGTTAGAACTTTGTATGTTGGTAAGGATTACGATTACAGCTTCTGGTTTAGCAAGATGTTGAACTTAGATAACTTGAAAAAACCTCCTTTATAAATGCCTCAATATGCTAGAAGAAATGCAGCAAAAGTTATTTTAACTGCACTGCTCAACACATAGGAATAAAGAGAAGGCCCGGGTGCTGAGGAAAAACTATTAATCACACATTCTTCTTGCCACTAATGGGGAGGAGAGGTGTTCAGCCTGCATATATCCACATGGCAACAGACGTCAGGCCTGGGCCTCTGCAAAGTTAGGAGAAGGAAATAAAATCCTCACTCAAAACTGACACCCTCTAAAAACTGCTATCCATGGAGGAGTGAATTTTGTTTTATTCCACTCAGTTCCTGCTCTTAATTGGGCTCTGGATGAAGGAAAAACACTTCTCCTTGAGAGTTTGAAATCTTGGACTTTACCTGGATGAAGAGTTCAAATTTGCATCAACTCAGTCTGAAAATAACAAATTGGGAAATTACTTAGACATGTCCCTATTTAGTGATAACCCAGTACATTTCAAAAATAACCATATGTCTAGTAGTTGTTCAAAAAGGAGTAGCATGAGGGATAATTTAATTTGAAGGATGCATGGCTACAAATTTTCTATAACTGGTAAAAAATAGGACTCTTTAATTCAACAATCACAGCTTGCAATACATCATAATGAAATCACAGAAATGCTAAAAACAAACAGGCACTAAGGCAACCAAACAGGGAGAGGTCAGATCACCCACCTTGGATTGGTAGATTGAAAACCTCCTTAGCAACAGTAACAGTGGAAGCTAGAAGAATAATGTTCTGCAAACATCCAGGCCAGATAAGTTCATTGTTGTTCAAGAAGTTTCAGAGAGAATATTAGAGCCCATGGCATCATCCCCACAGGTGAGGGGAGACAAGCCAGGAGAGAGTATCCTTCAAGAGTGAAGTTAAAAGATAATGAGGCCCTTTTATTAAATTTAAAGCAATTTTCTTTTTAAACACATCATTTTGCATTCTAATGTTTTCTAACTTCTATTGAAATGTCTGCTTTGCCCCATAAGTGAATTGGAAGTATATATACATATATACATATATATATATACACACACATATATATATATATGTATATTTAGATTTATTTATTTGTGCATACAGAACTGGGGTACAGGCCAGAGGTGTGGTGGGTGAGAGACTTCACAGAGTGGGGAGCAGAACAGGCAGATCAACGAAGTCCACTGATGAGGGGAGCAGGGAGCCGGTCAGGAGAGGTCTACCGCGCCATGTGGTCACCTCTGGAGCAGGCAGGGATCGAACTCATGCGGAAGTGGCTTCAGCCTCTTAGTTCTGTGCTTTAACCCGCTACACCACCAGGGAGGGCCGGGAGTATATTTTTATTGATTTCTAAATATCTGTTTTTTTGTCTTTGGTTTATGATTTATTTGCCTTAGAACATTAAAAAATTCTGCATGATTTCAACATTTTGAATCTTGGTTGATTTTGAGTGTTTCATATATTCTAGAGGAAAGTGTGTATTCTGTCTTTGTCAGATGCAAGAATGACCTTTCAGTCAAATCTTCTTACCACATTTGCTTGTTCTATAGTTATTAGAAATATATGACTTAATCTTCCACTAGGATTTTTAGTTTTTCTGTTTGCTTTATTTATTTAAAGGCTGTATTATTAAGAGCATAAAATTTTAGTTATATCTTCCTTAACTATTGACTTTTTGTCATTATTAAATGTTTCTCTTTATTTCTAATAACACATTTTTGTCTTAAGGTTTGCCTTAATATATTATGCAGCTGCATTAGCTTTCTGTGGTTAATGTTTCATGACATATTATTTTACTTTTAACCTTTCTGTGACTTCATGATCTTTCCCTTACAAGTTGCAGTAAGTGAATTTTTAAATTCTGTATAAAAACCTCTGTCTTTTAATTGGAATGTAATTAGTAATATTTTTGGATTTAAACCTACCATATCAATAAGTGTTTTTCATTTGCCCCATCTATTTTGGGTTCCTTATCATTCCTTTTTCACATTGGCTGTTTTTCCTTTTTTTAAATCTTCTGTTAGCCAAAAGCTATAAACTTTATTATATGTTAGTGGTTATCCTAGAGAGTATATCATGCAACAACCCCTAGCATATAAAAACATAATATAAATGAGAAATTTGAACAACCCAGGCAATGCAGTGGCCTTAGGATACTTGCTCCTCTCCCAAATTAAAGGTCATTGTTGTCATATATTTTAATTAGTTGTATATTTTTCTCCATGTATTTTTTTTTAAAGATTTATTTATTTATGCTTACAGAACTGGGATACAGGCCAGAGGTGTGATGGGTGAGAGGATTCACCAGAGACAGAGTGGGGAGCAGAACAGGCAGATCTACTGAAACACACTGCTGAGGGGAGCAGTAGGTGGGTCAGGAGAGGTCTGCCACACCATGTCGGTCAGCTCCCTGGCCAGGGAGTGAACTCATGCTGCAGTGGCTTCAGAGAGCTTCATAATGCAGTGCTTTAACCCATTGCACCACCAAAGAGAGCCCTCTGTATTTTTAACTCATCAAGACATGTGTTTGTATAGTTGATACTTATATTTTCCCACATACTTACATTTTCATTGCTCTTCAGTTTTTCTGAATCTCCAGTTTCCTGTATGGAGTCCTTTCCTTTCCACCCTGATAAATATGCTTAGTGTATTTTTTTTTTAAGATTTATTTATTTATGCATACAGAACTGGGATACAGGCAAAGCTGCAGGGGCAGTACAGGATTCATCAGAGACAGAGTAGGGAGTAGAACAGGCCGACTGATGAAGTACACTGCTGAGGAGAGCAGTGGGAGAGTCAGAAGAGGTCTGCCACACCATGTCACCTCTGGGGCAGGCAGGAATCGAACTCATGCTGAAGTGGCTTTAGCCTCTTAGTGCTGTGCTTTCAACCACTGCACCACCAAGGAGGGCCCTGCTTAGTGTATTCTTTAAAGTATATCTGCTAATGGTGAACTCTTCCAGTCTTTCTGTCTGAAAATGCTTTCCTTTTACTGCAATTGCTTCACTTTTTTTCTTTTTTTAAATATTCTATTTAGTTTTGCATAGAAGGACTGGGGTGTAGGCCAGAGATGCAGGGATGAGAGAAGTTACCAGAGACAGAGTAGGGAGCAGAACAGGCAGATATATTGAAATATTCTGCTGAGGGGAGCAACAGGAGAGACAGGAGAGGTCTACCGCATCATGTGGGTCACACTCAGGGATGGATCTCAGGCCATAATGGTGACAATGCCGAGACTTAACCCCTAGGCAGCCAGGCAGGCCCCTAATTGCTTCACTTTTTTTTTTTTAAGGTTTATTTATTTATGCATACACAACTGGGCTACCGGCCAGAGGTGCAGTGGTTTGAGAACATTCACCAGAGACAGTGGGAAGCGGACAGGCAGATTGACTGAAGTACACTGCTGAGGGGAGCAGTGGGTGGGTCAGGAGAGGTCTGCCACGCCATATGGGTCAGCTTCCTGGCCAAGGATTGAACTCGTGCTATAGTGGCTGCAATAGTTTCACAGTGCTGTGCTTTTAACCTGTTGCGCTACCAGGGAGGGGCCCCTAATTGCTTTACTTTCTGAGTAGAGAAATTGACACATTGAAAATAGGATTGCATTGTATTCCAGCTTCTATTGAAAAATCAGTTGCTGATCTAATGTTTATACCTTGAAGTCACTCTGTCTTCCCAGGTTCCTTGTAAAGTATTCTTTGCTTTTTCCCAACAATGTTATGTACTTGGAACCAGCTTGCTTTTGTTTTTAAAGTCAGAATTCATACAGCATCTTGAATGTGTGGCTTTTGATGTCTGTCACCAAAATTCTTAGCAATTCTTTTCAGATACTGTTTTCTCTGGCTCTCATTTCCTGGAACTACAGTCACATGTAGAGCTTTTCAGTGAATTTGCAATGTCTTAAACCTCTCTTCTGTGCTTTCTATCTTTTGGGATCTGCTTTATTTTGAGTTTGTTTTTTTTTTAAAGATTTATTTATGTATGCATACAGAACTGGGGTACAGGCCAGGGGCACAAGTGCGGTGAGAGGATTCACCAGAGAAGAGTGGGGAGCAGAACAGGCTGACTGATGAAGGACACTGCTGAGGGGAGCAGCGGCCGGGTCAGGAGAGGTCTGCCACACCATGTGGTCACCTCCGGGGCAGGCGGGGATCGAACTCATGCAGAAGTGGCTTTAGCTTCTTAGTGCTGTGCTAACCTGCTGTGCCACCAGGGAGGGCCCTATTTTGAGCATTTTTGTCTGATCTGTCTTCTATATTCAACTGTATCTACCTTTCGTTAAACACATTCACTGAGCTCTTTCAATTATTGAATTGTTTCACTTTTGAACTTCCATTTGTTTTCTTTATTTTTATTTTTACGTCATTCATTTTGTTCCTTTTCCCATCCACTTGTTTCTTTTTTATATAGTTTTTCACTGCCCTGCCAGAATAATCATTCTCACCTTTACCTCCTTGAAGCTATAAATATATTAATTCTAAGATCTGTGTCTAACACCCCACTTACCTGAATAGCCTATGGGTCTGTATCTATTGATCTTGTTTCTTTTTTGCATTACCTCTCATCCACATGTCCCTTGTTATATTTGGTGCTGAACAGAATATTTGTCACATTGTTTACAGAAATAATTTTTGGCTGAGGATATTGTCTTAACCCAGAGAGAATTTATATTGGCTTTGGCAAAGTAACTCCAGGCACTAGCATCAGTATTACCCTAGTCCAGTTTAAAATTATTCCAGGCTGAGTCAGGTCTCGCAAGAATCTGTCTGCTCAGAATTTGTCCACATTCCTCGCATGCAATCCTTTGGAGTCCCCAAACAAAGAGTGACCCCCTCACTCCCTTTATGAGCTCCTGCACTTGTTTCCTCTTCCTCTGGTTCCTTGGAAGTTGTCAGAAGGATTATTCAGCCTCTCAGCCATTCCTTCTGTTTTATCAGGAATCAGCACCCTTTCCCCCCAGGGAAGGCCACTGGGACCATTGGCTAATTTGCCTTTTCCCCTGGGTCCCCATCTGGCTGTCTTTCATGTCTTGATGGCTCTCACATGTCTTGAAGTACGTGTTACACGTTTTGTCTAATTTTTCTAATTGTGCCTCTTGAGTGAATTGTTTGAAATATTGTCTGCACTACCAGAAGCAGAACTCCCTTACCATGTTTTTAATATTTGCCTATGTTGCTGTGTATGATTTTACTCCTTTGATTCTCACTGTGATCTATGATGTACATTTGTTGCATCTATCATCATTCCTGTGATAACCACCTAACTTGCCTTTAACTGGCTACTGCCGCAGTCAATACTACAGAAAATAGCATTGTAAATGTTTCTTAGAACCTATATAGGAATTTTCAGAGATGTGTGTTCAGGAAGCAACTGTCAGAGCATTGAGGATGTCTATATTTATCTTAATCAAGTGCTTCCAGGTGACTTCTTTTGGAATGGGTACACCAACATGCTCCCCATCTGAGTAGTAGTTCCTGTAACCCCACACTGTCACCCAACTTTGAAATGTTCCAGCTTTCTAATTTTCTTCAAGTCTAATAGAAATAAAGTTATATCATAATTTTAGTTTGTATTTCTCTAAGTTGAGTTTTTCTGTCTTTATCTTCTTGATATGCAGGAGTTCCTTTTGTGTTTAAATACTTGTTGGATATAAATATTGCAAGTATATTCTCATAATCTGTCATCTGTCATTTTATTCATAATGTCTTAATTGATCAATATTGTTACCATATGGCATGTGTTTCTTGCAGTTACTTAAATCATTCACTGCCTTATTTTTCCTGTGAGGAGCTTTTATTTTTATATTTTTAACATCCGTCTATAAATATTTCAATTCTTTGGAGCCTCTTTTTGTATAATGTATTGATCATTACACAAAGACAATTGAAACCTCTCATAGCATTGGTGGCAATGTTCAGTACTGCCAATAGCTGCCTGTCCTAATTGGAATCAGGAAAATTGAGGCACTCCAGGACCACCATTCATAGCAACCTGGACCCAGAGAGAGCCAGGGAGACAAAAGAAGCTATGTAAGCAGTGGATGATGCATGAGAAAGAGTGTAATGAAGGAGGCCACTGAAAAAAGGAGCAGGCAGGTGCTGACAGCCTTCTCACCAGGAGTGACCTGAGCAGAGGCAGGGCCTGATGGGCATGTCATACCACAGAGATGCTCAGCAGAGGACCAGTGTGGATAGGAGATTTTGAAACCACAAATGTGAGTGAAATTATCAAAGGGGGAACTAAAAAGACAAGAGAGGGAAGACAAGATTGGGCGCAGAACCCTGCTATCCACATGTTGGGGTCTGGGTAGAGTGAAAGAAGGTGGAGAAGGAGCTGACCAAGTTGTCAAGTTGTCCTGTGCCACCAGGACCAAGGACGCCCAGCATCCTGGCCAGTTACCTGTGGCTACTTAGTGGAGGTGCTATGGCATATATCAAGTCAGGCTTCTGATGGCTTGGGAGAACTGGCCACAGCCCATGTACCTGAGTTAGCAAGAACCTGCTGCCTTCCACCTTTCCCCAGCCTCTCCAGAAATTATCCTTGGACTTGTGCTGAATTCTGGACTTCTCTTGGCAAAAGGGTTTATTTTCCACTCTTCTACTTCTGAGCTCATTGTCATAGGATGGCTTGGATCAAAGGAAGAACAACTGGTGGAAACTATGGGTAAAAAAACAAAGGACTGAAACCAGGCTTCCCTTCAGAACCTCCCACAAAGCCACAGCCTCGAGGAGACCTTCCAGGATCTAATTATGACTGCAGCAGAGTTGGGCATTTGCAAAAGGCATATGTGCTTAATGTGTATCAGACTTCATGCTAGGTGGTGCAATACACTTGGAAACAAGTTGCTCCTGGACTTCAAACAAAGTTGGCCCTAGTGAGGGACCTAAATCACCTAATGGACAGTAAAAACATGACACCAAGAGTGATTGCAGAGGGTGATTCCTGTGGAATCATCTATGGAAAGAAATACAGAGAGCTATGGAGATCAAAGAAAGACTCTAACCAGTCTGGGGAGTCCCAGATCACATCCCAGAGAACCTATGACTTGAAGCTAACATCAAAACATGGTGGAAGACTGCAAGCTTTCCCACTAAGATCAGGGATGGTAGCATCTGCTCTGTCTAGTCAATATTGAACTGGAGGTTCAATATTTCTAGTTAGGCTAGAAAGAGAAATGAAAACATTCTGGTTTGGAAGGAAGAAGTTACATTATCCACTCATAGATTACATCATCTGCAGAAAGCTTAAAGAATCCATACAAAATTAGAGCTAATAAACGAATTATCATATGTAAAGCCCACACAGAAGATGGGTTGTATTTTTCTATCTAGCATGCACCATCTGCAAATGAAACTAAGAAAGTAATTCAACTTGCAGTAGCAATCAAAAGAATAAAAATTCTAGAAATGATTTAGCAAAAGATAAAAGACTTAGACACTAAAAGTTTTTTATACAACGTAATTGAAACAAAGAAGACCTAACTAAACAGAAAGATCTTCCAAGATCAACAGATTGTATACAACTACTATCAAAATCTCATCTAGCTACTTTGTGGAAACCAACAAGCTGATTCTATAACTAATTATGTGGAATTTCAAGGGTGTTAGAATACCAATCATTAAAAAGAACAAAATTGGGGGCCCTCCCTGGTGGTACAGTAGGTTAGAGCACAGCACTAAGAAGCTAAAGCCACTTCAGCATGAGTTCAATCCCCACCTGCCCCGTGGGTGATCCACAGGGCACGACAGACCTCTACTGACCCGCACGCTGCTCCCCTCAGTAGTGTACTTCAGTGATCTGCCTGTTCTGCTCCCCACTCTGTCTCTGGTGAATCCTCTCTCTGCCCCTGCACCTCTGGCCTGTACTCCAGTTCTGTATGCACAAATAAATAAATCTTAAAAAATAAATAGATAGATAAATAATAAAATAAGATAAATAAAAAGAACACAATTGGAATACACATACTTCCCAGTTTTAAAACTTCCTATAAAACTATAGTGATGAAGACAATATAATGCTGGCACAAGGTAGACATATAAATCAGTGGAATCAAGTTGGGCATCCAGAAATAGACCCATAGACCTTTGCCCAGTTAATTTCCAAAAAGGGTCCTAGAACCATTTAATTGATGAAAGAACTGTCTTTTAATCAATGGTGCTAAGACAATGACTGTCCACCTGCAGAAAAATATAGTTGGGCCCCTACCTCACACTGTATTTAAAAATTAATTCAAAGTACATCTTAGGCCTAAATATAAGAGTAAAAATATCAAAACCCTCATTACCCAGGGCAACATACAGGAGATGTAGCTCCTCATCCACAGCATAGGAGATAAGTTCGTGGTGGGCTTTACTTAACTGCTGAAGGCACTAGTGCTAGGATGGAGAACAAACAAATTGAGACTCTTTTCCCAGGTCTCCTTTGAAGTCTAATCTTGGAGTGCCTGGTCCAGATTAGATGGGACATTTCAGATGTGTCCATACAGCGGAGAGAAAGTGATAGCCATCTGGGTTCAGGACTGTAGTTTTGTCTTTGTCTCTGGGTGCCATGAGGTAAACAAGATTGAGAGGCACTTTCTCCTGTCACTCTTGACTTTTCCTTGTCTAAAGTACCTTTCCTGTTGAGGATGGATCATTATGGCTGCCCGGGCAGCAGATAGTTTAACTCTCACACCTGTGAGGCATTTGGACGGTGCCTTGTTGAAGTTCTAGATTTTCCAAGTTCCCAGTGTGTTTAAGATCCAACCCCAGTGTCTCATTTTTGGAAATGCACTCTAGCCCACAGAACCAACACCTTTGTTTCTGTGAGACTCCCTGACCTTGGGTTGTTCACCATCTAAACATCAACTTGGTATCTTAGGGGGAAGTCGCCTGCTCTAGATGCAACTGGACTTCACCTCCAGCACTACTCTCTGAACCTCTTTCATTCTTTATTTTTACAACAGTGTGATTCCTGTTTCTCACTGTTAATTGAATGAAATAATAGATATGAAAATGGCTGATGCATCGTATTCTCTCAATAAATTTTAGTTTCTTCCTTCTTTTGCTTGAGAGCCATCCCTAATTATTCTCCCAGTATTCTCTGCAGCCTCTTAAGTAGGGTTCTGGTTAAAGCAGAGATATAACACTGATTGATGAGAATGCACGTTCACTCATTTCTCAGAAGCATGTAGATGAGTTGCCTGGAAAATATCTAGAAGATACTGTACAGACCTGCTAGGTCAGTGAGAAAGATAGCAACCCAGCACCTTAGAGAGTCTGCCTATCTCCACACCCTGCTTTGCTGTGGATAGCATGTCACAGAAGTTGCTTAGATGCTGCTAAAATGCAGAAACATTAAAAAGGAAATCATCTGACAAACTCATCTAGAAATTCAAGTCAAAATTAAAATTTCCACATATAAAACTGAGTAAGATATAAAATCAATACTTTATATAACTATATACTATATGTAAGGAAAAATAATACAAGGAAAGTTGTTATGTATATCTCTAAACAAATTTAGAAGACACCTGTGTATATTGAAAAGAAATGTGAAGGAGCTAATGAAGAAGCTTTTAAAATTTTACTGAAGCAGAACTTGAAAGTTTAAAAACTTATTGATATCATAAAGTAAAATGTCATCTCTTCTCTAAATCAGCCTAAAAATCTATTTGTTCAGTTCATTCATTCAGTAAATACTCAGTGCTTTCTGGATACTAGGCACTGCTAGAAATGAGGCTGTAACAGCAACCACTACAGTTGCTTCTGATAAAGATGCAACCAAATCAGGAAACTTTCAGGTGTCCAGGTTCTGGCGTTTGAGATACAAGACATAAAGAAAGAGGGCATTGTGAAGCCAGTTAACACAAGAGTGGACTTACCACATGAGTTAAAAGAAAGTGTGAAGTAGCAAAAACCCTACCACATAAAGTATCTTTAAAGATAAAATTGGGGTCCTCCCTGGTGGCACAACAGGTTAAAGCACAGCACTAAGAAGCTAAAGCCACTTCAGCTTGAGTTCAATCCCTGCCCCAGGAGTGACCCACATGGCGTGGCAGACCTCTCCTGACCCGCCTGCTGCTCCCCTCAGCAGTGTAATTTGTCAGTCAGCCTGTTCTGCTCCCCACTGTCTGTGGTGAATCCTCTCACCGCCCCTGCACCTCTGGCCTATACCCCAGTTCTGTAATGCATAAATAAATAGATCTTTTTTAAAAAAATTACCATTTGAAGATAAAATTGGCTTTACAAAATTTGGACATGAATGGGGTCATGTCCCATCAAGCAAACTGAGAGTTAAAGGGAAAAGGGAAAGGGCTTTAAAGGTCCTTTTCCTTTACATTTTAGAATGTAAGGAAGTCAGACTTGAAACAACTATCTTTGATAACCTACTGATGGGGAAGGAAAGAAGTTCTGTGTGCTGGTTACTTCACCCTTCTTTGGAGAATGAAAAAGACCTCAGGGATGTTTACCAGAAAATTCCATACTGACCATTTCAGACTACATTCTTGGGGGAGGGTGAATAATCATTAGGTTAGGTGTTTGGTCTTTCTGAGCTTACCTAGCTCCCTTTGGGGCCAGCCATTTTTTTTTTTTTTAAATAAATGCAGAATGTAAACATGTCACCTTTGCCAGGATACCTGATACCTACCTGACCCCAGGTGCTGGGTTCATTCACTCATTACATTGTTACTGAGGAACAGTGAAATAGAAACCAGTTATAAACACTTGAGGGCTGGAGGTGGGGAGGACTCTAATGTGAGCTACAGACTAGGTGATGGTGTTGAACTAGTGTTAATTTTCTTATGTTTGATAATAGTATTGTGTTCACACAGTAGAATGCCATTCCTGGGGAACTCGTGCTGGGGTACAAAGGGATGATATGGCTGCAACTGTTCAACACCAAACAGAGGGTGTGACTCGTGTCACACAGATGGGAAGAGAGAGTGTACATTAAAAAAAAAAATAACTAAAGTAATGTGTGGAAACTTGGATGTAATATGTAAACAGCTTCTGGAGATTTATTGTATTGCATAGTGATTCTAGTCAATAATAGTGTATTTTCAACCTCAGTGTTACTAAGAGATTAAATCTTAATTGTTCTCACCACAAAAAAATAATTGTTAGGTGATACAGTTGCAGTATGTAAATGATTCAAAGCAACACATGGTACATCTTAAACTTGACCCAATATTATTCCTCAAGTGCCCTTTAAAAAAAAAAAACTAGAGAAAGAAAATAAAAATGTTAAGTAAACAGTGAATCAAGGTGAAGCAGCATATCTGAATTTGTAAATTATGCCTTTCACCAAAGGATTTGAACTTTTTGTCCATTATGTCTTTAGATTATTTTCTGCCCCCAATCATTCTTTATCTATGCTAGACTATTTTAAATTGTCCCACCATTGCTAAGTGCTATTCACTCTTTTCCAACATTTTTAATCTTTTCAGATTGGATTATTTCTTTGGTCTGTCTTCAATTTCTTCAATTTCTTCTTATATCTTAAATGAGCTATTAAGTCAATTTAGTGAATACTTGTCTTGAAAAGTCTGTATTTTCCAGTTTAAGAATTTCCATTTGATTCTTTGTTATGGTTTCCATTTCTTTGCCATTTATTATCTCTTCTTCATATATTATCTGTATAATTACTGTATAATTTCTGAGCATTATTATCATAATTTACCTGCTAATGCTGACATCAGATCATCTAAGTGTCAGTCTTCATTGACTAATACTTTCTCCTTAGTATAAGACACAATAATTATTTGTGTAATAAACTTGAATTGTATTTTGGCTGTTGAATCATTAATTGTAGAATCTCTGGATTATGCAGTATTTCTCTGAAGAATATAGAAATATGTTTTCTCTTTTAACAGAAAGTTAATGTGACTTAATTAAAATTTCATGTTTTATGTTAAGTTTTTTAGGCTTAAGTAGATTTGTTGGCCTTTCCCCCATATCTTCAGAGTTAAGAGTCAGACAGAGACTAGGACAGAATTCTACTCAGATACTATTTGTAGCTCTTCCCATCCAACCCTCTTCTTTCTGCAGTTGTCCTCCTCATGTTCAATTTGTATCATCGCCCTGAATTTGGTTTTCTTATTATTCAATCAGTGAGCTATAACTACAGGTTCCAATTTGAGCCTTACTGCAAAAAGCTATAAAAGCAGGAAACCTACCCAATTGTGTTCTTTTTCTAATCATCCACTTACCTATAATTTCTGCCTGTTTGTGCCATTCTCCAGTACCATCAAACAATTGTTGTTGTTGTTGTTGTTTTCAATTGGGTTTAATTATCTGTGGTGTGTTTGTTGGGTAGTAACTATCCCCCTATTACTGGCAACTCTTAAGATAAAATAAATACATAATTTATTGAGTAGTTGAGGGAGATATTTTGGTATTGTCTGAAATAGGAATTTAAGTTTTGCTTCTTGAGCTGTGGCCAAGAAGAATAAGGAGGTGAATATAGTGAGTAGGTGAATAGATGAATAGTGAGTATCAGTGTTGTAAGTGAGATTAATTTTTTTGTAAGCTTGACATAATAAATAGAAGTTAACATCCCTACTGATCCTGCATATGTCAAGGAATATTCACACTTTAAAAATCAAAATCACGTTTGTGTTTTAAAAGCATATTCACAATGGACCGTTTTTGTTTTTGTTTTTAAAGATTTTTTTATTTATGCTTACAGAACTGGGGTACAGACCAGAGGTGTGGCGGGTGAGAGGCTTCACCAGAGACAGAGTGGGGAGCAGAAAAGGCAGACAAATTACACTGCTGAGGGGAGCAGAGGGCAGGTCAAAAGAGGTCTGCCACGCCATGTGCGTCAGCTCCCTGGCCAGGGATCGAACTCATACTGCAGTGTTTCTGAGAGCTTCCTGTGGTGCTTTAACCTGTTGCCCTGGACAGGGTTTTAAAGTTAAATTTGGACAGGTCTTCATGGGAGAAAAAAAGGATCTCAACAAATTAGTAGAGAAGAAGTATATGTGCTAAAACTACCAAGACTTGAAGCCATACGACTTAGGTTTGTGTCTCAAATATACTACCATTTTTTCTGTGAGATGATAAAATCTCTCCATACCGTAACATTTCTCTCATGTAAAATAAACAAAAATAACATAGTGCACATGACACAGGAGTAAATTACAATGTTTTTTAATCTGAAGCTGAGATGAGATTGTATTTTCTTGGTAGCAAAACATTATAGTATAGATATTTTAGCACACCTGGCCCTTTCAGTCTTCTTGAGTCCAACTTTAACATCTTTACCCTACCCCTAGTCTGAGTTTAATGACCACAACTTTTGTGGGAATTATTTTGACAATGGAAGGGAAGTAGCCTTGAGCTTCTTTGTCTTAGCTGTCTTAAAGAATGTGTTCGATTTGAATAGATAGTGTCAGGGTTAGTAGGCAATGGGTAGTAGCAGAGGAGAAGCAAGATACAATTTCTGGAAAGTCTGAATACCTCCAGTAATATCCCAGAACTGGAGCCTCGAATGTCAGGACTTTAAGCATGTACCTCAGTGTCAACAGCTCTGGTCAGCATTGCATGCTGTAAATGTCCACTTTAGTGACTTCCATCATAACTGGTTAATCATCAGATTGTTCAGGAGCTTTGGTAATTGGAGTGGAGGGGGTCGGAGCAGAGTGAGAGACCAGACAGGCCACAAGATTTGAATACCATGGTATGAACTCTTACTCTTAATTAAATAGGAGATTCTGCAGGTTTTAGAGTAGTGATGTTATCCAATTGTGTCTTACAAAGGAACACTCTGGCTATTCTGAGGAGAGCAAGAGCTCAAATGGGGAAACCAGTTCAGAGCTCTGGTGTCATTCTGTGGAAGAGGGCACAGTGCCAGGGAAAGGCACCTACGGGAAAAGGAAACAAAAAATTGAAACTATCGCTATTTGCCAATCACATGAGAATATGCAGAGACACAAAAATAACTACCAAAACTCTACTAGAAAAACTAAATGAACACAATAAAGTGACAGGATACAAAGTCAGTGTACAAAAGTCTGTTGAGTTTCTATATGAAACAATGAATTTGAAGAAAAAGAAATTAAGAAAACAATCCCATTTACTTACAATCACAGATAAAAGGGTAAAGCACCTACGAATAAATATGACAAAATAGGTGAATACTTAAAATCTGAAAACTGTAAGACACAGTAAAAGGAAATAAAGGACACAAAGAAAATGGAAAGTCACCTCATGTTTATGGATAGGAGATAACTATTATGGCCACGTTACCTAAAGCAATTTACAGTTTCAATACAATAATTATCAAAATTTCAATGATATTTTTCAAGGAAATATAACAATCGATTTAAATTTTTTTTTTTTGAGCCACAAAAGACCCAGAGTTACCAAAGAAATTCTGAGAGAAAATAAGAAAATCACACTCCTTGGCTTTAAAATATATTATGTATCAATAGTAATCAGAACATTATGGCATTGTAAACAAAAATAGAAACACAAATTAACAAAAAGAGAGACCAGCTCACCCTATGAGAATGGCCTGTATCAAGAAGATAAAGATACAGATCCAGTAAACATGGCAGAGTGAGCCATGTCAGGATCCAAAAAAACACCTTGCTATCTCATACATCGCTCAGCAACTTATCATTGGAGAATGCCTGATTACCTACATATCTGAATTATTGAATGGCAAAAAAAGCCCATGGTGTTGATAGACTCAGAAGAGGGAGGATGAAACTGGACAGCCACCACCTAGCATTCCAGAGCAGGCAACAAGTAGAGGAATATCCAGATTGGGGCAGCAGACATCTCTAGAACTACTGTACAGAAGAGGGGAAGAACCCAAACCCCTCCCCATGACTGAATCCCTGGGAATTTTCACTGCCAGAACAGTGGGCATAGTTGCCTTCTCCAACCTGGAGAAGCAGGGAAGTTTGTTCTGGGACATCAAGCCTCAACCTCCACCAGCTACAAAACCCACCCATCTTCCTCTTGACTTCCAGTCCACTACACTCAGGTAGTCTTCACCTGCCATAAGGAAAACTGCTGGGCAGGCCTAGAACTGACCTACCTGGGACTGCTGGCATACCTACCTGGACATCTCAAAGAGCACCCATCCCTCCCTTCCTAGACTCCAGAGATTTTCCTGGGTTCCTACCCACTGAAGAAAGGCAAATGCCTTCTGCTATAAATAACACTTATTGCTAGGCTGAAATGCAGTCAATACACCTTAGGCTCCTGGTAGTTAACAGCATTCCCTAAGGCCACACAGCTCTTCTCTGCACACATTCCCTGGGTTTCCCATTGGCTCCTAGCCTGCTACAGATTGGTGAGTACTGTCTCACCACTTCCTGCCTCCCAGAAAGAACACTGACTTCTGGGACTGCAGGTGATTAGTGTGGTGGTCCCAAAAGGCACCCTCCTCCCTTCTCCAGACTCCCAGAATCTCCCTGCACTCCTAGCATACACCAGCCAAGTGCTGCCTTCCATAGGAACACAAATTGCAGGGCAGGTGGTAAACCAGTGCACCTGAACTGGAGGTGTATATCCTGGGTGGTAACCCGGGATATCTTGGTGGTGGTTGTCGTCACAGTCCCAACAGGCACTCTCCTCTCCCTCACCTGGACTCCTGAACTTCCTGCAGCCCCTAGCTTACTGCAGCAGGACAAGTGTACATTTGCCTGGGAGAGCATGGGCTGTTAGGCAGGCATTAGCCTGGGCACCTAGATGCTAATGCCACTCCAAGAGCCACCAGCCCCTTCCCTGTCTCAACTTAGCAAACATGTGAATGCCTAATTACTACTATACAATCTACAACTCCTGATGGCACCTACCAGTGGCCAAAGCCCATGTTCTTCCCAGCATTTCCACTTATGCCTGAGAATTAGGGAAAAGGCATTACCAGTGAACCTGTTGAAGTCAGAAATGGGCTGCAACTTGAAGGGTCAGCTACAATTTGAGGCTACTGAAAAAACACCGCTGGTGGAGTCTGTTTTGACCTGCCTTATCCAGATGGTGTTACAGATTCCTCTCTGAGCTCGAGTGACTGCAGCACAAAGGGAGGTTGACAGTTTACTACAGCAGCATCCACTCAAATCTCAATCAAATCTCCAACCTCCTAGAGCACCATCCTCCTAAAATCTCCAACCCTTGCCCTGTTTGTTGGGTTTATGAGCTGCCACCCTACTCTGCTCTTGGGCTCCAGTCATCCTGATTGATGGTGAAATTTCAACAAATATAGCAATAGAAAGCACAATATCCAGAACCATCATCCTAAGCCAGTGCTCAGTGACCTGGAATTCTAACATGAGAGTGTCACAGCAGGACTGGGAAGGAAAGCAATCTGATTTTCCAGAGGAATAATCACAGAGTATCAATAAGAATGAGGAGGCAGAAGAATTCAAACCAATCAATAGATCAAGACAAATCTCTGGGGAAATTCCTTAATACAACAGAAATAACCAAACTAGTAGGAAATGACTTCAGAGCAACATTTTTAATGATGCTTAGTGAAATTAAGAGAAGAATGGATGAATAACACAAGAAATACAAGATGAGAGAAGGCATTAAAAAAACTCCACACAAAGGGCCCTGTGGAGCAAGGGGTTGAGTCACAATATTTGAACTAAAAATGCAATAGGGGCTCAACTGTAGACTGATAAACCAAAGAACTAATCACTGAGACTTAAGGTAGGAGAGTAGAAGTCAACCTAAAAGACCAGCAAAAAGAGGAATTTTCTTAATGAAGACATCATAAAAGACTTGTGATACAGGTCAAGAGGAACAATAGTCACATCACAGTTTCCAGGAGGAGAAGAATCAAAGGGTTAAAAATCCTAGTTAAAGAAATAATAGCTAAGAACTTACCCAAACTGGGAAAGGAAACAGATATAAAGATCTAGAAAGTTCAAAGAATTCCAAAGAAAGTAAACCCAAAAAGATGCACACTAAGGCACATTATAATTAAAATGTCAATAATTAGATGGAGAGAAAATCCTTAAAGCAGCCAGAAAAAGCAAAGACTCACATATAAGGGAACCCCTAAAAGGCTATAAACAGGTTTATTAGTATGACAGACTCAACGTGCTGAAAGGAAAAACATAAAACCAAGAATCCTAGTTAAAGGAATCTCCTCTAAATTAACCTTATAAGAAATATTAAAAGGGATTTCTGTGAAACAGAAACGTCACTTAGAAACAACAAAATTCCAAAAACAGAAAATATGTTGGGGGTAAGAGTAAAAGTGGAGACTGGTATCAGAATTTAAGATCGATTGTAAGTAGAGGGCCTTGTATATAAACTTCACAATAATGTCAGAATGAAAAATAACTAGGGAAGAAAATAAAAGTGGAATCCAAACACTACACAATATTTAGCTTTCAAAATACAAGGGGCCCTCCCTGGTGGCACAACAGGTTAAAGCACAGCACTATGAAGCTATCCACAGCTATTGCAGCATGAGTTTGGTCCCTGGCCAGGGAGCTGACCCCTGTGGTGTGGCAGACCTCTCCTGACCTGCCTGCTTCTCCCCTCAGCAGTGTCTTTCAGTCCATCTCCACTTTGTCTCTGGTGAATCTTCTAAACCCCCCGCCTCCCCGCAACACACACCTCTGGCCTAAACCATAAATAATGCTTTTAAAAAAAAAAAAAAAGTACAAGAGGAGAGCAAAAGAACAGGGACAAGCTGTAAAAAGACCCAGAAGACAAATAACAATACTACATCAACCACACTGGCAAGAGAAACAAGAAAAAATTTAAACAGGGATCTACATAAAATTAAAAAACTTACATACAAAAGAAACTAACATTAAATGAAAAAATCACTCTATTTAATGAGAAAACTATTGCATATCATCTATCAGGCAATGGGGTAATATCCAAAATTTACAAAGAACTCAAAAAATGCAATGGAAAGAAGTAAGCTACTAAAAAATGGGCAGAAGTGCTAGATAGATCCTTCTCCAAAGAAGACATACAAAAAACCAAAGTGCACATGAAAAAGTGTTCATCATTACTTATCAGGAAATGCAAATCAAAACTGTGATAAGGTAATGTCTCACACCTGTGAGAATAATCCATATCAAAAAGAACAAGTGTTGGTGAAGGTATGAATGAAAGGAACCCTCTTAGCATTGTTGGTGAGACCATAGATTGATCCAGCCCCTATGGAGAACAACATACCAGTTTTTTAAAACATCAGAATTAGATCTTATGATTCAGCAATCCTTTTTCTAGGTATCTAGCTAAAGAATACAAAAGCACTAGTTGGAAGATTTCTGTGCTCTTCTGTGTTCATTGTAGCATTATTTATAATAGCCAACTTCTGAAAACAACCCAACAACAGACAGTTGGGTAAAGTGCCCAAAGACAGATGAGTGGATCAAGAAGATGGGATGTGTGTGTGTGTGTGTGTGTATGGGAATATATATGTGTGTGTGTAATAATATATGTATGTATATGTGGAATACATGCCGTGGAATACTACTCAGCTAGTAAAGAAGAAATCCTGTTATTTGCAAAACATGGATGGAACTAGATGGGATTATGCTAAGGAAAATAAGTCATAAAGAGAAAGGTGAAGACTTTCTCACTATTTCACTCATATGTAGACTATAAAATGGAACAAACAAAAGCAAACACTTGAAATCTGACTATATAAAACTAAGGCCACCATAATGGGAGTGTGGGGGCAGGGAGCAAGGAAGAAAGGAGACCAGCAAACTATGGTAGAGGATTATTGGTTCTTTGGTGATAGGCATGGCGTGATAATACATAGCGGTAGAGGTGTGAACCTATATACCTAAAGCATACTTAGTGCTATAAGTCAGTGTTACCTTCATGGGGGAAGGAAAGCAAGGTGGGAAGGAGGCCACAAACCATGAGTGTTGGCGAAGGTATGGAGATAAAATAAGTCATTTTGTTAAGGACTCAACTGAGAGTGATGGCACTAAGGGTTTCAGCCAGGTGCCATGGTCACCTGGAGGGTTGTTCAGATAGCCAGCTGGATCTCACAGCAGAATCCCTGATTTATCATGCCTAGGAAGGTTTTCTGGGAATTTTGTTTGTAACAAGTTCTCAAATAATAATACTGGTCTAGCGACCACACTCTGAGAACTACTGATTTCCAAGGCTCAGTTCAGAAAAGACCCCTGGGGCTGTCTGTCTCTCTTCTTGGCGGAACCAGACTTCCTTGTAACTGGAAGCAGAGAAGTCTTTTTGAGCATTTTGCCTACCTTTTGTCTGGAATCCTGAAATCTTGCTCTAACATTCTAAATTTCTAGAATCTCAGAATGGATCAGCTAGGCTACTTGTCTCCCTACATAAAAATTACACATTCGAGATGAGTGACTTTTGTGATGGTGGACCATGTTGTGTTCATTTGTTCACCTGAAGATGCTTCTGGAGCTTTGATCACACCTCTCCATACTCTTGTGTTGAGGGCATGTGAGCCTTCCCAATTGGTCTTGCTGGATAAACAATCCTGGGGCAAGAGCTGGCTCTAAGCCCAAACGTCAGCAAAGACCTGCACAGCGCCTGGACTTCTGACTTTAGTTCTGGGATATTCCCTACTGTACCCCCCCCTTCGCCCCACCCATCACTCACCCACCTCCACTCATACTCCCAAGACTTGCCTCTGTTTTCCTTCCTTTATGCAAACACCTCCTCTTGTTCCAGATCCTATGCTAGAAACGGAACATGAGAATTAAATGATAAACATATTAGGCGGCTTATGTTGAATCTTGCATTTCCTCTTTGACAGGCCTAGATTTGTTAAATGAGCAAATCTAAGTTGTGTGTGAGTTGCAAAAACCCATCTGACAGTAGCTAAGAAAACAGCCAAGAAAAGTAGTGACTGTTACAAGGAATACATCCTTATTTCCCAAAGAGATTAGTGATTTTTAAAATTCCCAGAAAAGATGTGGCACAGAAAAAGAGTCTGTCTCTTTTAAAACACATAATATTGCATTTATAGATTAAATTATAGGATGTCTGGAATTTGCTAGAAAATAATGTGGCACTGAAAGAAATAAAAAAAAAAAGATCTAAATTATAGAGACAGATTCTGCATTCATGAATTGGAGACTCAACAGAATGAAGATGTCAGTTACCTCCAAATTGATACACAGATATAAAGCAATTCCCATCAAAACCCCAGCAAGATTTTCTTATAAACATAGACAAGATTGCTCTAAAATGTATATAGAAACATAAAGAAACAAGAATACCTAAAACAATTCTGAAGGAGAGGAATTAAATGGAAGAAGCTGCTCAACCAAATTTCAAGAATTATTTTGCAGCTACAGAAAACAAGTAGGTATATTATTGAAGGGGAATCAACAAAGTGATCAATGGGACAGATTAGAGAGTCCAGAAATAATGCCAAATAAAAATAGCCAACCAACTTTTTAAGACAGATAAAAAACACATGTATGCTGTCACTAGACAAGGAAAGGGGCCTGGAGCCTCAATCTGACCCCACCCTGTAACAACATATGCACATGAGTTGGGAGCAAACTAAGTGCTGTCTACTGCTTGACCCTGGAGATCACAGGGATGGCCCCAGAGGCTCTGCTTTCAAGCCCAGGAGAGGACGCATGAGCCCTGCTAGTCAAGAGTGAAGAGAGGACTTGACAGACATGAGAGAGCACGGGCCAGGAGTCAGGGTTTGGTGATCAGCTACAGAGCAAGGAAAGAAAGCTTCACAAAGATGTCTCTGAGCCTCAGAAGGTGCCAGGCCTGAGGGTCATTTTAAGGTTTTAGGAGTAGGGTTTAAGAACAAAGGAACTAAACATTGGCTAAGAAAGCAAGGTAACTGAACATGGCTCACATTCATCATTGTTGCTGATGGCGGGTGCCCATCAGCTGCAGCTCTGGGGTCCTGCCTGCCGTGCCCACGCCCAGGTAAGCATCTCCTGAGGCTGCGTACTCGCAGCTCTAGGTGAAAGCACTCTGGTCTCAAAGTCTGTGACTCATTTCCCCCCACACACAGCCTACTTGATAAGATGTGGAAAGATTGCTCAGAAATGCCCAGGCTGGGGGAAATTAATGGGGGAATAAACAGAACAATGAGTCAAGGAAACTTAGGGAAGCAGGTACCCAGGCCGAAAGTCACTTCCTTTTAACCAGCCTGTACTTGCAAAATTTTTTACCTTGATTCCTGTCTTGTTGCTGTCCCTATCCCACAACCCTTCCTTTTTCAATAAAATACACAATTTTATACAAAGTATAAAATTGGGTATATAGTAGTAATTCTTTTTAAGTTGCCATTTTAACCATTTTAAGTGCACAATTCAGTGGCATTAGTTATTTTCAGTGTGTACAACCATCACCAAAATAGGCTGTCAATTTTTTTCATCATTCTATATACTATCATTTTTTTTTTTTTTTTGGAATCACAGTATACAAATATACTGTCAATTTTTTTTTCATCACCTCTGTTTCTTTTTGAGCAATAACACTCTATACCTATACCTTCTGTTCCTGGTAACCTGTAGTCTGTTTTTGTTTGGCCTGTTCTAGCTAACTAATGTAAATGGAATCATACAACACAGTCATTTTGTCTTTAACTTAATTTCACTTATTTGTGTTTTTTTTTTTTTAAGATTTATTTAGTTATGCATACAGAACTGGGGTACAGGCCAGAGGTGCAGGGCAGTGAGAGGATTCACCAGAGACAGAGTAGGGAGCAGAACAAGCTAACTGGTGAAGTAACACTCCTGGAGGGAGCAGTGGGCGGGTCAGGAGAGGTCTACCGCACCATGTGGATCACCTCGGGGGTGGGGATCGAACTCATGCTGAAGTGGCTTTAGTTTCTTAATGCTGTGCTTTAACCTGCTGCACCACCAGACAGGGCCCAATTACACTTTTTTTTTTAAGGTTCGTCCATATGGGTGTCAGAACTTCATTTCTTTTATGACTGAGTAATATTCCCTTGGATGCGTATGCCACATTTTGTTTACCCATTCATCTGTTGATGGACATTTGGGCTGTTTGCACCTCTTTGCTATTGTGAATACAGCTGCTATGAACATCAATGTACTTGAGTCACTGATCTAAGTTCTTTTGGGATGTGTGTGTGTGTGCGTGTGTGTGTGTATACCTGTGTCTAAATGCTGTGATACACCTGTGTTTTGCATTTTAAGGAATTGTTAAACTGTTTTACACAGCAGCTTCATCATCAGTTTTTCAATATCCTCAACACTAACTTGTTATTTTCTGGTATTTTTAAATAATAGCCATTATAAAGGGTATAAAGTGTATATCGTTGTAACTTTAATTTGTATTTGCCTTATAATCAGTGATGTCAAGCATCCTTCTGTGTGTTTATTGGTCACTTGTATATCTTCAAAGAAATGTCTAGGTTTACCCATTTTAAAATCAATTTGTTGTTGAGGTGTAGAAGTTCTTTATATATTCTGGATATTTATCCCTTATGAAACATATGATTTTGCAAATATTTTCTCCCATCCTGTGGACTACCTTTTCACTGCATTGATATTATCCTTTGATATACAAATCTCCAATTTATCTATATTTTTCTTTTCTTGCTTATGCTTTTGGTATCATATACAAGAAATCATTTTCTTGTATAGCAGCATTACATATCACAATATCACAAATCCTTTTCCTGGCTTTTTTCTAAGAATTTTATGTTTCTTTTTATGTTTAAGTATTTGATCCATTTTGAGGTAAATGTCTTACATGATAAGTTAGGTGGGAGTTCACCTTCTTTCTTTTATATTTGGATAAACAGTTTCTCAGCACTATTTGTTGAAAAGACTTCCCTTTTTCCCATTTACTATCTTGTCACCTTTGTCAAAAATCAATTGAACATGCAAGGATTTATTTCTGTATTATCTATTCTATTCCTCTGATGTATTATTTGTGATGGTACTTATGCTAGTACCATATTGTTTTGAATACTATGGCTTTCTACTAAGTTTCGAAATCAGGAACTTTGTTTTTCTTTTTTATGAGATAATTTTGACTCATGATCTATTCAGTTTTTCAGGTGAATTTTAGAATGAATGTTTCTATTATGTAAAACTGCCATTGAAAAATTTTAGGGGTTGTTTTAAATCCTTCGATTACTTTGAGTAGTATTGTCATCTTAACAATAGGTAGGTCTTTCAATCCATCACTGTGTCTTTCCATTTGTTTAGGTTTCAATTACTTCAACCAATGTTTCATAATTTTCAGTGTCCCCTTAGTTAAATTTATTATGAATTGTTACTTTTGATGCTTCTATGATGTAATTTTAATTTTTTTCCTTTTCAAATTTTTCAGTAAGTACGTGGAAATGAAACTGACTTAATATGTGTTGATTTATATTCTTCAATTTGCTTAACTTATTTACTAGCCCTAACAATTTATTGTGAATGCTTTTATGATTTTTTACATATGAGATGCCTTTTCTGACTGTCTTTTTCTTACCTAATCACTCTGATACTTCCAATACAATGTTGAATGGACATTGGTAAAACAGGCTGCTGGTCTAATTTATGACTTTCAGGTGGAAGTCTTAAGTGTCTCACCATTGTATGTGATGTTAGTTGTGGATCTGTCATACACATTTGTCATGCTGAGGACCTTTCCTTTTATTTCTAGTTTATTGAGTGTCTTTATCATGAAAGTATCTTGAATCTTGTCAATGTTTTTTTT
>NW_004567103.1:87517418-87518895 GCF_000260355.1 Condylura cristata
GAATTTATATCTGAAATATATAAAGAACTTTCAAAACACAACATCAGGACAGATAACCATCCAAGTGAAAAAATAGACCAAAAATGAAGAACTATTAGGAGGCTTATCTCATAATGTGAATATATTTTTAAAGAATTATATATTTATGCATATAGAACTGGGTACAGGCCAGAGTTGCAGGAGGTTGAGAGGATTCACCAAAGACAAGAGTGGGAGCAAAACAGGCAGATTGACTGAAATAAACTGCTGAGGGGAGCAGTGGACGGGGTCAGGAGAAGTCTGCTGAGCCATGTGGGTCGGCTCCCTCCCCCAGGATTGAACTCGTGCTGCAGTGGCTGCAGCTAGCTTCATAGTGCTGTGCTTTAACCTGTTGTGCCACCAGGGAGGGCCCTCATAATATGCATATTTTGTGTCCATTTGGATCACCTCTGGGAAGCCTCCACTATATCCTGGTGTCATCTCTGCCACGCCTCACAGGATCTGTTCGAAATACTTGCTATCATCTGTGCCATGGGGGAGAATGCCTTGTCTATAAAAAGAACTGACACATAGCTGTCAGTTCTTGGTGTGTGTCAGACAAGGTTCACACAGAGGAGATCATACTTGAAGTGAATCTTAAAAAGTAATGTTCCTGTGTATGTTGATCTCATTCAGATAATCTGGGATAAACTCTCTATTTTTGAGGTCAGCAGATTAGCAGTCTTAATTCCATGTACAATCTAAATTCTTCTTTGTCGGATAGAAAAGTACATTCACAGGTTCTGGATATGAGAATTTTGACATCCTTTGCACCCTAAAATGTAGAACCTATATGCAGACCTGTCCACATTGAGACTTGATTTAATGCACACATTTGGATTTGTAGAAAGGACTGCCTGTTCCATAACTGGTGTTGACACAACTGATTGTCCTACAGAAAGAGTGAAGTTGGAGCCCAACCTAATAATGTACATATAAATCATTTCCAAGTGGGTAAAAGCTTAAATGTTAAAAGAAAAACTACAAACCAATAAAAGATAACAGAGGATACTGTATTACGTAATCTGGGGTAGAGAAGAATTTCATAAACTCAAGAAATACAAACCACATAGGACAGTATTATCAATTTGCCTCTATTAAATTTAAGAACACTGTTCAATAGTACCTTAAAGAGACACGCCAAGCCACACATTGGGCGGTGATAGCTGTGACACTCGGGTGACAAGATGTAGTATGCAGAACGGAGGGGGTATACACTTATCTTTATACACATGCAAATACTTTTATGTCAGTGATTACATGGAAGGTATGCAACACCAGAAGCATAGACCGTTTACATTTTTTTTTATTTAATTATTACAAAAGTTTATTTTTACACATCATTTTGCACATTTTTTTTCCATCTCGATTGTAATCCCCGCGGGTTTCCCATCACCAAATCACCCGTGTGCCACCACCATAGTCCCGTGCATTTCCCTCCCTTCCCCCCCACCCCCCC
>NW_004567103.1:87519112-87529185 GCF_000260355.1 Condylura cristata
CTGTTCTGCTCCCCACTCTGTCTCTGGCAAAGCCTCTCAATCTGCCTGTTCTGCTTCCCACTCTGTCTCTGGTGAAGCCTCTCACACCACCCCTGAGCCTCTGGCCTGTACCCCAGTTCTGTATGCATAAATAAATAAATCTTTAAAAAATAATACTAGTAACTGTTGGGAATCAGCCTCAGCCTACTGATAGTGATGTTATGCCAGCCGGGCATGCCTCCGGGCACGCACCTGCACTCGCGTCAGTGGTAAATCCCAGACATTTTCCCATCTGGTGTCCATGTCGGGGCTGCACCAGCCCTTGTGTACCTTAATGCACCTCAACAACAACCATCAGGGAGCTTTGTGAAAACAAGGTTTATTACTCCTAAATCCTAGATGGCACCTGGCACACCTAATTATATGGCAAGGTCAAGATAAAGGGGGAGTAGGGGGAGGAGGGGAGAGGGACACCAGAGTTCAGTCTTTATTGGATTTGAGGGTAGGTTACCCAGGGCTTCACAGGTTCACTTATTATTGGAGAGGTCAAAGAATAAAGAGGTGGTGAATACATGGGAAGAAACAGCAAGTAGTTAAGTCTAATGGTCAGTCACCTACATCATCAAAATTTTCTTCTTTAAAAAAAGATTTATTGGACCTCCCCAGTGGCACAGTAGGTTAAGCATAGCACCAAGAAACTGAAGCCACTTCAGCATGAGTTTAATCCCCACATGTCCTGGAGGTGACCACATGGCGTGGCAGACCTGTCCTGTCTCACCTGCTGCTCCCTCAGCAGTGTACTTCATCAATCTGCCTGTTCTGCTCCCCACTCTGACTCTGGTGAATCTTCTCACCACCCTTGCACCTCTAGCCTGTACCCCAGTTCTGTATGTATAAATAAATAAATCCTTTTTTTTAAAAAAAAAAAAGGATTTATTTATTTATGCATACAGGAGCTGTAGCCCAGAGGTACAGGGGCGGTGAGAGGACTCATCAGAGACAGAGTGGGGAGCAGAACAGGCAGATGCACTGAAATACACTGCTGAGGGGAGCAGCAGGTGAGACAGGACAGATCTGCTGCACCATGTGGGTCAGCTCCCTGGCCATCTGGGGATTGAACTTTTACTGCAGTGGCTGCCGATAGCTTGATAGTGCTGTCTTTAACTCCTGGGGTACCATCAGGGAGGCCCCCCACAGAATTTTCTGAAAGAGGCAGCTTCTTGGATGGGATGGCCTGGCTCCTTACCTGGTTTGTAACTGGCAATGTATTTTTTCAAGGTGGATGTGTTTGAAATGAATGACTCAGCAAACAAATCTTAATATCACTTGTCAAATGCTTACACTATGTGATATAGTTAATTTTATGGCCCATAAGTAAGATAACATGTTCAACTCATTAGCAATCAGAGAGATGTAAGTTGAAACCACAGGAAGATACCATTCCATACCTATGAGCCTGCCAAAAATTAAAATGTCTAACAGTTCCAAACTCAGGATTGTTAGGCTAGAGTGATGGGGTTGGCAGAATAGCTCTGGGAAACAGTTTGGCATTCCCAGGATGTAACACCGGGAGCCTCTACCCTGGCACATGAATTCATACCAGGAACGATGATTTCACCCAAGGAAACAAAATCTTAGCCATTATGATGCTTTTCTTCCAAAGAGCCATAGAACATAAACAATATACACTGTATTTGTGATGCTGGAATTTCATTGGGAGGATTAGCAAAACAGTGTGTAAGACTTTGTGGGTGCAGGGGAGCAATAATGAAAAAGAGACTGAGAATCCCTGTTTGAGAGAAACTCCAGAGCCCCTGCCAGGAGGGGTGTGGACGTGTCTGAGGAGCATCGTACACACCAACGATCACCCAGGACAACCCACTCTTCTGGCAGCACAGCTAATATGCAAACGTCGAAGGATTCCTAACACCCAAGGCTGTGCATCGTGAGAATGAACCAGTCGAGTGAGAAAGCTGGCCTGAGAAGAAAAACTACGGAATAGTTCCATTTCTATAAGGCTAAAGTATGACAAACTCGGCCAAAATAAATACTAAAGCAAGGACAAGTATGGGAACAACTTATAAAGTTTTGAACTGTTATCTCTCTCCCAAGATTGGAAAGGAGAATAGGAGGGCAGTGTACACCGGGGATTGAATTCTAAGGTTCTGGAGTTTTTAAGATTTATTTGTTTTTATGCATACAGAACTGGGGTACAAGCCAGAGTTGCAGGTGCGGTGAGAGGCTTCACCAGAGACAGAGTGGGGTCAGAACAGGCAGATCGACAAAGTACACGGCTGAGGGGAGCAGCGGGCAGGTCAGGAGAGGTCTGCCTCACCATGTGGGTCACCTCCTGAGTGGGGGATCGAACTCGTACTGAGTGACTGTAGCTAACTTGCAATACTGCATCCTTACCCTAACACCAAGGGTGTTTGTAGTTTTTCTTAAGCAGGATAAACATTCATATACATTTTATTAATTTTCAAATTGTATTAAATTGTATTTGCACATATATATTTTGGAGATATATATGCATATGTATTTATGTGTGTGTGTATATATGTATATGAATATATTCATAATATATATATATATGAATATATTTCATGATTTTTCTTAAGGATGTCATACCATACCTGACACACTGCTAAATGGTTTTGAGTTGAGTTCAGCTGGAGGGGCTTCCGGAATGCGTGCTGGGACAGACGCTAGTGTCTCCTTATGTGCCGGTGGGGGCTAAGCGGTTGGTGACTGCGGCGCTGGTTGAAAGTCCTGCATGCCTTCAAGCAGACCTCATGTTCTTGCAGCAAAAGTGGTTTAAAAGTAGTTCCCAGATCTTCTTCCTCCTCCCTACGAAGGAGCATTTATCCTGAACAGGTTCGTCTCCTTTTCTGTGTTCTCCTCCCAGCTCCTCCCTGCCAGCTGCTCTCTCTCCTTCCAGCCGTCCCAGATGGAGCTCTGAACACGGTCATCTGTGCTGACGAGGTGGGGAGTGAGGAGGACTTGTATGACAGCTCCAGCCACCACTACAGCCACCCTGGAGGGGGCGGCGAGCAGCTGGCCATCAATGAGGTAGGGTCAGGGTTGCATGGGTGGAGGGATGGGACTGGCATGTGATCTGCCTGTCAAGGCAACCCCCAAGATCCTCATGTGGGCCTGTATGTCCAGTCTCTGTGCCCCCAGCAGAGGACAGTGGCGCGGGCACACACACAGCATGATTCCAGCTTGTCACTCTCATGTTAAGATGTGGTGACCACACAGAGCTTGTCCAGACACAGTCGCCTCCCCTCCTTGCTCTGGGGCCTACAATAGAGCCCTGCAGAGACCTACAATAGCAAGTGGAATATGTGAGAGGGTGGGTCTGTCCTCTGAGCCATCTTGTAATGTAGTGCTGACTGGAATAACCTGCCCCATCACCACCACCACCACCACCTGCCAGCAGGTTGTCCAGGCAGGACCAGGGTCAAGGCTTGTGAAGGTTGTTTTCTTGGCTCTTGACTCCAAGAGCTCAAAAATATTCCTGTAGCTTTGAGAACATGTCAGGTTACTTTGTTTTTGTTTTTGGCTATTCCTACCTAAGCAAAAAGAAATTAGTGAGAAGCTTCATTGAGGTAAAAATGGTTCCCAAATGAAATTCTACATTCACCATGGAGAAAGAAGTTTTGAAACCTTGACTCACCTCTGTTTTGTGCTCCTTTTTTCTTTCCCCTTTAACTCAGTTGAAAGGGGCCTGGTGAACATAATGTTAATGTGTTAATGTGAATGTTGAACATAACATTAATTGGCATTAGTACATGCCCATAACAACACCATATTCTTCTCCTGGTCATGATTCCTTAAAACCAGAATGGACTGCCTGGGATCTTCAGTCCCCAGAAAATGTTCAGCAGGAGAAGATTAGTTTACAAGCAGGATTTTCTATTTCTGTGAATGACTGGCCCAGAAGGCTTCTCAAAAGCCCTTCTGCAGCATGATGTCCTCATTACTAATTTGACGAACGGGTCCAAATTTGATGCTGGGGTCTGCCCAGAGTAAAAACAGTTGTTAAATAATGCTTTGTGCAAAACCCACAAAACATAAGGAAAAGCATCCAGATGCATTGATTTTTCCCATAAATGTCTTTAAGTGCTTCTCATAAACTATGTTAAACGGTAGGTATTCTAAAATTATCTTACACAGAATTCATGGATTATGAGTCCTGCTTTTCCTTGAAGATGCTGGCTGACCTCCTCAGTCTTGAGTGCATCACTGTAAAGTGGCTGACCATGGGGTCACATGAGGCCTGCCTGAAATAATGAATGTAAATACATTCATGTTGGATGAGCAACGAATCTCAAATGACAAGGACGATAATGAAGGAGAAAGACACACAAAAGCTTTTAGGGGCCTCACAGGGTGGGGTTTTGAGGTTGGCCCTCAGTGCTGCCTGGTTAGGCTCGTGCATTTATGCCATCTGGCTCCCACCAGTGATGCTGAAACGCTGTCTGTCTCTCCGTGTACTGGGGAGGAGGTGCTTTTTGGAGTCCTTGACAAGGTGTTCATGCAGAGATCCTTAGGATGAGGAAAACCAAGAGCCAGGACTGTTCTAAAAGAACATAAGGCACCTTTTTGAGGAAATGGAAGGAAATAGGTTATAATTTGTGTAGCACCTATTTTGGCGGCTTAGAGAATTTGCTTCAAAAATTTTGCTTAGAACTTGGGTTATTAAGCAAAGTGGTAGTGGTGTGCCTTGTGTTTAGAGACCTCAGTGTTCTGCAGGTTGCTAGTCTTCCTTAGATCCCCTAGCAGGGGGGCCAGGGAAGTTTGGGCCACCTCACTGAGGAGGACAGTTCTGTTGCAGACCATGGTGCCCAAGGGACTTTGTGGGCTTTCTCTAGAAAAGAATTTCACAAAGCACCAGAGTGAAGCCAGCAACAAAGTCTATTAGGAAAGGACAGGCCAGAGCGCTGCAGGGGCAGGAGGCAGTCTCAGGGCACTGAGCCGTAAAGCAGTAGGGTTCTCAAGGTTCTTTCCTGTCTGGGTTGGGAGAGACCCTTCTTAGTTGTTCATACCTTGCCTTCATCTGTCTGACCAATTCCAGACTAAAGAAACTACGTCTCCCTCCTCTTTTTGAGTCAAGGGAAATTGTAGTTAAGACTCTCCTCAGGCCTACAGACTTCATCTGGTCTTTGAAACAAAGCAATAGCCCTAGCTGGGTTGTGGGGTGGCAGAAATGCCACTGCCCTCCTCTGGGGGGAGCCAGTGAGGGCCCTTTTCCATTCCCCCAAGGTCTGAAGAGGCTGTCTCCAGTGACACAGAAGCTAGTGCAGGCTGGATGGAGGTCAGGCCCCAGCATGGCAGTGCCTCCCAGAAAGAGAATCCCACAGAAATGCTGTCCCAAAAACGGTGGCATGGCATGAAGCACAGAGCTGGGGTAAGAGGCTGGGCCTCTGAGTCAGACACATCCTGCCACTGAACCAGGATGGGGCCATGTCCCCTGACTCCCTCCCCAGGCCTGTCTCCTCATCTTGGGGCGGAGGTGGCACCTGCAGAAGGGTTCCGGTGTGTTGGGTCCTGGGAGCAGCAATGCCTCGTCCGCTTTGTTGGCAGCATTAAATAGACTCATTTGTCAGAAACTCCAGGAAGAGAAAAACAATGATTCTCCAATGACAGCCTTGTTCACCTGCCTCCAAAGAAGTGACTTCCCACCTCCGGTCCCTGGCCCCCAGTCTGAATTCACTACTGGCCCCATGAGTGGCGCTGGGGCCCACGGGAGGTCCACAAGTGCCCTTTGCAGAAAGAGCAGAGGTGGGGGTCCACCCTGAGAAGCCTTTGAAGTGCTCTAAATCACACATCCAACTTGCGTTCTGTAAAGCACGGGCTGTGGCGTTTCAGCTGTGGCACTCCCTTGTTGGTGTTGACCTTGGATGGATGAGGCCACATCTTGATTTTCTAAACACAAACCTCCCTCCCCCTCCCACAGAGCAGCAGACACAGGGAGGTGCTGGATCCTCAGGGTGCATCAGGTGACCGGGTCCTAGAGTGCAGCTGGGTGCTGCCTTCATGGGGCACAGATGTTTTTCAGGACATGCCCTGGTGGAAGTGAGGAGTGCAGTGTCTTCTTCCTTCTGTATTCCCCATGCCTGGCTCCTCATGCTTGTCCTGGCCCTGTGAAGTAGGCTAACAAGTACGTCAGGTGACTGATTACCCTCAGTGCCTGGAGCTTTCCTCTCGTCTTCCAGCATGCCCTCTCTAGTGCCCTCCCCAGACCTGCCTGACTGGCCTCAGCCTCCCCATCCCTGCCTCTTAGCTATCCACACCCCACAGGGCCTGCAGTCAGGCCCAGGGCTCGCCTAGCCCAAGGGTTATTTCTGAGGAGTTGAAGGTGGCGAGTAGAAAGTATCTTTGGGAGACATTGTTCTGCTTTCATTTCCACAACCACCCCACCTCCCCAAGGTTGTGAGAGGGAGAGGGACTGTGGCGTGTAGCTCCTGACAGGAGGCATGGGGTCCTTTAGGGCCACCCCACCATGCCCTGGAGGCAGCCAGGCCCAGGTGCACTAAAGGAGGGCATGTGCAGGGTCCTTGGTGTTCTGGTCCTCTCTGGCGCCTGTGTAGAGCTACTCTGATGTCCCTGCTCAGGGGCAGTTAATGCCTGAATCAAATGCACCCCGCCTGGACCTAGAAGCGTGAAAGGGCTGAAAGGTGCAGCCGGTGGGTGGAGCAGGACTGTGTCAGCCACCAGCTGCTGGGTCTGCAGAGGGTGATGGAAAGTCCTGCTGTTCTCTCACGGCAGCACATCTCTGTGGAACACCTAGAGGACATGCTGTACGCAGGCCTGACAGGCCCCTTGGTGGAGTCAGTCTGACTCTGTTCAGGTACTTCTATCTCCCCAGAATCTGTAACTGTGGATCTAGATCCCCAGGCCTGGCCTGGCCCTTGCAGCCCCTCTGCAGCCCAGTGAGGAACTCTCTGCAGACCAGCACTTTAGATACCTACGTTCAGTCTTGCCCTGTTGTTGGGCAACAGGTAGACTTAGGTCTTGTGAGAAGGGAGGACATCTTTCCTCCCTGCCTACACAGCCACAGCCACAGCGGCCTCCTGAAGCCATGGCATCAGGGAGGGGCTCAGCTCTCATCTGCCCCAGACACCTACATTCTGCCCATCTTCCTGTCTGTCCAGCCACCCCAGGGGATTTGCAGTCCGCCTTCCCTCAGACCCCTCTCACTCCTCCCCCCCAACCCCCAACTCACTTCCTCCTCTCCCTAGCTTGGAGAACTGCTGTGAATCCTTCCAGGACCTGGGCCTCTGATGTCCAGCCTTTTTGGCTTGGTGTTTGGTCATGAAGCTCACACACACAAAGGCCGTTGGCCCTCTTTCCTGCCCTGTACCCAGGTAACCAGAATCTAAAGGCTGATGACCAAAGCGGGTGAGACGGCTTCTCAGTCCTTGGCCCTGGCCCAGGACCTTCAGAGTTCTTCTGCCACCTCTACTGCTATGGCAATTCATCCCAGAGCTGGGTCTGGGCTATAGTCCAACATATGCCCCTGGGGTCAAGCCAGCAGCAGGCAGGAGTGGAGAGCTGCAGTGCTCAGCTCTGCACTGGCCTCTGGGGTCCCAGGACTGCCCTGTCCAGGCACCGAGGACACAGCCCTCTACATCCTTTCTGCTGGTAGGTGGTGGCTCTGGAACCACAAGGGCACAATGAAATACCTGAACCAAGTCAGGAGTTCTGAGCCCCCCTCCCAGCACACACACACACACAGGCGGGTATGTCACAGCTTTAACCAGAGAAGCCCTGAGATTTGAGGTGACAGGAAGCCATTAGTGCTTCCTGATCCTACCCCCTGATCCCCTATCCTCCTGAGAGCTTGAGGGATTACAACCTGAGACTAGTTTTCTGACGAGTTGGGCAGGGAAGAGAATACTCTTCCAAGCGGACCCATGAGACAAGATCATAGGGGCAGACAGCCTCTCTAGGCACATTCCCAACCCAGCTCTGCCGCACAAGTACCCACACAGGCAAAGGCACAGCGCTTCCACTTGGTGTCCTCAGAAGGGTGGTCTGCAGGGCACTGCGCTTACCCTGCAAACGATGCCCGCAAAAACAGAAGCCTGGACACAGACACGTAGGCAGCCAGGCATGAATACTCAGCCTCTGCACATACTCCCTCCATGGACTCCCCCTGCCCCCGCAGCCTAGAAATCTCAGCCACCTGGGGGCTGCTTTCAGGCCCTCAGCTTTCCAGCTGCAGCCTCTGACCCATCAGAGGGCCTGGTGACTGCTGGAGTCCACCATTGTTGATGGAACAAAGGACATCTTCATGTGAGCTTTGAACACTACAATGAAGGTTGTAGGCTCTCCTAGACGCAATGGAAGCCCCTGGGTACCCGACATTGGGCATTTTTAAAAGCCGCTGAATCACATATAGAAAGATGAAATTGAATTTTATCTCACAACAGACAAAAGTCAGCTGCAAAAAGATTAGACTTAAACAATAGACCAGAAGTCATCAAGTTGCAGAAGAAAGTGGAGAAGCCTCCTTGACAGTGACCTGGGCAATGACTTTCTTGGATATGATACCCAAAACAAGGATAGCAGAATCAAAAATAGACAAATAGGTTGCATTAAATAAAAACGCTTCTGCACAGCAAAGGAAATGACCAACATTCTGTAGGTGTGAAAAGGCACCTACAGAATAGGAAATATATTTGTAAACCATGTATCTGTAAAGAGTTAATATCTATAAGGAACTCATACAACCCAGTAGCAAAAGATGATTTTTTAAATCCAATTTTAAAAGGATAAAATACATTAATATTTATATATAAAATAAGATATATACATGGCCCCCAGGTACATGAAATGATGATCACTGTCAGTAGTCATCAGGAAATTGGAATCAAGCCCAAAATGAGATAGCACTTTACTAGGACTGACTTATCAAAAAGACATGTTGGGAATGGGGTATCAAAAAAGTCATACGAGACAGTAAGGGTTGGAGAGAATGTGGGAAGAAGGTAATTATGTGTGCTGTTGGGGGAGGCAGGAGGGATGGAAACTGTGGAAACTGGTTACACTTCGTAAAATGTTTTAAATAAAACTATTGTATGATGGAGCAATTCAACACCTGGAGATACAGCCAAAGGAAATGAAGTTGGGCTCTCAAACATCTGCACCCCCATGTTTATAGCAGTCTTATTCATAACAGCCAAGAGATAGAGTGTCAGTCAAAGGATGAAAGGATGTAGAAGCATTGAGATGCATATATCCCTGTATATACATCCACATCTACATATATCTACATCTATATAGGTATATAGATAAAGGTATTGGTATAGATCTAATTCAGCCTTTAAAAAGAAGGAAATCTTGACATTTGCACAAACATGGATGAACATGGAGGATAGTATACTAAGTAAAATAATCAGACAGATAAATATTGCATCATTTCCTTTGTGTGTGGAATCTACAGAAGCAGAGAAGAATGGCAGTTGCAGACCCTGGAGAATGGGAGAAATCGGGAGGTGCTAGTCAAAAGGACAAAGTTTCAGAGATGCAGGATGAGTTAAATTCAGGAGACCTCAGGCCGGCAGCAGTAATTAACACTGCTGCATTATAGTCTTGAAATGTGCCCAAATCCTTCCTCTAACCACACTCACAACGGTAACTACGGAAGAGGATGGAGATGGTGATCAGCTTGATTGTGGTGGTTAGCTCACTATGTATACACCTACCAAAATGTCAAGCTATACATCGCTATGTTGTATGTCTTCGTCAGTTACCAGCAATAAAATTTGGGCTCGGATTGGGGGTTGAAGAACTCAACTGCCTTTCCAGACTATGGAAAGGTTGCCCTTAGGGGCGAGTTCAGCGAGGAGAGTTCTCTAGTGGGGTCTTCGGGAGTGCCGCAGCGTGAATCAAGCCTGAGTCTGTCCGGTGTTCAAGACCGGGCTCCCCCACCCCCGTTTTCCAGTGTAACTTTGAGTGCCGCCTTTTGTCCTCCGGAAATGAGGGGTCGAGGGCCACCGTAGATGTGGGGGCGCGGCGCCCATCGCCCACTCCGGGCGCCCCAGATACCGGTGTCCGTGAAGTCCCGCCCCTCCCCCGGCCCGCCC
>NW_004567103.1:87529467-87557090 GCF_000260355.1 Condylura cristata
CCGGCGGCGCCCGGCGGCCGGGAGCGCCCTGCGCGCAGTGCTGCGCTGCAACCTGCCCCCCGGTGCCCAGCGCGTGGTGGTTTTCGCGGTGCTGGCGCTCCTCGTCCTCATCAACGTCGTGCTGATATTCCTGCTGGCCTTCCGCTGAGCGCTCGGGGACCGCGCCGCGGTGAGTGGCCGGGACCGGGCCCCCAGCCTTGCCCCAGGCCTCCCAGCCCCGCCCCCCTCGGCGATCGCGGGTGTCCCCAGCCCAGGTGACAGCCCGGTGCGATTCCGGGCCCCGCGACCCCCGGCCCGCACCGGAGGTTGCCCCTCCCAGCCCCCTGGGCCCGTGTCTGATAGTGTGAGCCCACCGCGACCGGCAGCCATGCTGGTGACTCGGGGGTGGTGACGCTTGGGCCACAGGGCCACCCGACTGTGTGTGTCTGTGTGTGTGTGTGACATGATAAATTGTGTGTGTGTGTAACATGGCAGATTATGTGTGTGTGGATGCGGATACAGCTTGGCGGAAACCGCTGGCGTGTGACCCCCTATGAGCGGACCTGGGCACCATTACTGTGTGGGTTGTGAGACATGAAGTCGATGGAAGATGAGCACTCTCCTCCTCGCTTTTTACCTGCAGTTGCTTTTCCCATTTTAAGTGGTCTCTCTCAGCCGATCCCCTACCACAGGCAGAGGCCCCCCCCCAGCCCCCTTACAGGTGGGTCATCTGAACACCCACTCCCTCATTTCCAGCCTGTCAGCAGGTGCCCTCCAGCAGCTTGTACGTGATTGAGAGGAAGACCTGGGGGACAGGGTGGAAGGGTGTGGGCAGTAGTCACCAGCTCTTTGTCAAACTAGGCCTCCCTCTCTCCCATAAAATATCAGCACAAAGAGGATTCTGCCCCTCTCACATTTGAAATTGTCCCTCTAGTTGAACAGTCTCCCATTTGCCCCCACATGGACCCCCATGCCTCTGAAGCAGCTTCAGCTCTGCTGCCAGGCCCCTCCACCTACCCATCGCACCTCAGGACAGAGTACTGGGATGGCCCTTTCCCCAAAACTGGCCAAGAGTGGGCCCCGGTGGCTACAATGTGTCCTGTGTCCAGCAAGGTGCTGGGACAAGGTATGATGAAGGTGAGCATCCCTCACCACCGAGCGCTAGAGGCGATCTGGCAGATAAGACAGAACTTGTCTGTGAATGCGTGGGGAACCCTGGCTCTCTAGGAAGCCCCACACCTGTAGCCCTTGCCCAGTTCTTGTGTAGGAACTTACCAGTGTGGCCTTCTATCTTTCAACAAGGACAGGAGGATAAACCAGAGGTGGGGTGGGGCGCTGAGGTGAACAAGAGGGCATGTTGCTCAGGGCTCATTTGAGGGAACCTGGGGAAAGGATGATGGCTGAGGTAGGAACAACCTGGGAAGAGAGATTGTGGGGGGGAGTCTCACTTCTCCCTCCAATCTGGGCACCAGCAGTGGGACGGCCCCAGATCGATCCTGAGCTGCACAGCATGCAGCTGATATGAGCTGAGCAAACGCATCCACCTGCACTCCCAGATACTGTCTCAGCAGAAGGAGGGTTGCACCCCATTAGCCAGCCTGTGGATAAGCCCAGACAGGTGCATGTTGGGGGTATAGAACACCCACTTCTCCAGGATCAAAGCTACAAAGCTGAAATGAGAAGTTTTGTTCCCAGTATTCAAACCTCAGTTTGCCTAAAAGGTTCCAGGAGCCAACCCCTGCATTGGCTCACAACAGGAAAGTTCCCAAGTTGCCACGGCAACCTTTATCCCTATGACTTTCTCATTGGCTCCTGGCACCTGTATCCTGTATCTTGCTTCTTCCTTGCTCTCACCAGGCCTGGAGGGGTATCCTGCAAGTGGGGAATATGCGGCGTGGGCTGCTCTTTCTAGTGCCTGCCCCCTGGCTACAGCAGCCTTGCCTCCCTGCCTCCTCCTGACTCATCCAGTTTGATCCAGGGGTTGGGCCTGTGACAAGGAGCGACATGCCTGCAGTGGGTCTTTCAGGCTGACTGGCCCCTTGAAACATGTGGGCCCCAGGAATGCCCAGGACTCTGTGCCCAGACTGGGCACCAGGAATGTACAGCCCCTTTGGCTGCTGCATGAGAGGGAGTGTACTCATAGGCCAAGGACGAGTCTGCTGAATGGTTTCATCAGGACCTTGAAGCACTTTTACCCCAGAAAACATGAAGAACTGGTGGTTCTGAATGTGCTTGCTCTAGCCCACCCTACCTCTTGCCTGGTCTATTCAGGGCACAGTGGAGGTCTCTTCAAGCATCAACTGGAACCCACTCAAGTGGGTGACGCTGCCATGCCTACTCTGATTCGCATTTTGCTCTAAGGATTAGCTCACACCAGGGAAAGCTCTATTGGACCTGAAGCCAAGGGAGGTTTTATATAGAGGGGGTTGGGGGAAAGGGCAGTTCACAGGAGGAAACTGTAGGCACAGAGGGTCTGTCACCAAGGTCTTCGCTGCTTGACTTAAGAGCCAGAGCTGATTTCATAAGAACCAACATTTGGCCCCTTGGGAGAGGAACAAGGAACTTGCAGTTCCTAGCGGTCATGTCCACTTCAGGCCTCCTTGTAAGCCCTGACAGTCTAGCCATGCCCAGGGTAGAGCCCTGCCCCACAAAGAGCAGCTGGCTCAGAGGAGACCTCCCTCCATCCCTCTGTACCAGCAGTCAGGATCTCCTTTGCCCAGGGCTGCTGAAGGTGTGAGGCAGAGGACAGCAGCACCTGCCCCTCAAGGAAACGCCCATGTGGCATCCTGACCCCACTGACCTGTGTGTCCCTTGCTCTCTCCACAGCTCATCAGCGATGGCAGTGTGGTCTGTGCTGAAGCACTCTGGGACCATGTCACCATGGATGACCAGGAACTGGGTTTCAAAGCTGGGGATGTCATCGAAGTAATGGATGCTACCAACCGAGAGTGGTGGTGGGGCCGTGTCGCCGACGGCGAGGGGTGGTTTCCAGCCAGCTTCGTGCGGGTATGGTGCCTTGCATTTCCAGGCCCATGGGGAGCAGGGCTCTGCTCAGAGCTGCAAGCCTGAAGCCTAAGGTGTTGGCTCTGCTCAGAGCTGCAAACCTGTGAGGCCTAAGGTGTTGGGCAGGTGCTCACTCAGGGCCAGGGCGGCACTGCTGGCCGAGAGCTGGGACAGGCATTCAGGGAGGTGGTCCAGGTGGCTTCACATAGCCTGCTTGCTCCAGCAGAGCCACCACTGACCCCTACTCCACCCAACCTCCAGTGCCTTCAGGGGGCAGAGCAGACCAGTTCTCCAAGGGCGATCAGCATGCTCGAATACCACTACCAACAACTTGCTTTTCTAGGCATTTACTAAGTCCTGTGAAAATAATGACAAGGGTCCCATCACCCCTCTGTGACCTTCACAGCAGCCCACAGCTGGGCACTGCCAGTTACGCCTGAGGAAATGGGGGCATGGCAGGTTAAATCTTATACAAAGAGATCCCAGGGAGGGCTCCCCCTCCCCCCAAAGCTACCTAATAAGGCCTTTGGTCTTCAAGGGAGGAATGCAGTGCATTGTCCAAAATGCATTGGGAACAGGGAGGTCCAAGGTTCTGGGAGTCAGGCCTTCTCCTGCCCCAGGCCTTACCCCCACAAAGTGTCCACCCTGCACCCATGCCTCTCCTAAGTACAGGTCAGAGCCAGTCGGTCACATGGCCCACCCCTTTGTCCCAGGCCCTAGAGGGGCTTGCCGGCTGAGGCAGGAACACCAGGTGGCCAGCGCCTGCAGAGAGTAGGGAGAAGAGGGGCGGCTTTGTGCACAGATAGCAAGTGCAGTCCTGCAGCACCCCAGACGGGCACTGAGCCAGTGCCGGGCAGGGTGTCCAGTATCTCCTGCCGACTTCCTGAGTCCTGGATGGATGGGAGCTGCGGGGATGCTGACTGGCACGTTGCCTGCAGCTGCGTGTGAACCAGGACGAACCCCCTGACGACGCCTGGCGGCCCATGGCCCCCGAGGCCCAGGAAGAAGGGGTGGAGGTGCCCGGCAGCAAAGAGCAGATGCGGACCAATGTGATCAAGGAAATCCTCAGTACGGAGCGCGACTACATCAAGCACCTGCGAGACATCTGTGAGGTGAGGGGCGTGGTGGCTGGGCCGGGGTCCGCGATGGGCCAGACCTGACCCCTGCCGCCCCCAGGGGTACATCCGGCAGTGCCGCAAGCGCGCGGACATGTTCAGCGAGGAGCAGCTGCGCACCATCTTCGGGAACATCGAGGACATCTACCGCTGCCAGAAGGCCTTCGTGAGGGCGCTGGAGCGGAAGTTCAACCGCGAGCGGCCTCACCTCAGCGAACTGGGCGCCTGCTTCCTGGAGCACGTGAGCGCCTCCCCCCAGCCGGACCTTGGGGATGCAGACCACATGACCCGCCCCCACCCCTCCTGGGCTGGTGGCTCCCCTCACCCCCAGGCCCGGGCCTAGGCCCACAGCTCCCCCTTACCCTGGGCCTCTCTACTTCCACCACAAGCTCTCAGGCCTCACTTGTAGCTGCCTTCGCCCCTCACCCTGTTTATTATAGAAGTGTCTATGCTTCTGCCTGTCCAACGTGGCAGAACAGGCTCCCTGATCAGAGGGGCATGGGTCTTAAAGGATTTGCTTAGGTCAGAGTAGAAGTGGCAGGGGTATCCTGGGGCTCAGCACACAGTGAGCAAACCTGCCACGGTGTGGAGCTGACAGTGCTTGCTTGCACTTTGATACCTGGTCAGTGGCCTGAACTGGTCTAGATGGACCTCTGGCCTTGCCTGCAAGAAAAGCCCTATTTCCATCACACTCCTGTGCCACCCTTGTGGGCTGGAGCAGAGGAGGCCACGTCCATCCTACCAAGGGTATTGGAAGAGCTGCCATCTCTCTTCAGTGGTGGGAGAACTAGGAAGGGAGGCCTTAGACTGGGCACCTGAGGGAGCAGGTGGTGGATCGGGATGCTGAGTGAATGTAGGGGGCCCAGGTATTCAGCAAACAGTATGAACATCGCAGCAACCCAGCAGCCAGCCGCGCTCACCCTCCTTACCCACCCAAGGCCATGAAGCTTGAGGTTGCTAAGCAGCAGGCCTGATCTCTCACTGTATCCAAGGAAACAAAGTATTAAAAAAAAATAAAATAAGAGGCTAAGAGGCACCACAAGCTTCAGGTCCAATACACACACAGTTTGGACATATCTCTGTCACGCTGCATTGACTAAATTGATGGAGGCTTTATATCCTGCAGATGGGAAACCAGAGCTCTGTGAGGAAAAAAAAAAAGACTCTGAGCTGAGGATGAAGACACAAAATGTACAGCCATAGGCCCTGGCATCTTTAGTCTGTTGTCTTCTCCCATCCTTCTTTCTCTGTGGGCTCGGCAGTCCTCCTTATTCCCATCATCCCAGACTGAGGAACTAGCTGCAGAGGGCCCTGTTGAGAAAAGGGGGTGGGGTCGGACTCTGGCACAAGGTCTTTTATGCCCCTGGGTGTGATTGAGGTAGGGGGGTACCTCCCCAATCTGCACCCCAGAAGCCAGGGGAGCCTGAAGACAGCCACTCTAACCTCCAACTGTGCCCCCAGCAAGCAGACTTCCAGATCTATTCGGAGTACTGCAACAACCACCCCAATGCCTGCCTGGAGCTTGCTCGGCTCACCAAGCTCAACAACTACGTATACTTCTTTGAGGCCTGCCGGCTGCTACAAAAGATGATCGACATCTCCCTGGATGGCTTCCTGCTCACACCGGTGCAGAAGATCTGCAAGTACCCTCTGCAGCTGGCTGAGCTGCTCAAGTACACACCCCCCCAGCACAGGCAAGTGGTTTGGAGGGGCGGTGAGCCCTGGGGTGTGAGCACTGGGCAGGGCTGCAGACACAGGGTAATGCAGCAGGGGTCTTAGAGCTGTCACTGCACTAAGGGAAGAGCAGAGAACTAGCATATGTTCCACTTGTGCCCACATTGATGGATAAAGGTGGAGAAGGGCCAAGAAAAGAGGTGAAGATGGCCCCAAAGGGAAGAAGCTACTCAGGTTGCTCTGGGGCTCAGCCCCTGTCTACTCACTGTGGCGACCCGACCCCATCTCTGTTCTGCCCCAGGGATTTCAAGGATGTGGAAGCTGCCTTACATGCCATGAAAAATGTGGCCCAGCTCATCAACGAACGGAAACGGAGGCTAGAAAACATCGACAAAATTGCTCAGTGGCAAAGCTCCGTAGAGGACTGGGAGGTGAGGGCCTGACATCCCAGAAAATGTGGTGGTGCTGGACCGGTGGACTCGAAAGTCACACATCCCCTAGAAGTTCCAGGAGAGAGGAGTCATGGTCCTGGTAACTAGAGAACAGGAACTGGAGATAGCAGGAAAGTCAGGCCTCCCTTGGCCCCAGGCGTCCCAGCTCTAGGTAGAGAGCTGCCTTCCAGAGTGACCAGCCTGGCTACCTGCTCTTCAAAGGACAAGGCCTCTTGAGAGGTACTGCCTCTTGCAAAGTGCAGCTAGCCAAGCTGGAAAGAGGAGCTGTTTCCCTGTCCTGGGCCAGGCCAGATCCCCAATTTTAGTCACTACCGCCAACAGGAGGCCCAGACTGCCAGAGTATGACCAAACATGGCTGGCCACTGGCCAGGGCTCCCAGTTCATTTTTCTGGCTTGTATGTTCCCCTCGTATCTCCCAAGCTTGCCTTCTAAGGCAACCTGGAGGCCTGAAATAGAGATGACATTCCACCCTCTGTGGCATTCCTACCCCACAAAGAGCGAATGTTATGGCAGTGCAGCTTCCTGGGCTTCGCTCTAGGAAGAAGGAATTAGAATCCCTGGGATGGGTTTTGTCCTTCATTTTCTGGCCATTGGTTCTGAGGCCCAGCCCTAGCTGAGGACCTCTAGAGAGTTACCCCAAATAGAAAGACTGTCAGCAGCGCCTGGCTGTGGTTTGTGTTTTCAGGAAGAAGAAGGGGCAGGACTTAAGTCTGAAGTCTGATGACAGACTTCAGGTACTAAACACACTTAACTGGGAAGAAAACCTCCTAAGAACCCTTAAAAGGCAGGCTGTGGAGGTGACTTGACTTCAGGTCTAATTCACTGTTGAGTGTTGAGAGCAACACTATACAATCAAAATAGCATGTGGATGACACAGGGAATGTTCTGCTTCTGGTAGCAGCCATGTTAAAAGCAGGAACAGTTGAAACAAAAATGTTTTTTAACAGTGCCTCCAAAATACCATTTCAACAGAAGCTATCTTTAGTGAACTATTTCACTGTTTTAATAAGGCTCCCAAATCTGTGTGTGTTACTCACATGTCATGGGAATTAGCCACATTTCTGGTACTTGGTCTTGGCTGCCTGGAGTCCCATTCTGCAGACAACAGCACCAAGGTCATACCACCTTTTCAAACCCCTTCTCATGGCCCCCACTACATCCTTGGACTCCGGAACAGCTTTTCCCCGTGACTCAGTGCCCTCAGTGGTGTGGCTTAGTGGGGACACCTGCCCCCACCCTCTAGAGGCAGACACGGAGCTCAGAAGAGTTGACGAGGGACTGGGGAAAGGGGGCCTTCTTGATCCACAGCCCAGTGCTCTCAGGTCATGCTTCTCTTTGGGGTCCCCAGGGGGAAGACCTCCTGGTCCGAAGCTCAGAGCTCATCTATGCAGGGGAGCTAACTCGTGTGACACAGCCGCAGGCCAAGAGCCAGCAGAGGATGTTCTTCCTGTTTGATCACCAGCTCATCTTCTGTAAGAAGGTACCAAGTCGGAGCTGCCCTGCCTTGTCTTCAGTCAGCTCAGAGCAGGGTAGAGATGTGAAGCAGAGGGGTGGGCTGGGTGGCCTAGAACCTGGCCACCTGCTCCTCCCTTCCCCCTCCTCTCCACCAACACACTGGCAGCTCCTCTCCCCCAGGCCCCTTCCCTGGTCAGGCCTTAAGGCCCAGGTATACGATGAAGTGAGCCTCAAAGTCTTGGGCCACGAGATGTCTGCCCAGGTTTGGTGCTGCTCAGAACACCCTAGTCCCTAACCCAGCTCCTGCTGTTTCTCAAGCCAGCCCCTCCCTGCAAACCTCAGATCCCCTCTCTAACCCTCTACCTCAGCTGCCTCCTGGCCTCCTCATTGCTGCTCTGCTTCTGGCTTCTCCAGTACAGCCCACATGGCCCTCTTGACCACCAGCCCACCGGTTCTGGGGTGTCTGTACTGTGGACCTGCCCATTACCTGCTTCCAGGGCTCCTTCCCTGAGTGCACGGCCCCCAGCAGTCTGCTCACTGAAGGAGGCGCTCCCACAGGGTGGGCTTCAGCAGTCATGGGCTGCACCAGAAGGCTCGGCCCTTGGAGGGGCATGTGTACAGCCCTTCCAGTAACAGGGAATGGGGAAAAGATGCCAGGCTTGTACAGGGCCAGGGACTCATAGGACTCCTCCTGCAGGACCTTCTCCGCCGTGACATGCTGTACTATAAAGGCCGAGTGGACATGGACGGCTTGGAAGTGGTGGATCTGGAGGATGGGAAGGACAGAGACCTTCACGTGAGCATCAAGAACGCCTTCCGACTGCACTGCAGCCCCACAGGGGAGAGCCACCTGCTGTGCGCAAGGAAGCCTGAGCAGAAGCAGCGCTGGCTGAAGGCCTTGGCCAGGGAGCGGGAGCAGGTGCGGCTGGACCAGGAGACAGGTGAGAACCTGCTCAGCCTTCCTCACCCCTATAACCAAGGTCAGCACAGCCCTGAACTGTCTCACAGTGCAAGGCCCCAGGGTGCGTCCCTACTCCACTCCCCACCTGTCCAGTTTCAGCCCCAGAGCATGGGGTCTGCCAGCTGGTTGAGGACAACACTGGAGAAGGTGGCCTCCTGAGTTAGCTCCTAGTGAGCAGTCTCTCCTCATGACGCCCCTGTCCAGGGATCCCTCGGCATCACTCTTAGTGACCAGCTCAGCTGTGTGTGAGGAAGAGCTTCCAGCACAGTGCAGAGAAAGAACATGAGGCATGGGACGGGTGGGGGGAATGGAGCTGGGTGCAAAATGGGGCTACGTGGAAGATCCCAGAGGTACCCAAAGCAGCTCCCCTGCTGGGTTGGCCAAAGTAAGCCCCTGTGGCAAAAGAGACCCAAGCACCTAGGAGGTAAAGGGTGCACAAGACAGTACCAGGGCTGGAAAGCAGGGCAGGAGAAGCAGGCCAGCCACACACTGAGGAGACAGGGCTCTCCCACCCCTCTTAGGCTTCTCCATCACGGAGCTGCAGAGGAAGCAGGCCATGCTGAATGCCAACAAACAGCAGACCACGGGGAAGCCCAAAGGTAAGTGGATGGTAGTCCCGCCTAACTATGGCGGCTGGCCCTAGGGTGAGCGGCCTCTAACCCCCCACAGCCAAGCCACCTAGCACCTGGGTCCTCTGAGCTGCCCGCTGCCCTTTGCAGGTGTTTGTCCCCAAAGGATGGCCCTCAAAGGGACCATCCATCAATGATGAAGCTTGGCACTCTTGCCTTCAATCCCTCAGACTCTCCACAGTGGACTCACTCCCCCCAGGGCCAGACTGCACTCTGGCAGCAGCCTCCCAGCCTGGCCAGGAGTCCACATCCTCATTCCAGAGACCTTCATGCCTTTCAAGGCTTGTGCCACAGTGGCGCTCCAGGGCCCTGCCCTTTAGTCCCTGGGTCATCCCCTCTGCATCCCCTAGTGTGGTCAGCCATCAGGGGAGCAAGTGCCCTCCCATAGGGGTCTGAAGCCTAACCTCAGTAGGGTGGGCCCACCCCAGCCCCACAGCAGAGGCTGTAGCTTGCGCCTGGGCCCTCTGGCTCCCTCAGCCCTGACTTCACTCGTTTCTGCTCAGCCCTCGGCCGGCCCTACTATCTGACACGCCAGAGGCACCTGGCACTGCCCACCAGCCTGCCCCAGAAACAGGTCCTGGTACTGGCGGAGCCCAAGCCGAAGCCATCCACCTTCTGGCACAACATCAGTCGACTGGCGCCCTTCCGCAAGTGAGCAGTACCACAGGCAGCAAGTGGACCTTTGCCTGCCAACAGGCGGGCCTCTGGCTTTTTCTCCCCAAGGCCCCACAGCAAGCCCTCCTCTGCTATTACGCAAACTGGGAGTGAGCAGGGGACGGGCATAGCTCAGTGCCACTGATACATGCCAGTTCTATGCCCCTGCTCTTGGTTTCCTCCCACTCCCGGTGCACTGATGATCCCGGCTGGAGAGGAAGGGACCTTAAGCATGGGAACCTCCTACATCCCAAGACTCTTGGGGCCTCAGCCAGTATGTGAGAAGACTGGCCACTCTGGACCCTCTTCTTTCGACATCTGGTCGTCCCAGCTTCTGTTTCCTGCGGAAGGCAGGAGAGACCATCTGCCTTCACCACCCACAACACTAGGCTGTGGGGCCCTCGGCCCTGTCCTCCTTGCTGGGCCCCAGCCAGGTGGTGACAGCAAGCAACATGCCTCCCTGGAGGACTGGGAAAGCACTTCTGCACACCAATGCTGGGCCTACCCAAGCTGACCCCACCCACCTGGCATCGGACACCCTGCACCTCTAGCTCATGTATTTCTAGTGTAAACAAAAACACTAGTCGGCGACATATGTCAGGGTTTGTCACCAGTCCACCTGTACTTGTGGGTGACCCCTGAATCTGGTTTTGGTTTTGTTGCATTCTGTTGCTTTTCTGACACTGCAGAATTGTCATTAGTGACTCAGAAAGATTGCCTTACCCCAAGTGAGTGTGAGAAGCCATAAGGACTGAATTCTGCGGCCTAGTCTCCAGGGCTGCCCACCACCCAGAGGCTGGCAGACTCTGGGTTTAAGGGTTGCCCGCATCCTGCTAAGAAAAGTACTGTGAGAGTGGCCTGGCTGTGGGTGAGTGTCGAGCCAACCCTCTGGTCCTTGGGAATTCAGCGCATGTACAGTCAGTCTCTCTTGCACTAAACCTCCAAGCCAGAAACCACATTTAATTTCATAAAGAAACTTGTGAAAAAAATAATCTGGCTGAGCCTTGTTTTTTGTCTGTACATTTTCTCCTCAGCTTGCTCGTCTTTCCTGTGCAGTAGATCAGACTTTTCCTTAAATAGGAGGAAGGAACCCCACAGCACCCCTCCCCAGGAGATGCCCTCAGTGCTCAGGAGGAGAGCCTTGGTGCTTCAGAGGCCTGGAAGGAGGGCCCGGCTCTCCTGCCTTCCAGACATGGGTGCAGCTCCCTCATATGGGCTCCCAGGCTTTAGGGGGTGGTGAGTTAGCAAGTATGAGTTTGGGGGGTAGGGTTCATCATCTTTCTGGGCCTCAGCATCCTCAACGAAATGAAGATTACACCTTCCTAGGAGAATCCAGGCTATGGGACCAGAAGAGGTGAACAACAGGGCTTCCCTCCCCTGACCAACTCAGCAAACAGCCCACAGCCTGATGCCCGAGCTCATCACCACATCACTGGGGCTAAGCAGAAGGGCTCTGCCTGAACCCACTGAATTTCCCCAACTGGAGAGCAGCTACCACACCTCCCAACTGGGCCAAACCACTGTTAGAGAAGATCGACAAAACAATCATGAAAACCACAATATGCAACACAAGTCAATCTTTATTGAAAACTGCAGTATTAATACATAACAATTCTTGTTACAATAAACGTGCTTTTTAAGAATTTTAAATCTGAGCTGATCTATTCATCAGATTGCATAAAAAATTAAAATAGTATGAATTTACACATAATGGAACTGGCTCAGGATGGATGTTCCATTCTTTTGTATTGATTGACATGGTAAGTTCAATGCAAAGGTGAGGGGTGCCTGTAACACTGGAAGACAATTTTGACTCAAGCTTAAAAAAAGTACCAAGAGACAGGTCTTAAAAAAAAAAAAACACAATATTTAAAAATCATTAAAAGAAAATAAAGTAACCTTATTTCCTAGTCAGTCAAAGCCCCCGTGGGCTTTGGGCTTCTCCTGGGGCTGTCACAGCAACCCTACCTGGCGCCAGCTGCAATCCAACCCAGCTAATCTACGGCCTACTTGGCCCACAGAGACCAGCGGCTAAGTCCACGGGAGAAGGGTTCCAGCAGACTTCAGGGCCCTCCAACACTCAATCACAGGGAACCCTTCTCAAGTTCGCCAGGGGCTCCTGAGCAGACACCTGCCTCCCTGTGTCCCTGTAACTTGGCTTAGTCCTCGGGCCTCAAGGTTATCCCACAGGTTTTGTTTTCAAATGAACAGAGGAAAGAACCCAATTCTCTAAAACAGGTAAGATCAATTCTGCAACCTTCTCAAGGACAAGACCACTTCCTCCATGTCTTCTGCAGTCTAGCCAGAAATCCACTGTGCCTTCAGAAAGCTCACGTTCACTAATGAACAGCTCAGGGCAAACAAACAGCTGAGATGTGCAAGAGAAGCAAGCTGAGCAGTCCTCCCGCCACAGCCAACCACACTCCTCTTCAGAGAATACCCATCCCCCAAAAAGCACCAGAGAGAGGAACTAGAAGTTGCCTCTCACTTTGGGCCACCCTTAAACCTGCATTTGTGCCCTCTGGGAGGTCAGCCAGGCGTCCTGTCCTAAGCAACACCCATGCTGGCAATGACTGGGACGTCCAGCCGTTAACAGCCTGACTAGGTGGCCCAGCTGGAAACACGTGTTTTCAAAAGGAGAGGTGAAGTCTAGCTTTCATTTGTAGAGAAGGCCAAAATTGACTTCTCTGGCACGTGCCATCCTTTCACCACCACTGGCAGGAACTCACAGATACCATGTGGGAACAACGCTGTCCACAATTAGTGCATCCAAAGTGCCTTAAGAATAGATTTCCTCTCACTGAAGAGTAGAGCCACCAGATGGAACAAGCAGCACCTGCCCAGCTGGAAAAGGGCAGGGCGCTCTCCAACCAGGAGCCCAACCCAGGAACTGTCACTCCTGTAAATATGACCTTTTCATAGCACTCAAGGAACAGTCAGAGAAAAGCAAATGGAAGGCCTAAAACTCTACCAACAACATGCTCTGAAAACAGTTAACAGAGGAGACAGAAATGTCTGAAGTGCCCTGTGCCTGTTAACACAAACGGCCCCGATGCTGACCTCACTGCTGAGGCTGCAAGCTCATGCCGAGGACAATGCTCCTTGATGACCTCAGTCACTGCTGGACCCAAGCAAGAATCCCAGAGAGAAAACCAGACCTCCAAACTAAACGAGAGGTTGCAGCACTCATTTTTTTGATTCCATGATGTCCATGTTTACAAGAATTAGGTCCTTGCTTGCCTGTCTCAACTTCTGAAAGAACCGTAATTCAGCTGAAAACGACTGAAACTAGAAATGACACACAGGAAAAAAACTTCTCTGATTGCTCCACTATTGTGCGTGGGATATTAAATAATGCAACTCTAACAGAAGTTTTACTCCTTAATTTCAGTGGAACTAAATATTGCTTAAATTATAACCTATGATTGTTTTGTTAATATTATGTCCAGATCCTTACTGCTAGACAAGACCTACCTTTCATATTTGATAGCTTATGCCCAAAGTTTCAAAACTGCAAAGATACCCACACCTATAATGTGAAAGTATCTGATAAAGTCTCCCAACTCATATTCACAAAAGGTAAAAAAGATTAAAAAAATTATAGGGGAAAAAGTGTTTATGAAGCTGATGTAGAGGGGAGACGGATACAACCCATTCTTCTTTCTCCTGAAAACATCCTTTAAACTCAGTGCTCATGGAAACACTCGCCCAGTGTGTGCTGGCCTGAAAAACATCCCACATAACTTCTCAGAACTTCCTGAATTCCTACGACCCACCCTTCACACCTAGTCTCACACGTGTGCACACGTGTCTCTTTCTTCCCACTTTGTTGATTGGGGGCATTTATTTTTAAGCACACACTAAACCTGTATTTTCTCCTAATCTAGAATCACTAAAATGGGAAACTAACTTCTCTGTGGTTCAGCCCTGGGATCCTTAGAACCTAGTCCTATTACAGATGATCCACCATACAGATGTTAATAGCAACACAGAGCTGAAGAAGTGGACGCAAACTGTGTGCCTGGGACAAATGGCTGCTCACACATGTTCACACTCATTCACACACACACTTGTGCGCGTGTGCACACATGGATTAAGTGCTCATGAAGCAATTTACTTACCAGTAAACACACTATGCTAATGGACATTAGGAATAAGGAAATCTTCTGTTTACAATGATTCATGCAAAAAATATTCCTAAATTTCTTGTAAAAGAAACATGAGAATGAAAATCATGAAGACTACTTACTATAAAAAATACGATTACCAAAGGCTCAGGGGTCAGGTGCCCCACTCACTAATCGGGGCAGAATGCCAAATCAGCGCCAGAGTCCTGAGCTAGCTGCCAGAGACAGAAGAGCAGAGCCCACCCCACCCCCCAACCAAAGCCCACACTGGAAAACAAGATGGGGAGAACAGGGGCACACTCACCCTGCCTGACAGACACTGAAAGAGAAGGAAAACCCTCACCTCCCCACCCCCTCTGACTCTGAGAACAGATACACAATTCCATTGATACAAGTTGGGCACATTTAAGCAAAAAATTCCTCTTAATTCTTATGTACATAATTCAGATTTTAAACACAAAATCCTTTCCATAATAAACTGTGGCAAATGCATTCTCTACTGCCCAGCTCCTTGCCATCCATACTTGCTTTGTACTGAGTACCCTCAGCTGCCAGAGACGGCAGAAAAGGTTCACGGACAACAGGCACCAGCCCTTCCCTCAGCTCCCCACACTGTTTCCAAGACCTTCAGACAGGCTCACAGGACAAACCTATCCCATGGACAGGGCCAAACAGTCACCTGCACTGCCTCTCTGCAAGAAATGATTAATTTCAAATAAAGTTTTGTTCCCTTTTAATAGTCCTTAAATATACAACTTTCTTCATAACACACAACTGAAACTGGCCCTTCTTTGAGGGAAGACCAGAAATGTTTTCAGCTGATTCAAACACTTCTCAGGAAAAAAGAAAAGGAATGACTATTTAAGCTAAATAAAAGAGAGATCAACATCTTCTCTAAGTTTGGTTGTTTCTCTTTCATGTATCTTCCTTCCATCCCAGGAAAATAATATAGCTCTACAGAGGACTTCTCCAATATATAGAAAACAACATCTCTACCTCTAAGAGACTTGTAACAAAAATTTAGGTAACAGAGAAAATTGCTTTGCTGATACATAAACCACCTCTTGCCCCCAAATGTACTGGCCACACAACTCTAATCTCTCATGATCAACTTTCAGTATGTCCACATTACACCGGCCCAGCAAGTGGAAGGAAGGGATGCCCTAGGGCACCCCGGCAGCTGCAGCCTACCTCCACTCCGGTCCCTGGAACCCCCTCTCGTACTGTCAGTGCAGAAGAAACAGATGGCAGAAAACAAAAAGTCCATGTCTCCAACTGGCAACCCAAATCAACCCCAAAGGGTTGAAGGATCATCTAAGAGATTTCAAATGCTCGATGAAGAAATTTACGTTAACACATAACTTTAAGACTCTGCATACATTGCAACAGTGCATTAGTGATACAAGTTGTAAAATACGTTTCCATTCCTTTGGGTTTTGCATATGATGGTTTTGCATCAGTCACTGCAGGTAGATTGAGCAAGCTTTGTTTTTGTGTTTGTTTTTTTAAACATGCATTCAACTAGATATGATTCAGAATAGAGTAATACTCCCTTTTTAATCATTATAGTTAGCTAAAAAATTGCCAGGCAGCCCACAAAACAGGATTTACTTTAAGACCAACCCACAGAGTCAGTTGGAGACTAATGGCGCTGGGACCTGCTGGGCCGGGCGTAGTGTGTTTAGCTAAGTGTTGAGAGCATTAAGAAGAAAGTCCTGGTTGGAGGCACGAGGCCTGCAGCACCAGCTGTGTAACCTCCGTGATGTGACTGCACAGCTCCATCCTCAAACCTAGGGAGAAGACAGACAGCACGTGGTTACAAGGGGCTCCTCTGCTGCGTGAGCCCTAGGAAAGGCGTTTTTACTCAGGGGAGAACCAGCAAGGGAGAAAAAGAATGGCCAGTAGATCTTACCTCTGTCCTGCAGGAGGCAGGTGGGGAAATTACACATTCCACAGAAAGAACCAAGGGCCTAGGTGTCCAGTCAGGACTCAGTGGTGTCTACCCTTCTCCTATTTTGTACCCCGAGTAAGAACAAACCTTTTTAGACACTGCACTGCCCTCAGTCAACAGCAGTTTTCTCATTAGTGCTTAGTATATAATAAGATCTGCCATTTTCCACTGGAAAATGAGTCAATCCAGGCATGACTGGTCACTTACGTTTGCAGGGTGATCACCACTGAGGGGGCACGTAGCTGTAAGTGGGTGTTCCTGGGGCCCGATACGTGGGCACAGTGACTGGATGGGGGGCAACAGGAGTTGGGGAGTGAGCAGTCAGCAGGGTACCTGGAAGGAAGAGCAGGGAGCCTTAGTGGCAAGCAGCACTGCCCACACACCAAGCTGGCTTCGTATCATCATATGCTCCAGGGTCATACCAACTTTGACAACTTTGGCCTTTTTTGCAAAACGGAAGTGATAGAGAAGGAGTAGACAGATCTCATCTAGATTCCTGTCAGAGCTCTGGTTATATACAATGCAATGTCTTAGAAACACAACAACTGTTTGTAGAGCTTCTGTGCCTCTCCTTCGAACACTCAATGAGTTTTGTAGATCAGACAACAAAATAAAAATTAGGCAAAAAAAAGGAAGTTCTCCAAAAAAGAAAGAAAGAAAGTTCTGACACATGCAACACCTGAAGAACATGATGCTGAGTAAAATAAGCCAGTTACAAAAAAGAAATATACCATATGAGTCCACTTACATAAGGTCAGAAAAGAACAAAGTAAAATCATGGGTACCAAACAGAGACTGGAGGAAGCAAAAGGGGGATTTTGTTACAAGATGAAAAAGTTCTGGAGACCTGTTTCACAACAGCATAAATGTACTTAACACCACTCAGCTACATACTTTTTCAAAAATAGAGAAGATTCAACTATCTGAGATCCTAAGTAGTTTAAGAGAAATGTATTTTCCCCATTAAGCATGGAAAACTCATCTGAACCCAGTGACCATATCTGAACCCATCTGAACAACCTCATCTTTTAACTCTTTCTTCAACCAGATCTACCCACATCTGCCCCTGCCACCCATCCTAAGGCTTATCACCCTTTGATGGGTCTCAAATGTGCTGCACATGCCTCCACAGTAAGTATGGAAAATCAAAGAAAATAGACACTCAGCATAAATACACAGGCTCCTTAAAAGTCTTTTTTTCCTCCTGGCATGACTTTTTTTACATTGAAGTGAAATCTAGAAAAACAAAGAGGGAACACTTTTAAATCCTAACCCCTGACAACCAAGTAGAGCAGGAGCACCTGGTGCCCTAGCTACGGACAACTCTCACGCTCATGAGAGGTAACCTAATCCGTAAAGAGCCACTCAAGTCCTCGGAGGTTCAGGGAGCTACGTCGATCCCCGTCAGGGCTTTCAGCTCTCCTTGCTTTATTCTCCTGAGGTGAAGTCTTAGGAAATAAAGTTAATGAATGTTAAAGATTTCTTCAAGGTCAGGTTTCTTACATCCTCAAGTTTCCAGACAAAGTGGCCCAGAAACTAGCCCATAAAATAGGGGAGGTAGGGCCCTCCCTGGTGGTGCAGCGGGTATACGCAGTACTAAGTGGCTAAAGCCAACCCAGCATAAGTTCGATCCCCCTGCCCCACAGGTGACCCACATGGCGCAGCAGACCTCTCCTGACCCGATCGCTGCTCCCCTCAGCAGTGTACTTCGATGATCTGCCTGTTCTGCCCCCCCAACTGTCTCTGGTGAATCCTCTCCCTGCCCCTGCACCTCTGGCCTGTACTCCAGTTTTGTATGAATGAATGAATGGATTAGATTAGATTAACAGATAGATTAGATTAGATTAGTAGATAGATTAGATGGATAGATAGACAGAAAGACAGACAGGGGACGTAAAAGAACCAGCTCTTAAGGGTGCCACGTCTCCCTTTCTGCTAAAGCTTCAGGTGTTCTAGTCATACCTCATACCTGCTGCCAAGTAATTCAGCCCACAAGACCCAGTAATGCTCTATAGGGAAGGGACTCGGGTCATGGTTTATGACTCTAAACCCCACACACCACTCTTCTCTCAAGTGAAAAAAGAAAAGGTAAGAAAAGAATGGAGATAAAGAAAAACCATATTCTTCCCAACAACTTGCTGTGACAAACCAAAGCCAAGGGTCAGTGTATCAGTGAGCTCTCCCTTTCCATGCTGGCATGTCATCACAGAGCAGGTACTCCAGGGCCAAGACTCACCTGCTGACATGGCCATAGTGGTCCCAGCCACCATGCCCATGGTGACCCCATTGCCTCTAGGCGGAGGGATGGGAGCAGGATACACCGTTGCCGGCATGCCGTTGGGCTGCACCACTGTGGTATGGTGGATGACGTGAGGGGGTGCTGCATACAGAGGCTGTGTGTAGTACGTGCCTTGCTGTGGGGAAAAAAAAAACAATTGCTACCTGCCCAGCAGGTCAGAGCCCAAACGGACCCACATCCACATAGTCTAAGAGCACTGTTAGAGACCCGCACACCTACCTGTGCATACGGACTCTGCTGGGGATAGGCACTTCGCACGGGGTAGACGGCAGTCTGGTAGGGGTTGGGAGAGGAGGAGTATGGTGGCACGGCCCCACTGGTGGGGGAACAGGACACTTTGTAAGGAGTGCCAGGAGTATAACCTGAAAAAAAGAAACCCGAGGGCCTTAGTCCAACCCACATTCACCCAACCATGGTCAAACATAGGAGAAGGGATCCAGTGTGAGGTGAGGAATGAGCTGTGTGTCCTGTTCTGATTGTAATCAAGACCCCCACACCCTTGTGGCCCTGTCCATCCTCCTCTATGCTTCCACTTCATTTCCTATAATGTAGGGGAGCACACACATCTGCACGTGTGTGTGTGTTTGAGGTGGGGTTGGGCAGGGAGCAAAGGACAAAGTTCTACCAAGCTTAAACTCACATAGGAACAGGAAGCAAATACCTATCAGTCAGAATATAAATGGGTACAGTCTTCCTGGGCACAATTTGGCACTAGATTTATTTTGATCCCGTAATTCCACTTATAGGAATTAGTAAACATGGACTTGAATGAAAACATGCATGTTTGTTTATCACAGCACAAGGCGAAGAAGGACTATCAAAGGTCAAGGTTTAACTAAAAACCCTACAGGAAAGACTTTTGGGTTAAGATATTAAGTTTGGGGCCCTCCCTGGTGGCGCAGCACTAAGAAGCTAAAGCCACTTCAGCATGGGTTCGATTCCCTGCCTCTTCTGACCCGCCCGCTGCTCCCCTCAGCAGTGTACTTCATCAGTTGGCCTGCTCTGCTCCCAACTCTGTCTCTGTCTCTGGTGAATTCTCTCACTGCCCCTGCACCTCTGGCCTCTAACCAAGATCTACATGCATAAATAAATAAATCTTTAAAAAAAGAATATTAAGTTTGAACACATAGTAAATCCACCTTTGTCCCCATCAAAATGACAATTAAGAAGATTAATAAATGAAGATAAAAGCTACAATACCAAGAATAGAAGACCTTTTGGAACCTAAAAAGCAGAAGTGGATAATGATTCAGCAGACTCAAGGATACTGCACTTCAAGCCAGTAAAGGTCAAGAAACTCCTAACACAAGAAAGCACCTTCCCCAAGATTCAGAAACTAGTGTGGGCTACTACAGGGGAGAGTGGCTGAAATCTATCTGGTAAGCAATGCCCAGCTCCCCATCCTAATAAAGAGTACAAGTTTATTCTCTTGGGAGGGTAAGAGAAGACCTCTGGATTGAAATGTTCAAAGCAGTTCTATTCACAATGATCAAAAATCTATCAGCAAAGTGTGGCGCCTCCATACACTGTACTACTACTTAATAACCAAAAGGGTGCGAATGCTGATAAACACAGTATGGGACAAATGCCCACATGGCACAGCAGCCAGGCACAAGAATACACGCTTACTGAGTCCACTGATATACTCTAGGGAAGACCTCAGTGACAGAAAAATCAATCAGTAATGGCCAGAGGGCACAAGGAACACTTTCAGCATAATCATCACTTGACTGGTGAACTAGGACATTTGTATATAGTAAAGAAAAGGGCTTTACTATATACAAATTATACCTCTACAAAAACTCTCACAATCCATCCTACAATTTCTCTATCACTAGGATGGCCAACATGGTGAAGTGCTCCACACGGTCTGTAAGTATCAGACAAGTGCTCAGATAATTTTCACATTCTCCTCTCACAGGGTCCAGCAACTCACTCCTGGATATTTTCCCTGAAAAATATTTCTCTACTAAGATCTGTAGAAAATACTCACCAATCTTATATTCATAAGAGCCAAAATGTTCATCACCAAGATAGTACAAGCACATAGACATTGGTTAGTATTAAAAGGAAAAAACTGGATGAACCTTAAAGTAAAAATGTTAACCTCTGAAACATCAGACACAAACTCTATCTCATCTTTGATACCTAACAAGAACATGTACCAATCAGAAAGGGGAGCAGGTATGATCTATAGAACGGAGAGCCTCAGGAATGATAAGTGTTTGGTATTTTGTTCCAGGGTGATTACATGAGTATGCAGAAGTGTCAACATTCATCCAAATGAACACTTAATGTTTTCACACATAAATTATTATCTCCAGTGTAAAAAATAAGCTGTGCATCAAAAACATTAAAAGTTAAAATTTTAATAACATTATTGGAGTGTATTTAAAAGTGCCTATCTATTTTTCTTAAAGGTAAGAGAAAACACATAGCTCACAGGATATAGACTGGTTTCAAATGGTCCTTTTTTTTTTTTTTTTAAAGATTTATTTATTTATTTATGCATACAGAACTGGGGTACAGGCCAGAGGTGCAGGGGCAGTGAGAGGGTTCACCAGAGATAGAGTGGGAAGCAGAATAGGCAGATTGACAAAGCACACTGCAGAGAGGAGCAGCGGGCAGGTCAGGAGAGGTCTGCTGCACCATGTCGATCATCTCCCGGGCAGGCAGGGATCGAACTCATGCTAAGTGGCTTTAGCTTCTAAGTGCTGTGCTTTAGCCCACTGCGCCACCAGGGAAGGCCTCAAATGGTCCTTTTTAAAAAAAAACTAAAAGAAACTGCTCAGTCCAAGAGACTTATCCCTTGAGTAAAGTCCTAGCACTCCTTATCAAAACTATTATGTACTGTATGTGCTCAAACCAGGTAATTAATTCCTGAACTCAGTTTCTGAAGAGCGATGAGATTCTGAAGAGAAAAGATCCTCCCAGGTTTCCCTGATTTACTCTGAAATTAACCATTATATTAATTTAAATAAAAACAAAGTCAAAATCTGAACACACCAGTTATCCACAGGGGGCAGTCCTGAGACAGGTCCCAAGATCTGTCCTAGAAGCCTGCAAGAACACCAAAGCACCAAACCCAAGAATGTTGTTTTTCTTATACATATGTGCCTATGACTTTCTTATACATACATGCCTATGACTAAGTTTTACTCTACACATTACACACTGTAAGAGACTAATAACTAATAATAAACTAAATGTTTATAATAATGACATATTAACTAATAATAAACTAAATGTTTATAATAATGACATATTAACTAATAATAAACTAAATGTTTATAATAATGACATTACAACAAAAGCTATGCAGGTGTGTCACTCTAAAAACAGCTGATATAAATAACTGCAACCAAACAGAGTGGAACCTGGGTAACGGAAACAACTGCATTAGCCTTAGCTGAAGGAGGGCAAAATAAACAGGCTTTCAGCTAGGATCTGGAGAAGTGACTTCAAGAACAAGAATAGTTAAAAGTCCCTCTCTCTAGCAGCTCATCTCTTAGTCTTTAAGAGGGGTTAAAAAAGAAAGTGCTTGGGCCTCCTTAGTGGCACAGGGGTTATCCAGGCTATGAAGCTATCACCAGACACTGACTGGGGCATGAGTTTGATGGCATAAGTTTGATCAGGTCAGGGAGTTGACCCACATGGTGCAATAGACCTCTCTTGTCTCACCCTCTGCTCCCCCTCAGCTGTATATTTCAGTAAATCCACTTGTTCTGCTCTCCATTCTGTCTCTGGAGAAAATCCTCTCACCCCCACCCTACCCACCTTTGGCCTACACCTCAGTTCTTATATACATAAATAAACCTTAAAAAAGAAAAGGAAAGTGCTGGGTTCGTGATACATTTATGTTAATCATTAAATCTTTACTGTAGCCAATTATACCACCAAAGGTTGTACAACATTCCCTTTAGTTGTGAAGGAAAATAATAACCTGAAAGCCATTCATTTCTAACCAGACACTACCACTCCCAAGCTCCATGACATGAATGACTGGCCAGATGAGGAGGCAATGAGACTGGGACATGGTGGGCACACCACAGCCTGTCAGAAGCGATGGAACCTCCATTTCAGCATCACATGCCAGAGGGATGGAGAGGGAGTAAAAGTAGAGGGAGGGTAAAATTTCAGTGGGCAGAAACTGTAACTTGACTGAGCAGGGAAAAGTCCAGCCTTCTCCTGTTGAGGCTATCAACAGAGCAGCACTGATAATCCTGATCAGCAAAAACAGACGTCAAATGATCCCTCCCACCCCCCCAAAAAAAGAAACTGTGTGGATGAAGGTAAGACACACAGTCTATATGTGGCTAACTCCCTCCTTCCCCAATCACCTCTGTCCTTCACTTCTCACAGCCTTACAGCAGCACTCACAGGAGGACTCTAAAAGATGGCTCCCTCCCACTCTTGGGTCTAAATGAAGCTTCTTTTCCATTGTCTCACCAGCCCCATACAGATATCCTCTCAGGAAAACGGAACCCTTGTACACTGTTGTGGGAATTTGGACTAGTCCATTTCCAATGGAAAACACTGGTGGTTTCTCAAAATGTTAAAAAGTACCAACAGATCTGCCAGATGATCCAACAATCCCACTCACTAGAATCTACCTGAAGAATGCCCCCCCCCCACAAAAAAAAAACAAAAAAACACTAATTTGGAGAGATATATGCACTGATGCCTACTACAGCATTATTTGTAAATGACAGGAGTGGATTAAGGAGATGTGGTACATATAAATGACAGAGTACTACATAATTATATGAACAAAAATAGACGAACTCTTGCCATTTGAAACAATAAGGATGGACCCAGGGGGGATTCTGCTGGGTGAAGACAGCAGGAGAAAAAGTACCAGATGACCCCTCTCACTATGTGGAATATACAGAAACAAAACAAACTCAAAAAACTAAACCTAATCAAACCCTAAAAATATGATGACAGAAGTGAGACTACTGGGAGGGACAGGAAAGCAAAGGGGGAAGAGGATTTGCTGGCCCATGGTAAATGACTATGGGTGCTTTTAGTGGTGGGTACAGTATGGTGCACACATCTGAGGTTTCAATCTGTGAATCCCTAAATCATATGAGTACTACAAACAATATTATCTCAATTAAAATGATAATAGGCTATTAAGAAAAAAAAGGGGGGGAGTGAAGGGAGACTCCCTCCAGGAGCCACTAAAAACAGTATCTGACAAAAAGGTGATCAACTTTTTATAAAACTACCAGATGATTAAAATATTTACAGAACTGCCCTCTTTTGTGTCATATTTTGAGAACAAATGATAGAATTTCTGGTACTAGCCAGTTTTCCTATGGTTAAAGAGGAGAAACCAAGGAGGCACCCTGCCTTCATTGTATAATTTAAATTTTTGTTTAACTCTGGTACACTTTAAATTTATGTAACATATATGGTAGATCTTAACATATATGTAGATTTTACCTAACAACAAACCAAAAAAAAAGGACTGTAACAAATTAACCACATGGATATTGAAGAAAATGGGGTGACATGCTGGGACTCACAACTTTAAAACACATCAAAAAGTTGTAGAATTCAACTAAAAATCAAAGACAAGACAAATAAATTACAATATATTAAAATACCGAGCAATAACAAATTACTGTTATTCTTGAGGTATGACACTGACCTTTTTAAAATTTATCTTCTAAAGACAAAACTGAAAAAATTAATGAGTATGTTTGACACTGGCTTCAAAATAATGCAGGAGAATAACGGCTGGAATACAGATCCAGCTATTAGATTGGACAGCTATTAGACAGCTATCTATCTGTCTTAGTGTTGGGTAAGGGGACGTTAGAAATGACATAACGCTGTGACCCTTGTGTACATATATTTGAAATTTTTCATAAAGTCTTTTAAAGACAAAGTACTTTTTAAAAAAGGGTTAGGCAAACTTATAACAGATTTAGCACATAAATGTTGAATCAATCCTGGTTCTAAAAATTGTTTTACAATTTTAGGTCAACTGGGAAAATTTAATTATGAGCTATTAAATAGAACTGGGAAAGTACTGTTTCTAAGTATAACATCATTCTAACTCTTAAGAAGAGCAACAATGAAGCCCACAAGAAAAGACACACAAAAACTACAACTCTGAACTGATTCAGGACAAACAAAAACATACAAACTTATCTTCATACAGTAAATAAAGCAAGTAAGGCAAAATGGTAACAAAATGGTTGGTACTGGAGTAATCACTATACTATTCTCTGATCTTACCAGTTTAAAGTCTCTTTATAGTAAATAATGTGGGGAAAAGGTATGTTCACATACCTCAATGTGGCAACATACAACTGAGAGAATCTAACCAGCAAAAACCAGTTGAAACAATTTATGCATGAACTGAATGGACAAGTCTGAAAGCTGACAGAGGTCCAGGGTTGGCTATAGAAACATGAATATAAATTCTAACTGTGCCTTAAAAATGGCCATCAATCTGAAGGCACCTACAGCAACAAATCTGAAAGATGACCTGGCAGCTAGGTATTAGCTAGAAGAACAAATATAGGTAAAATATGCCAACATTCAATCAATACACCCAGCCACCATACTAAAGAAAGTCATGGATCTATAGGGTAAGCTGATTTATAAAAAGATCAAAAACAAAGATGCTTTGTTTATACTGTAAGTGAAGACACATGAGAAATAATCTGTGACCTAAAAAAGGGACAACAGAACCTCTAGACGATTCATCAACACTCCTAATAAGAAAATTCATGACCATTTGGTCACTGTTGAAACTATGGAAAGAGCTTGGGCCGAGAGAAAATGAAAGCTACCAACCTTCACACGGTTTCAAGACTACAGAATGGCAAGCAAAGTGAGGAAGACCCAGGGCAGACATCTCCCCCATGCCAAGGCAGATCCTATCATGCAGAAGCATTCTTTTAGCTTATCACATCTACCAAAAAAATAGGAGCGTAATCAGTTACTGGACAATATACTGTCTTTTTCTTTTCTTCTAGTGGAGGTCCGAGGCCTACTGCTGTGTATCATATATGGTGGATCTCAACATACATGTAAATTTTACCTAACCACAAACCAAAAAAAGGACTGCAACAAATTAACCACATGCATAAATGGAGTGGCATGTACTGGGATCCACAACTTTCAAACACATCAAAAAAGATGATGGATTGAAAATGGTCATATATGGGATACACGTAAAATGGTAATTTTAAAAGTTGATTTTAAAAAGTTTAATTGTAGAATTAAATTTAGTATTCCATGTGTAATATTCACTGAATCTTGTTTGGTTTCTCTGCACACTGAAAATTTCACATTAAGTTTTTTTGAAAGAGCCACTGTTTCTATTAATCACAGCAATGGATTTTAACATATTATCATCTTGTTGCTTATTCCTACAACTGAGAGCGATGTCCTAACATGAGAAAAATGTACTTTGTTTTCTTGTATAAGCATAAATATTACATCACTTTCCATCCAGATTCAAGACAAATCAGTTTTAAGGAAAAGCAAACTTGTCTCCTAAAGAATCGATCGTGTGCTGGGCACTTTATTTTTCCTTTATATAGTACTAGGTGCACATCACCACACCAAAGCACTCAATAGGAACCTTACAAACTTAAAATAAGGAGCATTTCTGGTGGTGCAAGGGATTAAGTCTTAACACTATGAAGCTACCACTGCAGCACAAATTCAATCCCTGGCAAGGGAGGTGACCCACATGGTGCAGCAGACCTCTCTCCTGTTTTGCCCACTGTTCCCCTCAGCAGTGTATTTCAGTCAATCTGCCTGTTCTGTATGCATGAATTAGATACTACCTCTCTAAAATAATATTTAACTTGCCAACTACTCACAATAAAAAACTAAATACATTCAATCCTAGATCTTCAAAAACAATAAAAGCTTTCTAATCTAGATTCACTTTCCCTAAAAAGGCCATCTGTATCAATGTTACAGGCCAAATGATTAGAATCTTTCTTTTACTTCACCAAAAACATTATTGCTATTAGTTGGTGCTCTCGGGAAAGAAGTCACATATTGGGCCACAGCTCTTGACTGGCAATTGAAGGGTGACAAAGGTTTTAATATTTGAATAATGTTTTCCAAAAACACTGTATATCACACAGAGTTTTATGTAATAATTTTCTGAGTGCAAAATTCATTATGAAAGTTTGGAAAATGCAGAAAAAGTATATAGGCACCAAAACACGGACTCATGAAATCTGGTAACAATTGTGACAGAAAACACTATACTATACCAGAGAAGTCCAGGTTACAGTGATGCATCAGCAAGGTATCCTAGCTTTCAGCAATAATAATGGAAGTAGAAACAATTAAGCTACGTTCTCTAAGTGCAGAAGGGAAATAACCACTGGTCTAGACTGCTACCTACAATTAAAACTATTTAAGAAGCCATGTTCTAGATACTAAGCCTCTCAAGCTTTCATTCCCTCATACTCTCTTGGGAGATTACTGAAGGCACTTCTCCATTAAAAACAGAGACTAATAGAGAGAGAGATTCAGATAGAAGAAGTAACAGAAAAAAAAAAAATCCTTGGGGTGACTGTGAGGTGCAAGCTCAGGATAATAACAAGGAGCGGAAAAGCACCCCAGACAAGGAACAGAAGATAGAGATTCTAAGAGAGGTCACCGAGAAAATACAGCACAAGTGGCATAAAATTAAAAAGAGATCCCCACACCTGGGGAGAGAGAGCATTTTAGACTAGTGACATGTATGGGTACAGATATCTTACCCCAATAAGAGACCCAGGAAGGGAAAGATAGGTGCAGGAAAATTGCTGCACTTACACAGCAAAGAAAGATGGTCACGTGCTCACAATGACTGGGATGGGAAAGAGGGGCAAAGAAATAAAAATGCTGACATTCATTCTAATGTCCAGAATGGGACACCAGAAAGAAGGACACCAGAAAGAAAAGGGAGAAGAAACAGCAGAAACATGCTGTGTAGAAATTCAGAAGCTGAAACAAAAGTAACAACTTTAAGAGTTGCCTATCAGAGTGGTAAGTGAGGATTCTAAAAAAGTAACAAGAATTGCTACTGCAGTTTAAAAAAAAAAAAAGTGCCTACAGTGTTACTGGGTTCTTTAAACTTCAAATTATATTACACAGGCTTTCCCTGGTGGCGCAGCAGGTTAAAGCACAGCTCTAAGAAGCTAAAGCCACTTCAGCATGAGTTCGATCCCCGCCAGCCCGGGAGGTGACCACACGGCCAGCAGACCTCTCCTGACCCACCCGCTGCTCCCCTCAGCAGTGTACTTCGTCAGTCGGCCTGTTTTGCTCCCCACTCTGTCTCTGGTGAATCCTCTC
>NW_004567103.1:87557610-87559150 GCF_000260355.1 Condylura cristata
CCGCTGCGCCACCAGGGAGGGCCAAACCTAGTGACCTTTAATGATGCGTATCTGCAACTATGTGCCAGCACATATATTCAATAAAAAGTAAAAAATGTACACCATAAAGCATTTTCACTTACTAAATATCCTTCATAAACAAGCAATGAGAACAGTTAAACACTGTGAACTAAACAGTTTAATTAAGCTACTGCTTTGGTATGAGATATATCTGTAGTTATACAGAAGTGTTTGCCTATCTAATTTTTTCAGGGAGAATTCCCAGACAATCATTTTTAAGATCTCCTTCTAACGTATCACCAACTTGTCCTCCCCAAAAAAGTCTCCCCAATTTACCTTCCATTCAGCCATACATAGCTGCGATTACAGAAACTATTTCATTAGCAACATTTTCATCTGTTTTAAAATGTCAACATAATATCTAGATGGCCTCTGAAACAGAGCTAACTATAAAGAACTGAATGTTTCTTAATGACCGTTAAGTGATCACTGCAATTATAAGACTCATGACTGTAAATGAGAGTAAAAGTGTAGAAAAGAAGTCTGAATGTGCAACTGCAGTGCCATGGAGTCTGATGGTGACCGCTAAGGGGACAAAAATGAAATAAAGTCACTTTCTCGGAGAGACAAGAGTTAGGACTTGCGCCACAGCAAGCTAGTGTTGGGAGTGACCAAATGCGGAGATTTACTGAGGGATTGGTTAAGGGCAATAGTAAATCAGGCCTTGCATCCAAAGGTGATAAGGTGGTAATAAATTGGCCCTTGCATCTAATTAACGGATCCTTTCGTGGGGATGGGACTAGATGAAGGTAATAACGAACTGGGCCTTACATCAAGGACACAGCGATGAGTCACCCCTTTGAAATCTGAGCTTAGGACCTATATAAGAGACCCTTCCCCCTTATTGAGTTGGCAGTAGCTGCAGACCCCACTCTAGGGGCTCCATCTCAGCTGCTGTCAGGGAGCAATAAACTGCTTGCTAAGCCTTTCTGCCTCCTGCCTTCCTTTCTTGCGGCTGGTCACAGAAGTTGGTACAAAACAGCTAGTAACTCCCCTGCTCATCTGGCTACATGTGCATTCAACCTGCTAAAACTGTCTATGAAGATGAAATGAATGACACCTCCTTCCTTTCCAGATTCCGAGTAAAGGAGTCTTTCAGCAAAAGACATGTTATCTCCTCATAAGGTTCTCCAATGCTCTCTAAGTCACACTTGGAAGATGAGCTAAAAAGTAAAGGGATTTGCAAAGTACTTTAAAAGCCAAGCTTCACATGAACAGAACCCATACTACACATCAGCTCTGACCATAAACCTAGGAGTAAGGTAAGACAGAAGACAGAGAAACAATTAAAAAAAGGAAAAATGCCTTCACGTTTTATTTTATGATGGTGATTCTGGCTTGTTTAGATTAAAGAATGTCCATTTTTAAAGAGAACTTAGAAACTGAAGACATGGGGGTCCTCCCTGGTGGTGCAAAGAGTTAAAGCATAGCACTGCAAAGCTACCCATAGCTATTTCAGCATGAGTTCAATCCCTGGCCA
>NW_004567103.1:87560945-87562211 GCF_000260355.1 Condylura cristata
AAAAAAAAAAAAAAAAAAGTCTTAAAGCTGGACATTCTTACATTTTTACATTAACTTGTATGCCATAAAGAAAATGAGTCCTAGTGGGCTAACCTGGAACACTTTGGAAAAGTGACTTTTTATACGGTAGTTTCTGGCATGATTACACAAAGTAACAAACAACTAATGCTTATACAAAGGTGAACTTCACTGCATACCTATCACCAAAAAGTAAATCCATGATGATAGAGATGAATGTAAAACTTAAAGCCATAAAGCTTGTTAAAAAAAAAAAAAAAAGCAGGAATTTTTTGTAATGTTCAACTAGGCAAAAAAAAGCCTCAGAAATAATACCAGAAGCACAAGCAGAAATGAATGGATAAATTTCATTAAATTTAAAAACTTTGCTTTGAAAGAACTGGTAAGCAAATGAAAAAAGACACAGACCTAGATAAAACAATTCCAAAATATGTATCTGATAAATTCTCAAAACTGACAGGAAAACTTGAAAAAATGTCACAGTAGGAGATAGATATTTAACAAAGATATACAAATGGCAAATAGCACATGAAAAAATGTTCACCATAGCTAGACACTAAGTAAGTTCAAATCAAAACTAAGAATAGTACTACACACACAACTAGGAAGGCTGAAATTTGAAAGAATGACTCTGCCAGCCAAGTGTTGACAAGGAAGTAGAGAAACTGCAGCTCTGAGTATAAACACCTTAGAAGGCAGTTTGGCAGCTTCTTACAAAGTCAAACATAGACTTGACTTAAAAGCCAGTCACTCCAATCCTTTGTATTTTACTCAGGAGAATGAAAGAATATGTGTATGAAAAGATCTGTATATAAATCTTTTTTATAAAAGCCTAAAATCTCCTTTGTAATAGCCCAAGCTGCAGATAATCCAACTCGTGAATGTATAAGCAAATTATGGTAATTTCCATACAATGAAATGCTGCTCAAATAAGAAGGAATGAACTCCCCTTACAGACTACAACATAGATGTCAAAATAATTATGCTGAAAGAAACTAGTAAAAATAATACACTCTCAGGCCCTTCCTGGTGGCCCAATGGGTTAAAAGCACAGCACCAGCACGTAGAAGCTAAAGACACTTCAGCATGAATACGATCCCTGCCTGGGAGGTGACCACATGGCACGGCAGACCTCTCCTGACCTGCCCGCTGCTCCCCTCAGCAGTGTACTTCGATCTGCCTGTTCTGCTCCCTGCTCTGTCTCTGGTGAATCCTCTCACCACCTCTGTGCCTCTGGCCTGTGTCCCA
>NW_004567103.1:87562391-87565053 GCF_000260355.1 Condylura cristata
AAAAGTACACTCTTATGAATCCCTTATATAATATTTTAGAAAATACAAACCACCAAGTATGAGTAAACAGGTCAGTGATTTCCTGGCTCCTCTGTGAGACTACTAAGAGGAAGGAGAACACTTTTGTTCTGCATTGAGAGTGTTGTAAATGATATCAAACATTATCAAGGTATACATTCATTAAGCAGAGTTTACCATATGACATTGATATCTCAAGAGCTGTTTGTAAAATGTTAAGGTGTTCAGCAGTGAGTAATCATACTGCTGATACCAGGGAAGAAGTGTTCCTTAACATCCCCAAAAGACAGGCACAAAATAGCAGGTATTACTAATGTCCAGCTGGGAGAGAAAGAATGTGAACAAAAGCTAAGCAAAAACTATTTGGGCAAGAGCTGACGAAGGAGGCAAAGAGCTACTAGGCATGTACAGTGAGGCTTGGCTTCACTGTCTTACAGTCAGAAACCATGGGCTAACGTTCCTCTGATATAAGAACTCAGGAAGACCAAGCCATATCTTCCTCTGGGTGTGAGCGACAGGCTGAATAAAGGTGGTCAGAGTAGGAATGGAAAAAAAGAAAGAAGAGTCATAAGGAAGAATTTTGTGATTAACAAAACAAAGCATTCAGAAAAGCAGCACTAGTGTCTCTTCTATCAAAACTGTGAGGCCAGGGACTCTAAGGGGCAAAGCACCTCAGCAGATCGATGGCTACATGTCCTTTAATTTCTAGAAATCAACACTATTTCTTAAGAACTTCTGGCACAACCTCTAACAACCTATGATTAGACTGAAGACATTTTGTGGAAGGACATCAGAAATGCACTAGCTAAAGCTTTAGATGCACTAAGAGTTAAACTTTTACTGCATTCACCAACATGGCTAATTTTATAAATCATGAAATCAATTCAACCCCAAATCCTAATTCCATAAGCACTTTTCTCACAATCCACCCACTTTTCAATCTACCCCTGCTACCTGAACCAAACACTGCTGCACCGACACATATGACCTGCATACCTGTTTGGAAGGTAGGATTTGCTCCAGGGTACATGCTGGGGGAGTAGGCAGGAGCAGCTGCGGCGTAGCCCATGGGGAAACCAGCTGGAGGAAAACAGAACAAACTGATGTCATCACCTGAAGGGATTCCTTGATTTTACAACCAGAGTTCCCACAGATCAGAGTTCTTACCTTCTTCATCAGAACTCCAGAATGAATTAAGGAGCCCAACAGCTCTATAAACTGTGTGTTAGACAATCTGTCTTTAGTTTTCTCTTCTTCAGACTTGTGAGAGTCACAACCCTAATCACCTCTTCTTAAACCTCTGAGTGAATGCAAAACTCCAAATTATTCTGGCAATTTTATTCTAGATTCTAATCATAGAATATATTACTTAGTAAGAGTTCAAAACAGTACCACAGACCCTCAGAACTGAGAAAAATCCAATCTCATAACCTGAGCAAGCAACCTCATCTTTATTAATAGAAGAGCCCTTAATTAATCTAAACCACAACTAATAATTTATGTGACACAACAGAAACACGAGACAGTGTTAGAGAAAACCCTAGCTACCAGCAAATGGGACCTCAGTCACTTGCTCTCCTCAGGTTTAGATCTCCCTGTGTGGCCCGTGTCTACAGCCTGCCCCCTCTAGTTCATAAACTCAGGATGCTCGATTATGTGATTGGAAATGAAGATGACCCAGGTCTGCTAGTCTTTACTATAGCCACAAACTACTTGTGAGAGACTAGCTTTACCTCTCACCTATAAATAAGCTGAAATTGAATACCAGGTTTCAAAAGATACAGTGTTGACTGAGGAAATTCAGACTATGGTGTCTCCCAGGAATATAGGGCATCCTTATTAACAATAATCACAGCATAAAAACAGTCGGGATTTTAAGGTGAAAACTCAAGGGAGGGTTGTAAATAGAATTCCAAATCTAAAGTCCTCATGAGTTTAGATCTTATTTTATACTTTTCCCCACCATCTCTTCTTTAACCCTTTCTACCCACCCCTCCTCTGAACCTTGAAAAACAAACTTCATTAGTGTCTGCTAGTTTTACAAATATTTTTGCTTGACACGTCATCTATTATATGCTATGTAAACATTGAGTATTTGCTATCTTTGTCATTTTGGTTTGCTATACTGAACATGGTATTTCTCTCCAACTCCCTCCATTTGCTGAAAATGGCAGTATTTCATCTTTTCTTACAGCTGAATAGTATTCCATTATGTGGATTATACCACACCTTGCTCCAACCCCCTTTCAGCAGACACTAGCTTGTTTCATATCCTAGTATAATAGATGCTGCTACAAACACTATGGAGCGTGTAATTTTTTGAGTTGATGGTACCACATCCTTTGGACAGATATTTAAGAGTGGGACTGCTAGGTATTCCCCAGTATTTACATTTTTAGTTTATATAAATCCAGATCACTCTCCAAAATGGCTGCACCACCCAACGTTCCCACCAGTAGTATAACAAGACTGGTCTTTCTCCTTATCCTCTCCAGCTCTTGTTGAGGATCTTTTCAGTGTGTGCCATCTTCATAGGTGTGAGATGATATTCTCAGTGTGGTTCTGATCTCATCTTCTTATTAAAAGTAATGACTAATGGTCTGTTTCAAGTTTTCAAGTTTAATTTTTTTTTTTTTAGATTTTT
>NW_004567103.1:87567033-87577261 GCF_000260355.1 Condylura cristata
ACTCTGTCTCTGGTGAAGCCTCTCGCTGCCCCTGAGCCTCTGGCCTGTACCCCAGTTCTGTATGCACAAATAAATAAATCTTTAAAAAAAAAGTTTCGTTCTTTAAAAAAAAATTATGAAACATCACTGATTTATATTGTATCCTAGAAGCTTCTTGCAAAAATTCTCCCCAAAATGTACATCTCATGTCTTCCCATTAACTCTACCAATACATTCTCAGGGGGAAACCTGGGGACCTGTGTACAGGTTTACTTATGTAAGGGCTATGGAATCACATATATTATGCTTCCTTGGTCCTTCCCATGCTAAGCACCTTCTGACAATGAGCTAACATGCTCTAAGCTGAAACAAAATACTGAGCAGGGTCTTCACACACATAACTACCAAAGGCAGGCCACCCTCTGCTCCTCTGTCCAAGCAGTCAAACCCTGTTCATATCACACCACCCTAACTCATTCACTCTAGTCCATTACTTTCCACCATGGCTCACAACACTCCCTGCGCCCTGCCCAGGGAACCCTTGAATGGCTTTCTACCCAGGATTCCCACAAACATAAGCTTTAACTGGTCTTGGGTGTACACAAACATGTTTTGTTTCCTAATCCCTCCAGATAGTTCTAACCTGCAGGGTTCCAATCAACCAGACTGAAAAACACTGTTCCTTACCATTCCTATCAATCTTCTTGGCCACACCAATGTCTTCCTAAAGTGTCTCCTACAGCAGGTACCATGAATTGTGTCCAACATCAATCTACTCACTCTGGCATAGAGAGACTAGAAAGCTAGAAATTACACAGCTCATGCTCCCCTCTTGCAAAAGATTGGCAGTGTTCTCAAATCCTTTTATGAGGCTGATACATAATTAAGTGCCAATATACTTAATATACAACTTTTAAAGTTTTTTTTTTTTTTTTAAAGGCAAAAATCAGTGAGACAGAATTGCTAATTACAGCTACATTTCTAACACTGGACAGGTAAAAGTCCAAATGCTGACAACACACTTTGCTGGCAAGGCTGTGTGGAAACAAAACTCTCACATAAGCTCCTGGTACAAGATAGTAAAAATCCAATGGAAGGAATGTGGCATTGTCATAAAAATTACATGCCCATTTACTCTTACCCAGAACCTCTAGGAATCCACCTAGATGGTAGCTACCACAAACACAAGCAATATAAGCTGGGATACAAAAATATCCACCCAAAGACAGGGTGAAAAAAACCTATGGAAACCCTGTAAGATAGAGGACTGTGCAGCAGTAATATTAAAAAAAAATTAGCAAGGGAAACCTCTGTGAATTGATACAAAATAACTACTAAAATACACTTAACAAAGCAGAGTGAAATCTACCACTTGCATCTCCAATCCAGAAAGTACCTGCTGTTCTACCATGACATGTATGCAGGCTGAAGGCGCATAGCAACAGCAACTTCCAGAGTCATCTCTGCCTCATGAGGGCCACCTCTTCACTGCCAGCCCTTGACACAGGGCTCCCCTGCACTAGACTGGCACCCAGTTCTGAGGTTTTTCTGCCCAATCTACTTCCTCTCCACTAGAATGCTCACAAGTGTTATCTTTCCCAATAATGTCTGCATTCTTAATTCCACCTCAGGGCCATGACCTTCTGTATAACAAAGGAAAAATTAGTATGTAGTTGGCTTGCAGGTATGAGAGGAACTTGCTATCTGCCTTCTCCTCCAAAACTTATATAGAAATTCTAATATGATGATATTTGGAGATACTCTATCAGGGCAATCATTTCACATCATGGCAATCATTTCACATCGCATACACATTAACTCATGCTGTATAACCTTAAAATAAAAAAAAGTTGCACAACCCTTATTGATAGTATTAGGAAAGTCAGGAAGACTAAAAATACCAAAAGTATGAAGGTATGCAAGGCAGGTTTAAAGAAATAGATGAAATAATTAGCAACTATACAAAATTACACTGAAGTTACAGAAAATTTCCTTTAAATGAATGTTAAGACTGAATAAAACTTAAGAGGCATTCCAGTTTTCTTGACTGGAGATCAATAAACTATAGCCCACAGGACAAATTTAGCCTATTTGTCTTCGGTTATTATTGGAACACACTCTCACTTGGTAGTTCAATGGCTGCTTTTTAGAAAGATAGTTCCAACAGAGAGAGTAACCCTAAATGCACATAACCCAGACCTTACATTAAGTGTGCCAATTCCTGCTTAACAAAATTTATGTACCTTAGTATATTCACAGCCTGTGGACTATCAGAAGTAATGCTAATACTACAGGTTTCTGCCTATTTCCCTGGTTTTCCATATCGACTCAGTATCCTCTTCTATTAGCATTCTTCAACTATTTAGTTAATGCTTAACACTTTAAAGACAGACCTTACCACCAAGTTATCTTTCATCAATTCTGGTAAATCTTCACTCATTTTCTTCTAGTCTTTCTACTCATTCCCTCTGGAGCTCTTCACTCTCCTCAAACCCTCAGTCTAACAGCTATACTTCTTAACCAGTCTGTTTTTCCCCTCTTTAGCTTTATTCTAGTTCTCTTCTGTAACAATGTTTTATCTGCAACTTAACCTCATTTCTATTCAAATGTTGCTTTTTCCTATTTTTCATTTCCAGGTTCCAGTCGATTTCTGCCCTCCCCCCACCCACCTGTATACTATTTCCCTCTTATGTTTTTGAATCTTTTGCATCTTCAATTACCCTAAAACTGTGTGATGTGATTTCTACCTGATATTCCATTTCTGCAGTCTGTCATGACTGGTTAACTCTTCTTGATGAATAACATCACATTTTATAATTCCCCATTGTTAACTGGCAGAGCTTTGTGGGAAGCCCACACACCCCAGATTGAGAACATATGCCTCCACAGCAGTTCCATTTGCTGCTGTCAGGTGTTCCAAGGTAATGTAGACTGGAAACTATTTTTTATGTTAGCTTCTCAGTTTATGCACTCCTTAAGACATATAGCAATGTAAAGCCTCAAACACTGCTAACTGGTGACAAATTCCTGGGGAAGATTTTACCATCCCAGACCTCAAGCAGCAACAAACTACTTACTGGGGACAGTGTATGGGTTGTTTAAAAGTATCAGATTGGGGCCCTCCCTGGTGGCACAGAAGGTGACACAGCACTGCAAGTGAGCAACAGCCGCTTCAGGCTTCAGTGAGAGTTGGATCCCTGACCCTGGAAGTGACTACATGGCGTAGCAGACCTCTCCTGACCCGCCCACTGCTCCCCTCAGCAGTGTACTTCGTAGATCTGCCTATTCTGCTCCCACTCTGTCTCTAGTGAAACCTCTCACTGCCCCTGCACCTCTGGCTTGTACCCCAGTTCTGTATAGAAAAAAAAAAAAAAAAAGAACTGTCATTAAAAAAAGTATCAGATTGACAAGCAGATCCCATGCTAGCTCCCAGAAACAAGGGAACAAGGGCCTATAATCTCATTTTCTATTCCCATACAGGTTGCTAACATAGAAATAATAAATGTCCACTGAACATCAGCTTAATGACCAAATGTAATGGATTTTACACTACTTGATATTCAGCTGCAGGTATTTCTATTACCTTCTTGTAAGTCACTTATCCATTTGTAAAATGTTTCATTCAGTTTTCTTTTTAGTAGCAGGTTTGTATGGTTACTGTCCCACTGTATCATCAAAACCTGAGATGAAATGGTAACATTACTGGTAAATTCCTTTCCATTCCCTTTCCTCAGAGGGATGCATTTTCTTGGGCAGAAACAGACAGGGCTCTCTCTCCTTTCCTAAAGAATGAAGGTAATTAACAACCATCTTTTTTCTTATCCTCCTACCCTCCCTGATAAGGCCAAGGAGCTATTCCTGATTGGGCCAAGGGCTGCTAAGCACCTCACTCCTACAAAGCCCTCTAACACCTTTCCAGCCTATTTATCAAGGAATACCCTTGGCAAGAGTAGAGAGAGGAGCAGTTAGCTAACTGGAACCACATCTGTGTCTCCCAAGCCCTCCAAAGTATAAGGTTCACCTTGCCCTTGGCTATCCCACTAGGACAACTGGAAACTTCTCACACTGCAGAATGTTTAGATTCTCTTAGCAATAACTTGCTTTAAAGTTCAGCCCCAGGAATTAAGTCCTGCTTCCCTCTATCCCTCTGTCTAGCATGGGAGGGCCCCTTCACTCTCCCTACACAGCTCTCCCATTTGGGGGAGAGCTGTACAGAAAACTGCTCTATGTATAATTTTTACAGAAGACAATGCAAAGCCTGCACCCCAGACACAAAATTTGAAGAGGCAATCAAAAACTTATAATATTTAAATAAAAACACAATACACAAGTCATCAAAATTTAAAAGGATAGAATCAATATCAATGATTCTTATTTTTGCCTTGAATTCCAATACGGCTAGGCTGAAAGCTATCACACTGACCTTTCCTTTTATCACCATTACTGAGAATTTAGTTTAATAACCCCTTAAACAGGTTCCAGATCCTAAGAGATGCTAGAGGGCCGAACAACATGGCAGCTAGCAGCAACAAATTTAACTTCATGAATCAGTAATATCTTCGGATCCCTCTTCTATACCAAGTCAAATTTCTCTTTGTTGACTTCCTCCTGTATAACCTGCTATGTCTCCTTTTTGTTTTGACCTGTTCTTCAACACTCTGGTCAGTTTCTCCAGGAAGTTAGTAGGGGATCTTTAAATTCCCAATACTCCATTCCCTTTCATTTGCCTTTTCTCCTTTGCCCTTATATTCTGACTGTGTATATTTATTTCTGTGTTTACTATCAATTGTCTACCCATTGCTATCTTTTAACTAGAAGGTTAAAAAAAAAAGCTCCCTTGACAAGCTCAGATTTTTATCTTTTTTGTTAACAACTGTTAACAGTCCCTGGCACACAGCAGGCACTCAAACATTTGCTGAAAATGGGGGAAAAACACCCAAGTAATTTACTCCTGGTTTGAAGTCACCAATTAGGACAATCACTTGGCTCCACCCCCTCCCACACAACCTATGTTTGATTAGCTGACTCCAGTTAAGAGTGGGGACTAAATTAATCAGTAGAATCTCCTCCCTCACTCAAGAGACTAAAGCTGAATTCAAGCAGAACAAAACCCCAGGACTGGTTTGAAGAGAGAATGGGGCTTTCCTGCAGGGTAGATCTGAGCATAAAGCCAGGAACTGTTGGGAGGGCTAACCACCACAGATGGACCACAGAATGGGGAAGATGAAGATCAAAAACTGAGTTAATGAAGGCTTGGGCCAGGGTGGAGAGAAATACAGATCCTAGTCCCAATTGTTAAAGCCACCAGATCAAGTTTTGACCAAAGTTCCATAAGCCAATACATTTGTCTAAGCCATTTGAGCTGGTGTTGTCAACTGAAATCATTCATTGTGACATGAGAATTCACCAAGTGTTCAAAAGTTCCAATGATGATTTAAAAAAAAAAAAAAAACTGCTTACCTGGATAACCAATTCCTTTGGCATTTGCATAGGGAACCCCAGAAGAACCAGGGCTATAGACAGGATTCATGATTTCACGAACTAAAAAGGGAGAAAAAGTGATTTAGTCAAGTCCTTTCCTTTCAGCATTAATCTCAAAAACGCATACATTAAGTTTACTATAAAACAAGATGTTTCATGCTGCCACCAAGAGAGGACAGATAAGGAATGCCAAAAGTCACAATGGGGCTCTAAACTTTTTGATTCTCTTCAGTCCATCAAAAGCTCTCTATGTCCTTGCTTTTTCAAAACAAAAAAGTGGTTTTTAAACAGTCTAAATAGTCTTATAACAGAGAATAGTTAAGTAAATCTGATCTATGCATAGCAGAAATATCCAGCAGTCGTTTTATAAAGTGCTTAAAAACACAACTGACATTACATTTTTTTAAAGTATATTACTATACTATATAGTGCAAACCCAAATTTTCATCCACATATAGGAATGTGCCACTCAACAATAAGATCTGGTTGAAATTAAAAATATGAACAATGTTTATCATTAGATGTGGTGCATTTAGTGTGTTTTTACATTTTTCTCTATTTCTTATATACATATATATTCTTAAAAAGGCAAATTAGCTACCATCCAGCAACTCCATTAACACCATCAGAACGCTATCATTCATAATTCTTTTCTTCCTGCAATGTTCAAGAACTTGCACACCTATGATTCTGCCCCTCCCCCAATAGCAATGAGATTCCTGGTATCTCCAACAAGCTTCTATGAATTTTATCACCCAATGTATGAGTCTAATTAAAGCTATTCATTACTCACTGAAGAACTCTGCGTTTTCCCCACTGTGCTCTAAAGCTGTTCTAAAGAATGAAATCTATTTTTACAATAAAAATAAACAAGATGTACATTTACTTAGTGTCTGGATTCTCCATCACTGCCCCAATTAGAATATCGCCCAGGAAGGTAGGACCAGGAAATGTGGCCCTATTTACTACCTCCAGCACAGATGACTGCACAAAATAGGTGTGACTATTTGCTGACTTGATAAAACATACAAAAAAGAACCACTTCATAAACATACTCAATCACATCCATTGCCTTTGTAACACATTCTAGTCTTAATTAGAAATAAACTGGGGAAAACAAGGCCCGGGGAAATAAAGTAAGAATTTTTTTAACTTCTAAACCAAAAGGCAAATACCGAATTTGCCACATTCACAACTACAACTAAGATAGATGTGTCTATTGGTCCTGACAGACTTTCCACAATAAAGATATTCTTTTTCCATGTCATCCAATATACTCAGTCATGAACTAAACGTAACCACTAAGCACCTGAAAAACGCTGGTATGTAGTACCTGATATTTTAGTTTTAGTTAACTCCTATTTAAACAGTCATCTGTAGCTAGGAATTACCACATTGGATATCTCAGTTCAGGTCTACAGAAGAAGCCAGAGAGAAAAGTAGGAAGCAAATAGGATAACCAACTATGTGTCTTATCCCGCATTTAAGTATAAACAAATTGGCACTACCCAGTCCTATTCTCCCACATTCTGAACCCACTCTTGGCAGATCTACAACGTAGGAATTGTGTACACACACAATTGTGTGGACACATCTCACTGCTTCTCAGGTTCAACAACCATCTCTGGAGAAGGTAACACATCCCAAACCTCTACTTCTCTATTCTCCATCAAGATCTAATTTTACTTTCTCTCTATTTTTTAAGGTTTATTTATTTACGCATATAAGAACTGGGGTACAGGCCAGAGGTGCAGGAGCAGTGAAACGATTCACCTGAAGCAGAGGGGGTGGGGGGGGGTAGAACAGGCAGATCAACAAAGTATACTGCTGAGGGGAGCAGCAAGCAAGTCAGGAGAGGTCTGCTGTGCCATGTGGGTCACCTCCTTGGTGGTTGGGGATCCAACTGGAGCAGAAGCAGCTGAGGCAAGCTTCACAGTATTGCGCTTTAACCCTCTGCGGGAAGGGCCCAAATTTTACATTCTTAATTGACATAAGATAAGTAAAACACTATAGAAAGGCCACAGAGAAAATAAAGCACAGTCCATGCTCTCAGTTTTCAATCTAGAAAAGTGCTGCCCACTAAAACTTCCTGTGAAAATGGAAATGTACGTCTACTCCGTCTGCATACAGTAACCAACTAATGGTTACTGAACATTTGAAATGTGGAGAGCAGAGGAGCCTCCTTGGTGGCCTACAGGTTAAGTCTCAGTACTACCACCAGAAGGCCCACCTGTTAGCCTGCCTGCCTTGGATCCCTAGCCACGGGAGCATCCTTATAACCCACTAACGTGCTGCAGACCTCTCCTGTCTTGCCCACTGCTCCCCTCAGCAGTATATTTCAGTAGACCTGCCTGTTCTGCTCCTCACTCTGTCTCTGGCGAATCCTTTCACTGCCCAGACCCCCACACTTCTGGCTTGCACCCCAGTTATTCTATACAAAAATAAAATTAAAAAAAAAAAAAGAAATCTGGGGAGCACAACTAAGGAACTGAATTTTAGTTTAACTTTAATGTTAATGAAATTGTCACAGATAGGTGATGACTATGAGACAAAAGACATGAATAATGGTGACAACGTGTTAACAGCCAGAAAGTGGAAAAAATGGTTCTGAGGCTGAGCAAGGAGAGCAAAGATTCAATCGGACAGGAGGCAGGATCAGGAAAAACTTCAGTACATAAGTGGTTATTTCCTTAAAACCTTGAATTTAACAGGCAGGATCCCAAAAGCCACAGAAATTAAAACAATGTAAGATTTATTTTAGGAATATTGAAAAATTGGCACTTAGACTACATGTAGGTTAGACTCATGTGGAAAACCCTTAAATTTAAATGTTTGGTCTGAGCATAGCAGTTAGACAAAAGATACCATATGACCCAGTAATTTTCACCCAAAAGAACAACATACATTCAAACAAAAACTTGTACACACATTTCTGACAGCAATCTGCATAAATAAAAAATATGAGTAATTCAAATGAAGCACTAACACAAGATTCCCATTCTATAATGATCTTATTATAGTCTAAACCAGTAATACCATTCTGTTTACATTTGCCACTAAAATGTATAAAATTGTACTAGATTCTAAATTCCATAAGTGGCCTCCCTGGGTGTTAACGCTATCACTCTATGGCCTGAGTTCCATCCCCCTATCAAGCAGCTAATCCACAAGGCACAGAAAAACTCTCCAGTCTTGTCAGCTGCTCCCCTTAGCAGTGCACTTCAGTAAATTTGCCTGTTGTGCACCCACTGTCTCTGGTTAATCCTCTCAACCCCTGCAGCTCTGGCCTACACCCCAGTTCTATGTAAAAAATAAACAGCAAAGTTCCAAAATTCTCAGAAGCTACATTTCCTGAAAACACTTTTATTTCCCCTAAGGCTAATAATATCTCCTACAGTGACTAAGTTTCAATGAATTTTAAATTATAGGTAAGAAATTATGCTGACTAAACAGAAGAAAACGCTGTAGCCCCTCTCCAGGTAGACAAAAGGACTTACATTGGTAGTACAAATGACAAAGTCAAAGGACTCTTAAGCTATTTGTTCAAGTGATGAACAATTCCCAAGCCTCAAGAGCAGGGAAAATACTTTATTCAATCCTGGCCCCCGCATCACTAGGGGCTTGGCACCAAGAGAACATAAATAGCTTCTGAATGTTCTTCAAGGAAAGAACTATCCAACATTATTTGCAATTTGAAAATCTAATTCAGAACTGCTGAAACATAGATCAATGACACTAACTGTCAAACTACTTAACATTATGTGCATACTCATGTGATAGAAATAGAATTTCTCTGCATCCCTTAAGGTACAGTGCTAAAATATTAACATTTAAACTTTGTTTACAGCAATAAAAAAAAGAGAGAGAAGAGAGACTGAGAAATATGCTAACCAGCATAAGGTAATGAGACAAAGTCAAAAATTACTGAGGACAGATGAACCAGTTTCTTTACTAAAAGAGGTGTAAGAGTGAGGAGAAATACAACAGATGCAGAGATAGAGATCTCTGTTGGGCCCTGTTTTAGTCTGAATAAACCATTAAAAAAGTTTTAAAGATTTTGGAATACAACTGAAGATGGGTCAGCTGAGATGGCATTAAAATACTATTAATTATATTAAGTGTGACAACAGTACCTTGGTTATGTAAAGCTTTTCAATTTTTAGAAATGTACGCTAAAGCACAAAAGAATAAAAATGACACACCTGTAAACCAAACTTGTATAAAAAGGGAAAATAATAGTTATTACATCAAGATGCTAAGTATACAGCTGTTTATTGTATTGTTATACTCTTAAAATTTGCATAACAAGAAAGAAAAACCCTATCATCACTTTGCCTGGGATTCTAATGCCACGGCCAGCCAGAAACCACCAATTTCCCAGTCTGTTTGATGTGGTTAAAGGACCCCAGTTCCAAGGCTGGACTGATTATTCACAGTATCTTTTTTTTTTTTTTTTAAAGTTTCCTATTTGGAAAAGGCTCAGTTATCAGAATTCCTATGAGTAAACTGACTCTTGATCAGAATATACATCAGATTTGTCTCTTAAAAAAAAGGATGACAGCAAAAAATTCCTCAATTTGAAAATCCTACTATATTATACTACTTTCTCTAATTTCAAAACATAACCTATACAGGGCCCTCTCTGGTGCCACAATGGGTTAAAATGGAGCACTATGAAGCTATCCATAGCCACTGAAGCATGAGTTTGGTCCTTGGCCAGGGAGGTGACCCACATGGCATGACAAACCTCTCCTGAGCCGCCTGCTGC
>NW_004567103.1:87578726-87581298 GCF_000260355.1 Condylura cristata
TCAACCCAAATGCCCAAAAGTAGATGACTGGATTAAAAAGATGTGGTACATACACACAATGGGATATTACTAAGCAATCAAAAAAAAAAAAGAGACATGCCTTTTGCCCCAACATGGATGGAGTTGGAAGGGATCATGCTTAGTGAAATAAGCCAGAAGGAAAAGGAAAAATACCTGATGGTTTCACTCACAGCAGGAGTATAAAGGCCCAAGGGAAAAATTAATAATAACGATAATGATGAACAACTATATACCAGAGGCATTTTATGGGGGGTGGAGTGGGGAATGGGATCAAAAATGGTGGGGTGGGGGGGAAGTGCACCGGAATATGGTGATGGCACACAGGTGATTTGGTGGTGGGAAGCCCATGGGGATTACAACTGAGATGGAAAAAGGCACAAAATGATGTAAATAAATAAATTTTAATTGTGTTTTTTGTGACTATCAGATCTTTTCTTAAGTTTTAGATGTATTTATTTATGCATACAAAAACTGGGGTGCAGGCATGAGGTGGGGGGTGGTAAAGAGGATCCACCACAGACAGTGGGGAGGAAAACAGGTGGATACACTTAAATACACCGCTGAGGGGAGCAGAGGGTGAGATAGGAGAGATTTGCAGCACCATATATGTGGGTCAGCTCCCTGGGTGGGGATCGAACTCATGGGGGGGGATAGAACTCCCGTGTGGCTGACAATGGCTTGATAGTGCTGAGACTTTAATCCCTTCCTCGCTAGAGAGGCCTAGTAGTTATAAAATTTTAAAGGCTCTGTTAGTATTTCACAGCAACAAAAGTAAATTCAAGGGACTTAAGAGTCTATTTCTCTCAGAGACAGCAATATACAAGACAATACCTTTTAGCATAATCACCATCAATAATTTTTGGTAATGTCTATTATCTCAAAAAAAAAAAAAAATGTGAGCACGTTCTCAACTACCCCAAAGTCCATCTTCAATACTAAATTGCAATGGGAGAGGGGGGAGCGGAGGGGAATACATTTATTTCTGCACAGAACTGAAGACACTTCAAAGGTATACAGACTAACACAGTAAAGAGGAAAGTAACTATTACTCCTAACCTAATATTGTCATTAAATTATTCTCAAATGATCCTGGACAAGCAGCTGTTATATATGACAGGATTGTTAGGTAAGACAAATTTGTTAGACAAAAATTTCCCATGATAAAATTAAATATTTTCTAAATACACTAAAGATTTTTATTTTCAATACTATTTTAATCCTCTATCTATCGTATAACACTACTCTTTTCCTGATGTTTGAAAATTCAAACATTACAATTCTGTCTGATCTTAACATGGAAATTAGTTGAAAGGCAGTTTGGCAAAGAAATATAAGTACAAATCCTAACAAATATGGCAAGTCAGATAAGAGGGCAAGAGCAGTAATAGAACAAGCAGATGGTGCTTCTGCTTCCTCCAGAGGTTCCCCCACTTGCCTGCCTTGTACACACACAGACTGCCTTACACTTTCCCCGAAGGGCAGGAGATAGAACCCAACCTGCTTGCTGGGCATGTCTACTGACTGCTGCAATGAATACCCAGCCCAACCCAGAAGGAGGAGCTGCTTCCAACTCTTAAAGCCTGGGGGTTTTTACCAGCTTTAGCTTCCACTCCTTCACAAAAGCCAAAACATGTTCAAGACACAAGTAGCAAAGCAAACCTGACTTGCATAGCTTAAGGGAAGCAGAATCTTCACAACCTGCACCATGGTAATCCAGCACCATGTTGACTGTCAAAGCAAAAATAATTCACTGACATACGTTTTAAAAAGTGGCCTTATTACTCCCACGAACAAAAACTTTTAATCCAAAGTTTATCATATTTGAGAGTAAAAAGTCTCAAATTGTAGGAAGGATGTCCTGAATATTTAAGTAGTAGGACCCAGATAAACCTTCATTTTTAATATTTTTTTGAATGCCAAAACACTCCAAAATATGTTGTATGACCTCAGTGAAACATTAAGTGATACAATTTCTAGATGCACTTACACACGCTAAGAGATAAATACCCTGTTTCTTGGACACGCTGTAAGGATGCACCGCTCTTTCGAAGTTAACCCCAACTGGGACCCGAAACGTCCTTTCTGGAGAAAACATTAAAAGCAGCCTGATATAAATCGTGCCTGCTCAAGCTGGAGGGCTCCCACCAAGCAAATGAAATCACGCTTATGTTGTGGATAGACAAAGTGAATAGCTACGCCTTCGAAATGCCTGAAATCGCAATTCTAAACCTAAGTTACAGAAACAACACCTCGCCACTTCCCCATTTTGCAAACGCCGTACAGACCTGATCTAACGCGGACTTTCAAACGCCCAAAGACCCCGCGGGTACAAAACCTGCTCCTCTCACCCGCCACCTGGACGCAGCCCCCACCCACCTTGCTGCGCGCCCCGCTCCGCCACCAGCCCAGCTGCACAAAGCAGAGAACGAGTCCCTCTCGCGGGCGCTACCAGGTCTCCGCAGGTCGGTACCCAGCGACCCCGAGCCTCGGGCCCGACCTTGGCGCCGCCCCCGCCGTCCGCACAAAGCGCCGCACTTCCGGCCGGGCCCCG
>NW_004567103.1:87581647-87582202 GCF_000260355.1 Condylura cristata
CCCCGCCGACGCTGCGCCGCCACCGGAGCCGCCGACCTCACTTCCGGCTGGAGCGCGCCGTGCGGGGACGCGCCGGCACGTGACTGGACGGCGCTAGTTCGGGTGGCGGCGTGCGCGTTCCCGTGGGCCCGGGAAGCACCCGGATGGAGTAGCGGCTGGTAGCTGCGCAGCGTGGCTAACTCGGGCCGGGTACCCATAGTCCTGCGGTGGAAACCTGAGGGCGGGAGCGGGAAAGACCAACGCTGCCCACCCCAGGGGCGTCTCATGTAGACCCTTTCGAATGAACGTAGCGTGGAATGCTTGCTTCACGTTCTTTGGGCGCGCCTACCCATGCAGTATGGAGAGAACGTCGTGCACCGTTTTATTAACTCCCTGTGAGAAAAGTGCTTTTGATTTCGTATCTTAAAACCAGTCGCCGCACTGCGGGACCCTTTGTGTAAATGCAAGCATCAGGGTGCGGTGGGGTGGTCTCTTCCAGGCGGTGCTCGGAGATGACAGCTTGAGCTGCATTTTGTTTCTCCAACCCGTGGGGCCCTGGGTCGGGAGGAAAACTGC
>NW_004567103.1:87582302-87590888 GCF_000260355.1 Condylura cristata
CCCCCCGCCCCATTTCACCTCCCCGCCTCCCCGCTACCAGAGCGCCAGCAGCCTGGACTTGGTGCTCACTATGCCAGTCCTCTACATGCTTTAAGTCACTCGGAAATACAGAAATTAAGGCCCAGAGATGTTGACAGCGTTTTTTAGGAACACATAACTGCTAGAAAACCGACTCAGGAGTCAAACCTATAGATCTGGTGCGCTTCGGGGTACTTGCTGTTAAAAGCAAAGGTCTGACTTTTAGCTTTTCCAGAACTACTCTCACTGTCTTACAGACTCATGAGCTCCCTGCCTAAGCTGAGAGACAGAGAGAGAGGTTCTGCCTTGCAGAGAGGTGTACTCAGCAGAAAGAGCCCTGGCAATCTGCCCGATCTCCTGAACATTACTTGGATTTGAGTGAAGGTTGAGATGGTTGTAAAGAACGTAGTTTCTGGATCTCTATAGATGTTGATAGCTTAAGTAAGACTAGATATCTACATTGGAATGTAGACATCAAGGTGATTTGATTTAAAGCACTTTCTGCTTTAAAAAAAAAAAAAGGTTAAGTTCCATACAGTGAAAAACTACTTATTTCTTTTGCTCCTTAAACTCCCATTTTACTATCCCCACACAATTTGGTGTTTTAACTATCTTTTCTATACCACTGGCATCTGATAGGATAGCTAGGAAATGCTGCAGTAACAGGAAATCCAGAATCAGAATCTTCACACAAAGTTTATTCCTCAAACATGTCCAAAGCAGGCAGGATCACATAACAAACTACAAAAATAAGAGAATTCTGCAACCAAAAATAATAATAATAATAAAAGTAATGGTTTTCATAATAACAACATTTTACATAGGGCTACTGCTAGAAAAAAAGAAACATTGGTATAAAATACAATAATGTAACACCTAGCAATTAACATTAATAGATTGTGCAAGATATAGAGATACATGAATAAAATTTTAAAGAAATACCATGTGGCACAAAAATCAAACAAACACATGGGAGAATATATTCTTGGATACATAAAGCTTGCATCATAAAGGTGTCAGTGCTCTATAATTTACAATTTTAACATAATTCCAAAAATATTTTAGAAAAGTGATTCTAATTTGCATTTGGGGAGAAAAATCAAATGCAAGAACATCTGCTGGGAAAACTGAAATTAAAGAGTAATAGGGAGGAGGCTGCTAGACCAAACAGTTAAGAAAACATATTTAATACCTCAGCCAATAAAGCAGCATCAGTGATGCCTGAATCAACAAATGAAATAGAAGAAAAAAAAATACAGAATTATACCCATATAATTTTGGGATATTGTTATCTGATAAAGGTAGTAACTTCTCAAGTCACTGAGGTTAAAGGTAGACTTTATTAAATGGTATAGGATACAGTTATAATCATCAGAAAAAATACATAATTGTATTTATACCTCATCATCATACCAGAATAAAATCCAAGTCATAAAGCAGGTAAATGAACAATGAGATCCTAAGAGGACAAGGAGATAATATGAGAAAAGTGTGTCTAACACACTTTAAAATCCAGATGCTTTAACTATGAAAAACTTCAGTTTGGCAAAAGGTACTATGAGCAAAGTCTACAGGCAAGTTATTAATAAGGAAGAAATAGTCTCAGCCCATATCACAGCCAAAGGCTAATTAGTCTTCTTAATATTCAAGGTAATTCCAGGGTCAGCAAAAAAAAAAAAAAGTTCTACAGCCCAGTAAAAGAAATGAGGAGAGTTTATAAAAAAAAAAATTTTTTTTAATGAGATGCAACCAAGCATTTATTTGGGGCTGAAGAATTGCAATTTAGTGACTGCAGATTCAAGTAGAAAAGCAAACAGTGTCCTAAGAAGGAACATGATACCAGTAATTTTATGGAGATGAAAAGAAGGATGAGGTTAGTGGTTAGGTAAAAGAGTCGCAAGATAAAACAGTTCTGTTAAGGGCTCACAAAGTGAAATTAGGTAAAACTTCATTTTTATTAGAATGTTGGAATGTTCTTAAAATCTTACTAGTTTAGCACCATCTGTGTAAGACAATTGCTCTGACATGGCTGCATTCACTCCATTTTAAAATGACTCCATTCTCAATGTTTCACCATAACATGAAAAATTAGTCAGTCTCATCCCATAAAATACAAGTGAAAACACTTTAAGATAGCTTTTTTAAAGCAATGATTGGCAAGCATCAGAAAAATTAACAATATGCTCTATTTGGTAAGATTTTGTGGGAGCTAATTTATTGCTGGATTAGAAAAAGTTTCATTTGTCACTGTATATCGGTGTAACAGTGTGATATGCATGGGAAGGAGAGGTCCCAGCATCCATGGTGGAAAGAAAGGTGGAGCTGAGCAGTGAGAAGCTAGAACTAGAAGAAGAAAATAAGACTTGGAGTTGTGCAGAGCAGAGACATGTAAAGAAGAAGCCACAGCTAGGCTTGAACTTGAACCAGGGACTTGGTACAGTCTTGAACTTGTACCAGGGACTTGGGGGACAGTCTTGAACTTGTACCAGGGACTTGGGGGACATGGGAAAAGACACTTGAAAGGGACAGAATGTGGGTGAGAAACCAGTGAATTTCATTTTTATTTTACTCCTTTCCTTCTAGACTTGCCTAGGCCCATATGCCCCTTTCCTGTGGTCTCCACCAGAAGGTGCCTTAGACTTATATCAAGCTTTTGGGCATCAGTGGCCTTGCTTTGAGCCAACCCTGATTGATTGAACATTTACCTACAAGGACATGGGGAAATTTCATGGGGAAACTTTTTTTTTAAGATTGATTTATTTATGCATACAGAACTGGGGTGCAGGCCAGAGGTGCAGGGGCAGTGAGAGGGTTCACTAGAGGCAGAGTAGAGTTGAACAGGCAGATGAATGAAGTACATTGCTGAGGGGAGCAGTGAGCGTGTCAGGAGAGGTCTGCCGCGCCATGTGGTCACCTCCCGGGTGGGGATTGAACTCATGCTGAAGTGGCTTTAGCTTTTTAGTACTGTGCTTCAACGCACTGCACCATCAGGGAAGGCTCATGGAGAAACTTTTAACTCTATTCTTTCTCTTGTCTCTGTTGTAATCTACTTCTATTGTACACTCATTGTACTAAAGTTCTTTTCCATTGAAGGTCTTATGCAGCAGAGTATGTTTTGTCTTGATGTGGCCGATGCAGAGCCCATTGAGAGCAGGGGATCCTGGAGTGCTCCACAATCTGTTGCTAACATCAATACAAATATACACAAGTTGTGAACTCCCTGGTGGCACAATGGATTAAAGCACAGCACTATGAAACTATCCTCAACCACTGCAGCACAAGTTCAATCCCAGGCCAGGGAGCTGATCCACATGGCACTGTAGACCTCTTCTGTCTCTCACTCTGCTCCTCTCAGCAGTGTATTTCAGTCAATATGCTTGTTCTGCTCCCTACTCTGTCTCAGGCAGATCCTCTCACTCCCTGCACCTCTGGCCTGTACCCCAGTTCTTGTGTGCATAAATAAATCAATCTTTAAAAAAAAAAAAAAGCAAATATACACAAAGCTTTGACCAACTTTGAGTTTGCCATAGAGATACTTGTAGCTGTGTATAATGAAACAGGTTCAACCTCATTCACTTCAGCGTTGTCGAGAATGGAAAATAGGGAACAATCCTAAGGCCCATCATAAGGAGACTAAGTGAATAAACTCTAGTTCATTCATGGAGTAATCCATTTCTAGTCATGGTTTTGTTTTATGCAATTTTATATAATTTTTTATTTAGCTTTGTACAATTTTAGTTATTAGCAGTCAACTGCAGTCCAAAAATATTGTACATTATGATATTTTGGGAGAGATCACATCACATGACTTAGCCGACCAAGAGAAAAAACTCTACAAGGTTTAAATAAAATAATACTTTTATTTAGAGGAGGATCTGTGATTTGAATATTGGGAAACAAAATCTCAAGAATCAGTCCAAATTGTGTCCCCTCCCCCTGCCCCATTCAATTTGTTTAAGTGTGGGGACATATTAAGGGTGAAAAGATGGGCAAAGAGGGATAGAACTACAAAAATTAGGACTATTTACAGATTACATTTCTTGCCGTTAGTTGACTTTTTGTTAAAATTCATGGAGTTATAATGAGATGTTGGGGTTCACTGAACAGGATCCTTGGTTTACCTCGGAGAAAAGTTTAGCAGAGTTCCCGTTTCAGCAGCACACATCAAGTTTCCTAGGAGACAAAGACATAAGTAGGCAAAGGTTATATCTAAAAAGGCAGGTTTATTAGAAAAAAAGGAAAAGAAAAGAAGATGTTTTGCATAGACAAGAGAGAGCAGGAAAAGCTACATTTGAAAGTTAGGGTTCGTTAAAAGAGATGTCTGTATACATGCGGTGAGCTAGTATTGTGAGAACAACTGCATTTTTTCCTGGGAAGGAATTATTTTGATATTGTGTCCTTTGGGGGTGGGGAAAAAGAGGGGTTCATCCTTTATGGAATATTTACCATTACATTAACTTGTAGGGATTGATTGGGTTAATTTGTAAGGACCAGTGAGTCTCTGTAATGGCCCTTAATCTCTATATCCCCAGCTCTGGTCCATGCCTACAGATAGATTCTATAGCAATCTGTGCCTAATGATTTCCTATGCATAAGGATTCGTTTCTATAGCTGGTTTAATGACTATGTTAATCATTTCAACCCCACCTCCAGTTTCTGGTTTTCTGACGCCTACATCCCAAATTTTCTACTCTAAGCCGCTATCAAAATGACCTTGGTTACTATGGAAAGAAGAAAGAGGAAAAAAATAATATCTTTACACAGTTGTCAGAGAAGGCATGTCTAGCAGAAAACCATGCCTAGACCATGTCTAGGTTCTTGCTAGCCAGTAACTGTAATGGGGAGAAGAATTGGGGTGAAGCCAGAGGCCTGGGATGTGAAAGAATTTACCAGATAGAGTGGAGAAGAGAAAAGCTGGGTTTATTGAAATCCAGCAAGAGAGCAGAGGCAAGAATGCTGCACAGGAAGAAGGCTTAAGGCTTTTTTTTATAATTTATTTTCATGGATTTTCTTATGTGGAGTGCCAGTTTGGGCCAGTTATTGCTGGGATGTCTGGTCTTGGGCTTTGACTTTTGACCCATAATGTGTCCTCAACCTTCTTCAGCATTCATGATCACTGATCCAGGCTTATGTCCTGACTTCCATAGCAATCTATCAACTCCTTTATCTATTTAAGGCTCTCAAACCTACCTGTTGGGCAAGGAGGGCAGGCTTACTTTTTAACCTTATTAAATGGTACCCCCATAGTAAATAATTTTGGTTTTGGATTCTTAACATGTGGAAGATAATTTATTTTGTTTTGTAAGACTTTATCAGTAATACATGCTCTTGGAACAGGAAGATCGTATTAAAATCTTATAAATTGCCTAAATATAAAAATCCAGGTTGACTTGAAACTTCCAGACATTACATTTGAGAAAGTTAGTGATTATCAGGATTTGCATACAGCACAATTGAAAGAACTGGACTTACTATCACATAGGTAAGTTTTGATTCCTACCTAAACAATTATTCTTATGCTGTGTTCATTTTGACCTCTATGTTCTGACATTTATTTCTGAACATAGGTTATAAATAATCTTCTGTATTAACTCCATAGTCTTACTATCACAAAGTCACCTGTTTTTATCTTGGTTATATATTTTTATTATCTACATAAGATATACTTACCAAGCCAGTTGTATTTAATAAACTTTGTGAATTGAAAAAAACATTAAGAGAATTAAGAACATATAATGGAGTCATTATTTCACTTATCCTCTTTTTGTTTTAGGAAACTCACTTCCCACAAGCAGCAATTCTGCCTGATAAATTATTTTTGTATCTTAACAGAAATTGCAAGTAAAGTGAAATTCTGGGAAACATATGATAGATATTTGTGAGCTTTTCATAGTTTAACACTGGTAATAACTGATAATCCAGAGTAAGCTAATAGGCTTTTAAAAGTGTAGACTTTAGTAAGTACATAATCTCTAAACAGGTAAGCTTGTGGCACTATAACAGTGTAATCCCCAGAGAGAGAAGAGATTCCAGGTTTCCTGCCATACCATCAGGAATGTGGATGTGGGCAGGGAGGTAAAGCTAGAAAAGACCAGGAGAAGGACTGAAAAAGAAGAGAATAATTAGAAGAAGGAAAGAAGCAAAGAGAGATGGAGGTGACAGAAGATTGGAGGAAGAACATGTTGCGGAAAGACATGTGCAGAAGAGCTGTGCAAGCAAGAAGCTCAAGTCTCAGCCTTGGGCTTATACCAGGGCCTTGGGAGACATGGAAGGAGACACTTGAAATAGATGTGGGTGAGAGGTCTGGGGAAGCTGACATTGGCAGCCTTTATCTTAATTTAGATTTTGTTCTTTTCCTTTCAGACTTGCTTGACCGCTTCTGCACTTTTACTATTGGCCCCACCAAAAGGTGCCTTAGAGGTTTGTAAGCTTCTGGACCTCAGCTGCCTTGCTTTGGGCCAACCCTGTTTGTCTGGACCAAAGTATGAAAGTATGGGTATCTTTGGTTACTTGACTTGGAAATTATATTCCTTCTCTCCTCTCTATCACACATGAGTAGTATTAAAGTTCCTTTCTGGGCCCTTCCTGGTGGCACACGGATTAGGACACAACACTGCAAGTTTAATCCCAGACCTAGAGGTGACCCACATGGTGCAGTAGACCTCTCTTGTCTCTCCTGCTGCTCCCCTCAGCAGTGTACTTCTTAACCTGCCTGTTCTGACTATTGTGTATCCTCTCACTGCCTCTGTCCTGTACCCTAGTTCTGTATGCATAAGTAACTAAGTCTTTAAAAAAAAGTTCCTTTCTGTTGAAGGTCTTATACAATAAATTATGTTTTCTCTTTATTGGTGGGTGACAGAAACTATTTAGAGAAGGCACATTTGTGGGGCTCAGAGGACCCCTTATTCTGCCAGTAACAGAGAAGCTGACCAGACATATAAATTGGGGGACACAGTTCCCTCCCATATTTACTTCTATTAGAATGCTGTGAAACTGAGAGTGAAATATTAATTCAGCTAATCCCAAATCTTCTGATACACTGGATTTTGGATTCTCTCTCTCTTTCTTTCTTTTTTTTTTTTTTAAAGATTTATTTATTTGTACACACAGAACTGGGGTACAGGCCAGAGGCTCAGGGGCGGTGAGAGGCTTCGCCAGAGACGGAGTGGGGAACAGAACAGGCAGATCGACGAAGTACACTGCTGAGGGGAGCAGCAGGCAGGTCAGGAGAGGTCTGCCACACCATGTGGTCACCTCCCGGGCAGGCGGGAATTGAACTGATGCGGAAGCGGCTTTAGCTTCTCAGTGCTGTGCTTTAACCCGCTGCACCACCAGGGAGGGCCCTTTCTTTCTTTTTTTAAAAAAATATTTATTTATGCATACAAGAACTGGAGGACAGGCCAGCCATGTGGCAGGTGAGAGAATTCATCAGAGACAAAGTGGGGAGCAGAACAGGCAGAGCCACTGAAATACACTGCTGAGGAGAGCAGCAGGCAAGACAGGAGAGGTCGTCTGTGTCATATAAGTCACCTCCCTGGCCTTAGGATCGAACTTGAGCTGCAGTGGCTGCAGATGGTAGCTTCAGCCTGCTGAGACTTAACCCCTTTCACTACCAGGGAGGCTCCTGGTTTGTCTTTTTTGTCTGGGAATCTTATTAATGGAGTATGTGTCTTGACTATAAAAAATGACCCTGCTGGCAGGTGCCATTTTGCTGCCTGTAATGAGCCCCAACTAGGGCAGCTTCAGGTTTGTTTTTCTGAGTTCAAAATTCAGTTAGATGGAATCTAGAGCACAGGCTAGTCAAACATCCCTCATCCCTTTTTATATTTAACTACAGCAGATCATTATACTTATTCTATTTTATTATTAATTAATAATAATAATATTATTCTCTTAAGGTGCCTCATTTATAAATTAAATTTTATCATAAGTATTGCCTCCAGTTTTTAAAAGTCATGTTTCTTGAAGTAAAATTGATTACAACATTGTAGCTGTTGCAGGATTACAGATTCATATCTCTACAAATTTATGTTATCATGCCACAATATTGTTACCTATCACACATAGGTATTGTTAAATAACAAAATTCAACCAAGTTAGATTTAAAGATCTACTTGGTTTTATTAAAAGATTCATGAATCAGGCCCTCCCTGGTGGCTCAGCGGGTTAAAGCACAGCACTGAGAATCTAAAGCCGCTTCCTCATGCATGAGCTCCATTCCGCCTGTCCCGGAGGTGAACACATGGTGTGGAAGACCTCTCCTGACCCGCCCGCTGCTCCCCTCAGCAATGTACTTCGTGGATCTGCCTGTTCTGTTCCCCACTCTGTCTCTGGTGAAGCTTCTCACCACCCCTGAGCCTCTGGCCTGTACCCCAGTTCTGGATGCACAAATAAATAAATCTTTAAAAAAAAAAAGATTCATGAATCAGGCAGATTCCCACCCAGTTATGCTCTGTAAAAAATGAGTACCTCTACAATCCCAAACTTCAAGCTGTACTACAAAGCCATAATAATCAAAACTGCATGGTACTGGAATAAGAATAGACATACAGACCAGTGGATTCGAAT
>NW_004567103.1:87593643-87601959 GCF_000260355.1 Condylura cristata
AAGCTTCTCACCGCCCCTGAGCCTCTGGCCTGTACCCCAGTTCTGTATGCACAAATAAATAAATCTTTAAAAAAAAAAAATAAAATAAAATTCTACTAAGGAGGCTGAAAGTGCAATTAAGGGTAGGGCATAAATGACTCCATTTGGGGTGTATTGTTTCACTTTGTCAATGCATATATTATGGAAATTAATACACAGAACTCTGTTTGTGTGTCCAGTTCATTTCTGCATGACTCCTCTAAAACCCTACTTAAATGAGGTGTCATATACAAGCAGTCAGTAGACTACAAGACCCTACATGCCTTGCATGTTGAACAGGAAGTGATGTTGTTTTCCTACCCAAGGGGAAGGAATAAGGTTCCTCTCTGCCCAACAACAGCTCAGCCAATGAGAAAATGCCAAAAACCAAGGAATGAATAGCCAGCACACATCAAACTCCCAGTTTTCTCCATCTAGCTTTGGTTACAATAGACCCACTGATATTTATGAAAGTTAATTCAGGCTTTTGTACTGGAGAGGGAGCTCATCTCTTTCTATGAAACTGTACTTTCCAAATTGTCTTTTAGGTGTTTCTGAATTAACCAATTTTGATGGTGAATACCTGGTGGTTTCTCTTTGGTTCAGCCTGGCAGTGAGGAGAGAAAAAGTACGTTTTGTACTTTTGCTTGTACTAATATTTCAGTTACCCGTAGGAAGTTTTGGAATGCGTCTCTGGATGCTAAGAGAATGGCATCCAGAGTTTGTGGGTCATGACTAGCTTGGCTGAGGTCTCAGTGCATGCCAGGTGGCATGGTAGCTTGGAACTTTCTGCCTGTGTGCAGTCCCCAGGAAGCTCCAACAGCAGTGATGGTGACAATAGTGGTTTTCTTACGTTGCTATCATCAGTGTGAGCAGACCTACCCGGAGCGCAGTGGCAATACTTTCCCCAGCCTGGCATACTCTCTGCAGGAAGGACCATGGAATTCCAGGCCAAAATGGTAGGCTTTCAATGGCAGCCTATCCTGTAGCTGCTGAGCCCCACATCCTGGTGCTGCTGCAAGGCCCCCTGCAATGGTATACCTTGCCCCACTGAAGCCTCAGGCCGCACTGAGACCAGCTCCAGGCTCAGCTCCCAGGAGCATAACATTGACAAGCGCAGCGAATACATGTTAGGTCTGGGCAGGCGCCCAAGTTTTCCCTTTAAAATATGGTGCTATGGGCCCTCCCTGGTGGCGCAGTGGGTTAAAGCACTGCACTGAGAAGCTACAGCCACTTCCGCATGAGTTTGAATCCCGCCTGCCCTGGAGGGGACCACATGGCGTGGCAGACCTCTCCTGGCCCGCCCGCTGCTCCCCTCAGCAGTGTACTTCGTCGATCTGCCTGTTCTGCTCCCCACTCTGTCTTTGGTGAAGCCTCTCACCGCCCCTGAGCTTCTGGCCTGTACCCCAGTTCTGTATGTACAAATAAATAAACCTTAAAAAAAAAAAAAATATGGTGCTATGGTCCTCCCTGGTGGTCCAGGGGTTAACTTAGTGCTATCAAGCTATCACCAGCCATTGTGGCATGAGTTCAATCCCCAACCAGGGAGCAGACCTCTCCTGTCTCAGCAGCTACTCCCCTCAGCAGTGTACTTAATCCATCTGCCTGTTCTGCTCCCCACTCTGTCTCTGGTGAAGCCTCTCACCGCCCCTGAGCTTCTGGCCTGTACCCCAGTTCTGTATGTACAAATAAATAAATCTTAAAAAAAAAAAAAATATGGTGCTATGGTCCTCCCTGGTGGTCCAGGGGTTAACTTAGTGCTATCAAGCTATCACCAGCCATTGTGGCATGAGTTCAATCCCCAACCAGGGAGCAGACCTCTCCTGTCTCAGCAGCTACTCCCCTCAGCAGTGTACTTAATCCATCTGCCTGTTCTGCTCCCCACTCTGTCTCTGGTGAATTTTCTCATCCCTGGCACCTCTGGCCTGTACTCCAGTTCTTATATGCATAAATAAATAAATCTTAAAAAAATTATGTTCTTGGACCTCCCCTAGTGGCGCAACGGGTTAAAGAACAGCACTATGAAGTTACAGCAGCCACTGCAGCAGGAGTTTAATCGCCAGCCAGGGAGGTGACCCATATGGCATGGCAGACCTCTCCTGACCTGCCTGCTGCTCCCCTCAGCAGTGTATTTTACTCAATCTGCCTGTTCTGCTCCCCACTCTGTCTCTGGTAAATCCTCTCATTCTCCCCACCTCTGGCCTGTTTGACATGTATGCATAAATAAATCTTCTAAAAATTATGCTCTTTTTGTGCATTTAACTTAACTATATGGAGGCCATAAATGCCAGGGTTCAGGGACAGTCACTTGACTGCCCAACAGACTAGTCTGTTGGTCTGCTACCCTCCTCTTCCTCACTTTGGTCTGAAAAACCTCTTGAACACAGTTCTCTTTTTCTAAACTTTGAATTCACTTCCAAGCAGTGATCATTTCAGGTGCTATCTGTGAGGAATTACTTCATCCTCATGTATTTCCTTCATATATTTACGTTAGTATGGCCACTAAAGTGTTTATTTAATATAACTTATAGTCTACTACTATGATTTTTAACTTTTTCGTTCAAATTGTTCGGGGTTTGGCCACTGGACGTTTCTGTGAGCGCCTGTGTCTTTTGAACCAGCTTCTGGGCTGTTATTTCCTCGCATCCCCTGGGTGCGAGGGTACAGGGCGGGTCTCTGCCCCGGCCTCAGGGCCTAGGCCGGGCTTCCTCAAGCCCCACGGGGGCTGACTCCTGATTGGAGGTGGCGTGCAGCACCAAGCTCAGAGAGCAAAGCGCTCCTTCTGGTTTGCAAATCCCTGGCTGCGCCTTGCAAGGAGATCGCCCCGCCCCTCCCGCCCCTCCCAGCAGCCCCCGCGCGGCACGTGACCTGGACGCCTGCCAGGGCTGGCGGAGGCGGTGGAGCTGTGCATCCGAACTGCGTCCTTGCGCTAACCCGTTCGGTCTTGGGGGTGCTACGGCAGCTTGTGTTTCCGCAGGTGACTGTCCCCTTCTGGTGGGGGTGACCCCAGATCCCTCCTGGCCAACCCTGCCCTCCCTTTGCCTCCTGCCCTCCCCCTCCCCCTCGCGCCCCCGCCGTTCCCCCCTCGACCCCGGCATCTGTCTGTCCTTTCAAGACCCTGGCGGGGAGTCGCCCAGTCCGCGCCCCTCAGAAGTGAGCCGGGAACCCCAGCCGGGCCTGCGTGCCTCCTCCGGCGGCTCTCGCTCCGGAGCTGCCCCCTTACCGAAGGTGCGCCGGAGGCCGGGCCCTGCCTGGGGGCTCTGGTTTCCTGGGGTGGGTCTCGGGCCCGTCCTACAGTCCTGGTGTATGGGAATTGGGGCTCCTTTTGGGTTCTTCTCCCGCCCGCTGTCGGGAATTTAGCGTCCCGGATGCTGTGAGCTGGCTGGCTCGTGGGTGGGACCTACACCGTCCCCCCATTCTCGCCCGCCCCCCCTCCCCCATCGTTTCACCTACTTTTGGTTTTGCGGAGTCCTTAGATGTAGACGTTTGTTGGTACATTTGATTCACCCATAGAGAACTCTGGAGGTCAGGAATTGTTATTTCGAGTCAGCATTGGTTTTTGTAGTTTCCGATGTATAGGGATTTATATAGAAGAGGCTTGGATGAGCACTTACTAAATTAGAGTTTTTCAAGGTGCGTGGGAAAAAGGGAGGCGAGAAGTCTTGCCAGAAAATTGGGAGAACGTTTTTAATGTCAATGGCCTGTAACTCCCGGAGGAACGCTAAATTCCCGGGTCTCCTGTGGTCTTTGAGGTAGTGAGTATCCATGCAGGAGGTGGCTTCTCAAGTCATCCCAGACTGAAGGCCCGGACTCTTGACAGTTTAATTGCCTGTTTATTTGTGGCCTTAATGTTTGTTAAACAAATTAATGACCAAAACAACTGTCTCTATTTCCTGGGCAGTGGAACTGCTTAAGGGCCTGCCTATGGGAATGCTCCTGGTGAGCCAGGTGCTTAGGAGTGTTCCCTGGGTTCTGGGGGTTCTTAATCTTGGGCACATCTGCTGGTTATTGTTGGGAGGTGGAAGTTGGGAAGAGACTCTCTGGGTTGGGAGGTGCTCATCATATAGGGCTTCCTTTTTGCCTGTTACGTGATTCTTTACTTCACTCCACTATTCAGTCTCCTGAACTCCCCCATTCCCAACATACTGATCTGTGAGGGGAGGAATCAAGCCTGTGTTGTATGTTGTCAGTGGTGACTAAATGCTTACTGAAGGTTGCAGAAGAGAACTCAGAAACTGACAACGGTTCTTAACTAGCATTATATTTCTAATGCTGTTGAATGTTCTGTAAATCAGTTTCCTGATAATCTCAAGAGACTGCATTTTTGAGAGGTGTACAAGCCACCACTCTGTGGTAATCTGTCATTGGGATAATAGAGGTTTCTTACAACCCCCTGAGAAACACTCCCAGTTTGCCACCCTACTTTAATACTTGATTTCTTTCTCCTTTCCTCTGCTTTTCCCTTTTCACTGGATGTTTAAAGAAATTATCATTGTCCACTGATAGTACTAAAGACTGCAGACAGTAATATGAACTTTAAAATGTTATAATAAAAATGAAATTATTAAAGACATTAACAATAAAAATACAACTACCATATGATCTAGCAATTCTGCTTTTGTGAACTTATCCAAGGAAGTGAAGATACTTGTACATCCCATCCATTCCCTCCCCCCTCATCATAGCAGCATTATTTACAGTAGCTCATAAATGGAAGCATCCTAGGCATTGGTGGATGAATGAATGGAGAAAAATTGTGTTTTTCATAGTGCATATGTGCATATGTAAAAAATGTTTTCATTATATATAAACAATATTATTCTACCATAAAAAATGAGAAATCCTTCTATTTGTGACACTCGGGATAACCCTTGAGAGCATTGTACTAAAATAAGTAAAGACATAATAAATATATGATCTCATATGTGAAATCTAATTGAAAACAAATTTAGAGAAAAAACATTTATAGAAAATGAAATCAGGCATAATTAGAGGTAGGGGTGGTAGTATGGGTAGGGAATAGCGGTAGTGGTAGAATTGGAGGGAGGTGGTAAAAGGCAAAAGTTTCCGATTATAAATACGGATGATGTAATATACAACGTGATGACTATAGTTAGTACTGCTGTGTGGTTTATAGGAAAGTTAAGACGAACATCCTTATTGCTAGGAAAAACTTATTTAAAATGTTTTTCTGTTTTATCTATATGAGATGATGGATGGAATTTAAAAGACATATTCATCTCAGTATTTGTAAATCAAACCATTATGGTGTATACCTATGCTTGTATGGTGCTGTATGTCAATTATAATGCAAACAAAATGGAAAAAAAATGTTTAAAAAGTAGACTAGTTGAACCAGTCATATTTTAGTGCTTGCATATTTGATTTTCAATTTGATTGTGGGAACAGAAAAATGAACTTACTTAAATTAACTTTTTGCCCTTCAATAAGTGCCTGTCTTTGGCTTGTTACATTAAGAAATGGTTTCTACTTGGAAATGGCCAATGCCACTAGTGAACTGATGATGGATCACCCACCCAACCTTTTGTAGGGGCTGTGTCATTTTGAGTAGATTTGGGGTAACTCACTCCTCCTTTTTATTACTGTTTTTGAAGACTAGGAGTAGGTTTTCCTCCCTTGGATAAGGAAGTAGCTTCTACAGCTGAGTACAGAGTGTAATAGAGGAACCAGGATATTGTCAATGAGTCACTTATAAACAGGTAACCCTGGATTGCAGCTCTTGGAAAAAATAGGAATGTAATAGTTGTTCTTACTTTGGTGCATCTACTCCTTTGTGGGCATGTTATCTCATTGACTTCTTGATGTGGTTCCATGAAGTAACTAAACAAGGAACATGAGACTCAGAGAAATTTAATATCTTGTTCAGTCATACCAGTTAGTAAAAGGCTCAGAACCATCAAAATCCAAAGGTGATATTCTTTCATCTCTTAAATTGGTTCCTTTTGGATTCAAAACTTTTCAAATGATATGAGACGGGCATAATGTGATAACATGTATTTGTAGAGGTAAACCCCACCCCAAAAACACATATAGTGTTGCAAATTAAAACATAACCTTAATAAACATAATTTAAAATGATTTAAATTCACATTTAAAATTATCTGTATTGTCAAAATATTTATATTTAAAAACTTCCTATGTTTTACTGGCATATGAATAGTTTGCTGGAGACTAACAAGAGGACTTCTATAGACCTCAACTATTGAGCCTTAATTTATATATTAGGCCCTGTTCTAGGGTAGAAATAGTGAGATGTTGAAATAAAATATGCAGTGATGGGAATTCAGCAAAGTAAGGTGGTAAAACACTCCTCTTTTTGCTTCAGAAATTAATTTGGTGATTATTGTGGGAGTTTTTTTTTTGCCTCCTAGAGTATGTGTTCACATTTTGACACATTAGGGACATCTTAACTTAGTAAATCTTCTAAGCCATTTGAGAAGCACCTTGATGTGTTCTGTCTAGTAGGGTATTTTGGATAAGTTTTAGGATAGTGAGGAAATACTAATGGAAGTGATAGTAGTAATAGTAAACTAGTGATAATTGTGGTGATTAACAATGGCTGTGGGAGTAGTTAATATTTATTGAGTTTTAGTTTTGGTTTAGGTTTTGGGCATTATGCCCATAATTATTTCACTCAGTTTTCCAAACTTTCTGTCGAGTAGGTACTGGCATTCTCATTTTACAGATTAAGAAACTAAGGATTGGAAAAGTAACTTGCCCAGGGTACTTTATACATGATTAAGACAGATTATGTGCAAGTTTTATGAGTCCAAATCTTGTCCTTTGAAGTCTTAGGCTGTATGGATTTTTAAGAGCATTTCCTCAACATTATATTTTACGATATTTGCTTGCTAAAGATAAACCAAATCTCTACCCCTCCTCCCCCCCAATTTAAAAACAAAAACAGTTGTTAGATGGAAGTCTCAAGCAGGGAGACTGTGAGAGAGAATGAATTTTAGGGTAATTTAAATAATGCTTAACTATTCACGTTTATCAGAATAATTCATATACATAGATTGCAAAACCAAGTAGTACTTTAAACCTCAGAGTATAAATACCAGCCTACCCACTTTTCATTAACTAATGAGACTTTTGCTGCCTTCTAAACACTCTTTTATCTAATCTACCAGTTAGTCAGAACCTTAGATAAATAATATTAATTTCTTCTATTTATCCCCAAACCCCAGTTGGCCTTTCTGTTCCACTCTGGACTTGTTTCTTTTCCAGACCTGCTGCATGACTGTCTTCCTGGGAGCTTTCTTCCCTACTTCCTGGGCTTTTCTTTCTCTTGGATCCCCAAGTTCTGCCTGGTTTATTTTCTCATTTTGATAGAATACATTCTTCACTAGATTCTGGAAACTGGGTACATGGAAAGTAATCTTAAGACGTTTAGCACATGTATAAAATGTATTTTATCTACTTGAGTGATAATACAGCTGGTAAAGAACTCTAGCTCGGAATAAATGTTCTCTCAGCATTTTGAAGAGCTGATCCATTGGCTTCCAACACTGTTGGTAAAGATGCCCCATGTTTTGCAGGTCCTTCATATGACTTCTCTTTTATCCTCTGGGCAGTTTTTAAAGGTTTAAACTTCAGTCATATACCTTACTGAAGATTTTTTAAGTTCATCCTGCTGTACATTCATCAGTCATTTCTTTTGTGTTGAGAAATGTATTTATTGTTTTGGGAAATGTTTTGATAGTGTTTCTCTACTCTCTTCTCTGTGGTTATTTATGAAATTCTATTAGAAGCAGAGTATTTTCTATCCCAGTCTCATTCTCTAGTTTTTCACCTCCTGAACTTTTATTTCAGAGAGATTACAGAAATTTCCTTTCGATTCTTATATTGAATTTAAAATTGTTTAGAATATCCTATTTTTGCATTCTATATATTTTTTAATACAATATAGAGTATCATTTCTGTGACAGTAGCATTTTGGGGGAAGTTTTGTGTATTATCTCTTGTTCCTATGAGACTTTTCAGTTTTTACAAATTACCTTTAATTTCTCTATTTTGTGCCTAGACTTTCCTCGTATGTCTGATTATGCATGCTATCTGTTCCTATTTAAGAGTGATACCCAAAATTGTTGGAAAGTCTGTGTGTTTAAAGTTTATCATTTGGTGAGCTTCTCTATAGGATGGTAGGCACTTTTTTTTTTTAAGTAATATAATAGTTTATTTTTACATTATTTTGTGCCTTTTTCCATCTCAGTCGTAATCCCTGTGGGCTTCCCACAACGAGTTCACCCATGTGCCATCACCATAGTCCAGTGCACT
>NW_004567103.1:87602059-87631526 GCF_000260355.1 Condylura cristata
CCCTCATAAAATGTCTGGTATATAATTGTTCATTATTATTATTATTTTCTGCCCTGATCCTTTATACTATGTGAGTGAAACCATCGGGTATTTTTCTTTTTCTTTCTAGCTTATTTCACTAGGCATGATCCCTTCCAACTCCATCCATGTTGCTGCAAAAGGCATGTGTTTATCTTTTTTGATTGCTGAGTAATATTCCATTGTGTATATATACCACATCTTTTTAATCCAGTCATTTACTTTTGGGCATTTGGGTTAATTCCATGTCTTTCCTATTGTAAATAGAGCAGCAATAAACATGGGGGTGCAGGTGTCTTTTTCAATCAGTGTTTTTGTGTCTTTTGGGTAGATACCTAGGAGTGGGATTGCTGGATCATATGGAAGCCCCATTTTTAGCAGTTTGAGAAGCCACCAAACAGTTTTCCATAATGGTTGTACTGGTTTGCATTCCCACTAGTTGGCAGTGCAGGAGAGTTCCTTTTTTCTCCACATCCTTACCAACATTTGTTGTTGCTAGTTGTTTTAAGATGTGCCATTCTCACTGGGGTGAGGTGGTATCTCATTGTGGTTTTAATTTGCATCTCCCTTATTACAAGTGATGTTGAACATTTTTTCATATGCTTGTTGGCCATCTGTATTTCCTCTTTGGAGAAGTGTCTTTTTAGCTCTTCTACCCATTTTTTGATAGGCTTGTTTATTTTTGTTGAGTTTCATCAGTTCTTTGTAATATCTTTGTGATAAATCCTTTATCACTACCTTTGTGTGAGAAAAATTTTTCCCAATCAGTGGGATGTCTGTTTGTTTTTTGCAATGTCTCTTTTGTTGTACAGAAGCTCTTTAACTTGATGTAGTCCCATCTATTTATCTTTTCCTTCACTATCTTTGCATTGGGTGCTGTGTCTTCAAAGATGTTATTGAGGTGTATGTTGTGCAGTGTTTGGCCCATCATTGCTTCCAAGTATTTTATGGTATCTGTTCTTATGTTTAGGTCTTGAATCCACTTCGAGTTGGCTTTTGTGTGGTGTGAGGTAGTAATCTAGTTTCATTTTTTTGCATGTAGCTTCCCAGTTTCCCCAGCACCATTTGTTGAACAGACTTTCTTTGTTCCGTTGTATCTTCTTTGCTCCTTTGTCAAAAATTAGCTGTCCATAAACCTGTGGGTTTATATTTGGGTTTTCTATTCAAACCCACTGGTCTATGTGTCTATTCTTATTCCAATACTATGCAGTTTTTATTATTATGGCTTTGTAGTACAGCTTGAAGTCTGGGATTGTGATGCCTCTATTCTCTTTCTTTTTAGTCATGAGACTTTGGCTATTTAAGGGCTTTTGTGGTTCCATATGAATCTCATCAATATTTGTTCTATTTCTTTGAAGAATGTCATTGAGACTTTTATTGGGATAGCAAGACTTTTATTGGGATAGCATTAAATCTGTATATCACTTTTGGTAGGATGGCCATTTTGATGATGTTAATTCTCCCAGTCCGTGAGCTGGGATGTCTTTCCATTTCTTGGTATCTTCTTGTATTTCTTTTAACAATGTTTCAATGTTTTGTTGTTTTCTTTGTATAGGCCTTTTACCTTTTTTTTTTTTAGGTTGATTCCCAGGTATTTGATTCTTTTTGTTTTAATTGAAAAGGGGATTTTATTTTTTATTTCTGCTTCTTCTGATTGGTTGTTTGTGTATAGGAAGGACTCTAACTTTTGTATGTTGGTTTTATATCCTGCTACCTTACTAAACTGATTGATTAATTTGATTAGTTTCTCTATGGAGTTTTTAGGGGTTTCCATGTTAGTTAACATATCCAGACACTTGCATTTTTATTGAAGAGTCTCCCACTTGTTACTGTCAAGGTGTCTTTCTTCTTGCTCAGAACAGGAAGGTAGATAAAGGAAGAGGACAGGGAGTTTAGACTTGGCTTACCCTGTTGCTCTTCTTAGTGTGACATGTTACCCAACTCTGAGCTGTGCCTGGTGTCCCCCGGAGCCTCTATGTTCACGTTTTTGAGAAAGGAAATTCTCAGGCTTGGGGGCGGGGGGGTTGTCTTCATGTGTATGTTGGAGTGTAAAATATTGCTGCATTCAATAACGACCGAGGCCCACGTCCGATGCAAAAACAAACGAGATTTTATTAGGCTAGCTCTAGCCAGGATCCTCCCCTTATGTGCCCTGTCACAGCAGGCACACCCCTTAAGGAAGGATCCCGAAGATCTACAGAGTGGGGTTTAGAAGGGCAGTTAGTAGGGCTGGGGATTTTCCACTGAGTATGTCTGTTGGTGGTGGGTGCCTGCAAATTCCTGTTTATCCAGATGTTAGGGGACACAGCAGACAGACAGATGGACAGACGCTGGGACCTTATCTTGATCAGGTGGGACTCTAGGCTTATCTCTGGGAACCCACCTAGCACCTTCCAGGAACAATGGCTCTGGAGGGGGCGAGCTGTCTAGTGGGAACTTTTTACAACATTCCCAACATATAGAGGGTCTCAAAGACTTTTAAGTAAATTCTGATACTCGTGAATTAACAAAATCAGGGTAAATCAGAATTAATATATTCTGATACTCCACCTTGAGAATGATCTCATACCTCATATTTCAGAATCTTTCCAACTGTTTTGTTTCTGCTGTGCTTTGGCTTCTTGTTAGCAAAAGAAAAGCTGAGAAATTAGCTGGATTTTATGTTAGCTACATTTGTTCATTTCTGTTGGAACTTTAAAAATGTTAGCATCTCATCTGCTTTTGTCTGTGTTGCCATTCTCTATGCATTTTTGCTTTAGTTTACTCCACTCTTACTTTAGTTACATTTCTCGAGGACACAGAGCTAGCTGTTTGTGCCTCTTATAATTTGTCATTAATGTGGTAAATAACAAAGTAGTCATCAGCATGGTGATGTTAACATTGGCTTGTCTTTTGTCTTGGATCCTCACTGTAATGCCCTTGTACTCTTTGAAAGTAATTGTCCTGTTATAGTAGTGTTTATTGCCAAGAGTTCAGCTCCTCCAGAAATATGGTATTTCCATATAACACAGAAGGAAAAAAAAAAGGAAAGATTGTGATGATGTGAATTGATGTGAATTGGGTTGCCTGACTGGGTCCTCACCCCAGCCCTTAAGATTCACCTGCAAGCTCACACAAAAAGATTAATAATGGGTTTATTTACAAGAGAAAAGGGGAATGAATAACTTAGGGAGTGAGAGAAATAAGTTGATTAATGCGCCCTACTGGTTCGATGACCTGGAACCCCAGTAGCATGCTGAAAACCAGTGAAGAATCAAGAGACAAGCTGTGAGCCACGAGGCAAGAGCCCCAGAGCCCACCTCTTCTGTTTCATATCCAAACCTGGCTGCTTAGCTCTACCCTCCGGTCCCAGCAGGCTTCTCTTTGGTGTTGATGGGATTTGTAATTCCGGTGTCTGGGTGGGAGTGGAGTCCACTATTAAGTTCTTTCAGGACATCCTTTTCCCCTTACAATTGGAGCTTAAAACCTTCCTTTTTGTTTAGTTTCCTCACTCAGAGTGCTCAAGGTAGGCAGGTAGGTAGCCTCAAGGCAGGACCCAGCACCAAGAATTGCTCTAGGCTGTGGAGTAGGGTAGAGTACCTATCTATTTTAGGCAGTGGGTTGAGAGTGCATGTTGCTGCCCCCTGTGCGTGGGGTCAGGGTTCAGGATATACTGGAAATTTTTGGCAAGTGACAGATCTTAGATGGGAATATGTAGCTGCCTTCTTCTAACTTAGGTGGATCATTTAAAGAGCAGATGAAGACAACTGCTTTTTTAAGGACTGATTGCCCTTGGTGTTTTTTCTGGTGTGGAGGGCCTGTGTTGTGTTACATGTTGCTTACCCTCTGGGAGCCAGAGCAAGGATGCTTTTGCTGCCCTCCTTGCTGCAGGCAGAGGTGGACGTGGCAAGCTGCTTCATGTGGTCGTGCTAATGTGGTTCATGACAGAAGAGCCTGGGAGGGAGAGGGAAAAAATCACATCTCTTAATGCACGTATTTTCTTACTATTCTGTGGTCAAAAGTAGATGGCAAAATTTCCTGCTCTAGTCTTTCAGGATATACCATGCAACTGGTGATACTGCTGGAGTCCAGTGAAGATCCCACAGGCACTTTAGGAAATTCCATTATCCTGGGCTTTTTTTATGTTTTAACTTCCTAGAGACTGGCTTGTCCAAGGATTGTTTCCTGGGAGTTAATACCTTTGGGGGGGGGGGGGGTTGTCTCTCCACCCTCTTTTTTTTTTTTTCCATTGTTAAGTAAATTTTAGACTGGTCTGAAGCCTGTTCCTTGCAGTCCTTCCCAGTTGCTTGAGTTTCAGTACACTTAATTCCTTAACTCATAAGTCAAGTCTTTTTGTCTTAAAAAGGAAATCCTAACAACTTGGACAGTAAGCGCAAGTTTCTCTCACTGTTAACACAATAGCTGTTTGCATTATCCAGTGACAGAGTATTACACAAATCAAAGATTTGTTTTCTTTCCCCTAATCGACCTTCCTGCTCCCCTGTGTGGAGTACAGCTCACATTGGTAAGTGTGGTTTTTGCTAATATGTTCTGTAGCATTTGATTTTGTAACTGATTTTGAGCTTGGGCCATCTGTCACTACCAAGTGCCAAAACAGACAAGAATTAAATCTTTAAGGGTGCACTTTAGCTTTCTGAAATCAGGCAGTCAAGGAAGAGAAGGGGGTGGTTAACACCCTAAAGAAACTAGTTTAGGGCCCTCCCTGGTGTCGCAGCGGGTTAAAGCTCAGCACTGAGAAGCTAATGCCACTTCAGTATGAGTTCAATCCCCATCCCGGAGGTGATCCAAATGTTGTGGCAGACTTCTCCGACCAGCCCGCTGCTCCCCTCAGCAGTGTATTTCAGTCAATCTACCTGTTCTGCTCCCCACTGTGTCTCTGGTGAAGCCTCTCACTGCTCCTGCACCTCTGGCCTGTACCCCAGTTTTGTGTGAATAAATAAATAAATCTTAAAAAAAAAAAAAAAGAAAAGGAAACTAGTTTAACATTTCATTTCCAGCTGGCTTTTTAATAGTCAGTTGAACAGAGACAGTTCAGACAGCACTGGCCTCCACTGCTAGCCTTAAAGTCTCTCAGCAGTTTGAGCTTGATCTTCTGATAGCACCGGTTTCCCATATTCCCCCAGAAGTGGCCTTGGACTTGAAAATTAACTTAGCGTCAATGGGCCATAAATAATAAGTGTGTGCAGCTTTCCTACTATACCATGCATAATGTCTCCCGTCTCTCTCCGTCTTCCCCAGCCCCTGTCATTTCTAATCAGTGATTTTCTGTGTAGGATGCCTTTCAGTCTCAGCTGCTTCTACTGTAATTATTTTCATCTTTTCTAAATTTGATCAATAGAGGCCTTTTCTGTAGCTGATAGGCCTTTTTATCTTTTCTGAAGACTTTCCTGGAAATGTCTTTGTTTTTTGACAGTGTGACATTAGGCGTGTTTTGCAGTATCCTGTCTCCAAATTGTAGCTAGCTTACTTTCAAGGAACACTAGCTTCTTTTAGAGGAGACCAGTATTAGAGATAAAAATCTGGGCACTGGGGTACATGGTGAGATTGTTCCATGTAATGACTATAGGTAGACAGGGTGATTCCAGATAAGAAGCTCTTGAGTCTGCAGAAGATAGCCTTTTTCAAAAAGTCAAGAGTTTCTGTTACTAGTTTAGTTGTTTCTATCTTACAATCATCTAATTTTCACTTTCATATTCTTGAACTAATTCATATAGGTGTACTAGAGAGATGTTCTAGTTGTAGAAGTTTGGTTTTTTCTTGAACTAATTCATATAGGTGTACTAGAGAGATGTTCTAGTTGTAGAAGTTTGGTTTTTTCCTTTGCTTAACCAGCTATTCAGCTGCTTCTTGTGGACATCCTTTGAACTCCAGCTGCCTGAAAAATAGCAGAAGCCCAACTCTGTGACAAGGAGGCACCGAAGAAACAGTTTTATCTGGCAGCTCAGATGTTGACCCATACAACTAGATAATAATCAGCTATTAGGAAATCTCCTTAAGGTCTTATCTGCAGCTCTTTTTAACTACTGGTGTTTAAGGGTGCTAGTGTTGTTTATCTTACAGGCATGTAAAATTGTTGGACTCAGATTCTTAAAGACCTCAAAATAAATTCAGCTATTCTAAGTCTCATTGTTACAATGGTGTCACATTTTGACTGTTATAATGGCAGCAGATACAGCCAAATTAATATCAGGTATCTTGAGAGATTTTTAAAAACTTACTATAAAAATTTAGGAAACTCCATTCTAGCATCACTCTACATTTTTACACTATTCACTAGGTCCCATAACCATTGTAAGGTGTCAGCAAAATTGTAAGACAGCATTTCAGTCAGATTTTATATTTGTGTGGTAACTAGGTAGCTCCCAGTACCTATAAGTAATTTTTGGCCATTTTCCAGATATTTTCTTTTAGTGTTCCTGGGCTGCTATTGAGTGGAGGTAGACTTTGTAAAGTAGACAGGATTCTGAGGCAAAAAGGCCTAGAGTGGGAATTGGGTGAAGGTTGTATTGGGCCCACTGAAGAAGTATTTGTTAAATGCCAGGTAACCAGTGAAGATGGAGATTTAGACTAGATAGCTGAGATTTTGTGTTATAATAAGAGATATGTGAACTGCTTAAGCCCTTAAAATTTCCCGAGAGACAGAGGCCTTTCAGTACTCTCCCCTTCAGCCTTACCTGACTATGTTAATGAAATGACTCTTGGCAGGTCCTTGGGTGGGATTGACTGCAACCAGCCAACCTTGTTATGAAAAGATTGGAACTTTCAGTCTCACCCTTGGGTCTCCAGGATGGGGTGAGTGGTTGGAGATTGAGTCCAGAGACCAGTGGCTGCTGGTATCAAGCTTGAGTAATGCAACCCTTTGAGCCCCTAAATAATTGGGGTCCAAGAGTTTCTGGATAGTGAAGACAGGGATTGTCAGGGTGCTGTACCTGAGAGGGCATAGAACTCTGCTCTCTCTTCAGTATAGCAACTGATGGTTGCTGTGACAGAGTATTACTAGGTACCTCTTCTGTTTGCCTAATTCTAAGTCTTTTCCTTTATAATAAGCAGGTCATAGTAAGTAAAGGGCTTTCCTGAGTTCTGTGAGCCATTTTAGCAAACTATAAAATCTGTGGGAATCCCTAGATTCCCTAGAAATGTGGGAGGTAGAGGGTTAGTGTAAGTGGGAATTCTCTTGTGTAGCTGAGCCCCTTACTTGTGGTGGCTGAAGCTAAGTCTAGATTTTTAGTGTCAGATTTGAATTGAAATAGTGGAGGTCTAGTGGGTGTCCTGAGAGTTGGAAAGTTGGTTGTTAGTGTGGAAATCCCTTTATACATTTGGTGACCTAAGTGTTGAGAGTAAAAAATTGCCCATACAGGATATTGTCTTTCTGGATATAATTTTGAACCTCCCTGTTTCTTCTATAGGTAAAAAGATGGCGTTTGTGAAGAGTGGATGGTTGCTGCGACAGAGTAAGTACTACACACAGGCCTGTGGTCTGGTCTGGGGTTGCCTTAGAACTCCTGAGACAACATTTGAAAGCAGAATGCAAAGCCTTATTAACACAGTTGCTTGAATTTCCTCTTGGGAATTTTCAGAGTGCTGTGAGTTGTTTCTCTGCATGTGCAAAGCTCCTCCTTGGTTGCTGAATTGGCAGGGACCAGAGAACAGGGGGATAATCCTGTTGGACACTTCTCAGTGGCAAGCTTTAGTATTAAGACTGACCTTGAATCTAACCAGGCCTAACTTAAATACCGACATGGTGATATATAGCTTTCTTTGTGGGAGATATTTGTCTTGTGTGGGGTGATTGAACAGTGACTAAAATTGTGAAACTTAATTATAGAGGTGGAGATTTGATCTGAGAGAAAGAATGTATCTAAATTTTTTGCATTTTCAAAGTGACTCCAGAGAATAGACTCAATTCTTTATAGGATTGAGATCCACTTAGACACATCTCTGTGGGCCCGTCTTTTATCTCCTTTCTGCTTATCTGAGACAGGAGTGTGGTTCAGTGTGTTTTAAAACAGGAAACACTGGTGCTGTTGAAATAATTACAGAAAATATTATTACTACATTAATTTATGACTCCAGTAAAAAACTAAGTTATAAAATACACCATTTTTCAGATATGACTTTATATTGGATGGGTTCAACAGAACTTAATTAAAATTCAGACTAGTGGTAAGTCTTTCATGAATTGTGTTTATACTAGGCAGATTTTATGTGTATTATATATTTCTCACAATAGTTATGTGAGGTTAGGTTGCATTATTCCAGTTTCTTATTGAAGAAATTGAAGTTCAGCAATAAGTAGGTAACAGCTTGTCCAAGTGTTAGCTGTGAGTGGAAAAGCTGCTTCAAACTTGGAACTGTCTTATTTCAACATCAATACCCTTTCTAGTAGGAGACAGGACTTGAACCTGTCTGTCCAAGGACTAGTTCCATACTCCCAGACCTGGAGCTGAGTCAGGTTTCTTCTCAGTCCTGTGGTCTAACACTATATAAATCTGTTGTAATGGTGGCTTTGAGAAGGAAAATCTGTTATATTGGAATCTAACTTCAATCTTTGTGTAAATTTCCTTGTCTTGGACTTTGTGACCCCAAACTCCCCCAAATGATCAGGAGTTGTGAAAAGTCTTGCCAAGACCACAGGGATGAGCTTCCCTGACTCCTCAGATAACCTCTGCTATTGTCCTTAGGCTTAACTATATGCTTGTTTGAGGGCAACCTTTTCTTTTCCGCCCTAACTCAGTGTAAATGCCCTGTCACTGTAAGTTGACGGTTACCTTTTTGACAATATTGTGCCGCCATCACAGCCTAGTGTGATAATACATACAAAATAGATATTCTTTACCTTAAGTTGTACAGATTTCAACATTGTTCTGGTCCATAGCTATTGCAAACATGAGTATTCAGAAGATTTACTGTTTCTCCATCTCCTTATGTGTGGACTTTCCTCCTTAGCTAAAAGCAAAAGTATTAATCACAGCAAAATAAAATGAAATCAGATATGTTCACTGAGTACAGTACAGCAGAGGTACACGTTTGTTCATGTATGAAAAACTCTCTAGAACTCCTTTTTCTGCAGTTGCCAGAAAGACTAGTGTCTTAAGACCCAGTATCTGAATCTGGAGGACAACCTGATTTGAGAATCTCTACCCAAGGCATTGATGGCAGGTAGAGATAGTTGGGTAGAAATTCAAGCCCATTGATTCTACCTGTCTGTTTATTCTGTATGTCTATTAGTGTCTGCATATCCAATTAAATGGGTGGTGGATGGTCACTTATCAGTTTGGCCATCTTGCTGTGGGTACAGCTCTAAGCCAGAAGGGTACCTGATAGTGGTAAAGAAATTTAGAGGCTTGGGCCTCCCTGGTGATGCAAGGGGATAAGTATCAGCATTATGAAGCTGTCTACAGCCACTGCAGCATGAGTTCGATCCCTGTCCAGGGAGCTGATCCACGTGGCGCAGCAGATTCTGTCTTGCCCATTGCTCTCCTCAGCAGTATACTTCAGTGCTTCTGGCTGTTATGCTTGCCACTCTGTCTCTAATGAATTCTTTCAAACCTTACCTCCTCCCGCACCTCTGGCCTATACCTCAGTTCTTGTATAAATAAATAAATAAATCTTTTGAAAAAAAAAATTCAGAGGCTGAAAGTGTTACATAGCTTAGTGATGCCAATAGTGGACATGTAATAGAAAGAGGCATGTTGGAATAGAATAGGGTAGAATCAAGAAGGAACAAAGATGCAGTGGACAGAATGTGGGCATGAATGGAGCTAAACTGGCCTTTACTTTTCTCTTCTGCCTGAGATTAGCATTTTATAAAGTCAAGTGCCTAGTCTAAGATCACAGATGAGTGAATTCTTCCAAACTAATAGAGACATGAGATAGTAGAGGCAGTTGTACACAGTGTAGGAGTCAGGTGATATGAAGGGAAGGGAAAGACTAGGCATGACTATATGTGGAAGTCCTTCAAGAAAAAAACATTTCCAAAGGAGGATGGTATTTTTATTTGTATGTAGAGACTCTGCAGTCCAACATTTTCTGACCCAACTTTAGCAAGTTAGATATAACCAAAGAAGTTTAGATATACCACTTAGGGAATGTAATGTTATGTTCTACTAGGTCAAAACCAAGTTTTGGGGGATATATTAAAATTTTGGGAATTTTAAGATGGTAATGTGCTAGGTATTTCTAGTATATGCTGCTTGCAACCCTGTATAGCATGAGTGTTATTGCCATTAGGATCTCCTTTCACTTCATTTTGATAAACTGTTGATAGTTATGTTAAGGTATACTTTTGGGGCCAGAGGAAAGTTCTTTGTTTCTGTTACCTGTGAATTAGAAGACAAAGTCCTTTTTTTAAAAGATTTATTTATTTATGCATACAGACCTGGGGTACAGGCCAAAGGTGTGGGGGCTGGGCAGTGAGCACATTCACCAAAGCCAGAATGGGGAGCAGAATAATTAGATTGATGAAGTACACTTACGAAGGGAGCAGCGGGAAGGTCTGGAGAGGTCTGCAGTGCCATGTGGATCACCTCCGGGGCTGCGGATTAAACTCACACTGAAGCTGCTGCTGCTAGCTTACAGTGCTGCGCTTTAGCCCACTGTGTCACCAGAGAGAACCCAAAGTTCTTGCTTTTTTTGACCAAAAGCTAACCTTTTCCACTTTTACCAGGTACTATTTTGAAGCGCTGGAAGAAGAATTGGTTTGATTTGTGGTCAGATGGTCACCTGATCTATTATGATGACCAGAGCCGGCAGAGTATTGAGGATAAGGTTCACATGCCAGTGGACTGCATTAACATCCGCACTGGGCATGAATGTCGGGGTAAGTAGTCTTTATTGGCCAACTGCTGTCATCTCCTCTTCCCTGTTCTCTATGGAGTTAAATCTTCTTCTGTTTTCATAAACACATCACAGAAAGGTTCCATCTGGAGAGAGATAACCCATAGCAGAATGCCCAGACACTTAGCTTGTGAACCATATGGTTGGGGCAGATTAATTTTCTCATCCAACTACAGTTCATTAATCCATATTATTTTCACTCACAGAGAAGGTGGTAGAGAAAAAAGGAACTAAAGTGCTAGGAACCTCAAGAAGCATGGAAATGTTGATTTTGTAACTCAGAAACTAAGCATCTTATTTGATGACAACTCTAATCAATTTCTAAAATTTCATGATCTCATGATTTCCTAATGTTATCCCTATGTCCATCTTAAAAGGGATAAAATTTTTTTTTTAAGATTTATTTATTTGTGCATACAGAACTGGGGTACAGGCCAGAGGCTTAGGGGCGGCAAGAGGCTTCACCAGAGACAGAGTGGGGAGCAGAACAGGCAGATCGACGAAGTACACTGCTGAGGGGAGCAGCGGGCGGGTCAGGAGAGGTCTGCCACGCCATGTGGTCACCTCCGGGGCAGGCGGGAATGAACTCATGCGGAAGTGGCTTTAGCTTCTCAGTGCAGTTCTTTAACCCGCTGTGCCACCAGGGAGGGCCCGGGATAAATTTTTAATAAGCATAGACTTTACTGTTTCTAAATAATGGCATCTATAGACTTTTCTTGTTTTACCGACTTGCTATTTGAGTAGAGTCACATTAGTGATAGCTGCTTATAAAACAATTCATATGTTTTTTAAAAAATATTTATTCATACAGAACTGGGGTACAGGCCAGAGATGCGGAGGGTGAGAGGATTCACCAGGGACAGAGTGGGGGCAGAACAGGCAGATTGACGAAGTACACTGCTGAGGGGAGCAGCGGGAGGCCAGGAGAGGTCTGCCGTGCCATGTGGATCTCCTCCGGGGCAGGTGGGGATCAAACTCATGCAGAAGTGGCTTAAGCTTCTTAGTTCTGGGCTTTAACCTGCTGTGCCACCAGGGAGGTTCCTCTGCTCCTATATATTAGTTCTTATGTTAAGAAGGTACAAATGAGATACCTCATATCTCTTATGTTGTGAGCTCCTGCCTCTGCACAGTCGCTGTTGAAACAGGTCTCCATAGACCAGATGTTGAAATCCTAACCTCATCCAGGCTCAAATAGAGCTCTTATTTCTTGGTACAGATACTTTATAAGCTATTTTCACCTTTACAGCAGTGATCTAGTTTGAGCTTCCTGTGAATAAAAGTAGAAAGTATTTTGTTATCTCATGCTTTGTATCACTTTCTATGGTGTGAGACTTATTATCCTCTAATGTCTAGGCACTTCTGTACATATGAGGTATATGGACTGCCTTCTAGAGAAGGCCTATTTGTTCTTCATTCAGGAAGTGTAATTAGAATGGAGCACTGATTCATGTGTTTGGTTCTGTACAATAGAACAAAGATGTTTTATAATTGCAGTATTCTGAAGTACAGATCTTATGCTTACCATAGCTATTAGGTAGCAAATACTAAAAAAAAAAAACAACAAAAAATTTAAACATTCTTTTACTCTGTTTATTTTTCATAGATATTCAGCCTCCGGATGGGAAGCCGAAAGACTGTATGCTGCAGATTGTTTGCCGAGATGGGAAAACTATTAGTCTTTGTGCAGAGAGCACAGATGATTGTTTGTAAGTTATTTTTTTATGTGTTTAATTTTAGGATGTTTTTGTTTTAATTTCCAGTTACCAAGAAGGGACAAGAGTAGGAGTGGAATTTTCCTTCAGCAGAGTAAATGACCCTGAATGTGTGAAAGAAATATAATAGGGTCTTTTTCATCTCTACTTATACTGACTCTAGAACTGTCCAGCATAGGTAGGACCCCAGCATAGTGAGAATGGCAAAACGATATTGGCATCCAGTCTTTTTGAGCTCTCTCTCTCTCTCTTTTTTTTTTCAATTACTAGATCCACAACGGATAATGGGAGTAGGTTGAATGGGTTCTTAAATCTTATTCTTTTTTTTTTTTAAAGTTTTTTTTTTAAGGTTTATTTTATTTATTTATGTATACAAGAACTGGGATATAGGCCAGAGGTGTGGGGGGTGAGAGGATTCACCAGAAACAGAGAGGGAAGCAGAACAGGTGGATCTACTGAAATACAGTGCTAAGGGGAGCAGTGGGCGAGACAGGTGAGGTTTGCTGTGCCATGTGGTCCAGTTCCCTCGCTGGGGATTGAATTCATGCTGTAGTGGCTGCCAATAGCTTCATAATGCTGAGACTTAACTTCTGCCGCCAGGGAGGCCCTGTAAAGTCTTTTTAAAAAGCTTTGATGGGGGCCTTCCCTGGTGGCGCAGCGGGTTAAAGTGCAGCACTGAGAAGCTTAGGCCACTTCTGCATGAGTTTGATCCCCGCCTGCCCTGGAGGTGATCCACATGGCGTGGCAGACCTCTCCTGACCCGCCCACTGCTCCCCTCAGCAGTATACTTCGTCGATCTGCCTGTTCTGCTCCCCACTCTGTCCCTGGTGAATCCTCTCACCCTCTGCATCTCTGGCCTGTACCCCAGTTCTGTATGAATAAATAAATAAATCTTTAAAAAAAAATAAAAAGCTTTGATGCCTGTAATGTGCTGCTCCTTCCTTCCTTGGTGGTTTTCACTCCCATCAACCATCTCTGAAGAAGGGATTTGTGGTGAGGAAACCTGACTCTAGTTATTCTTATCCTTAGCTTTGGCATTAATTCAATCATAATTTTGAAAACACTGAAATGAAATCAGTAGAGAAAAATGTTTCTTTTGCTGTTCTTTCTATAATATTATCGAGTTAATGCTGGATGTGGTAAGACTTCACAAATAGATTGTTATATATTCATATGATTAAATATTCATATATCTTATATTTTCATGGTAGACTAGCTTGTCAAGCATGTCTACTGCCACATTTTGCATATATGGTTATCATCAGTGTAAACATTTGTTCCTTGGTAAACTCTAAGGTTTGTTTTAGACTCCAAAATGCTTCTTTTATTCTCTTCTGATTTTTTTTTTAAAAGACATTTATTTGTCTAGACATAGAGAACTGGGGTGCAGGCCAGAGGTGCACGGGTGGTGAGAGGATTCACCAGAGACAGAGTGGAGAGCAGAGCATCGAAGTACACTACTGAGGGCAACAGCAGGCCAGTCAAGAGAGGTCTGCTATACCATGTGGATCACCTCCAGGACCAGGGATGGAACTTGCACTGAAACAGCAGTGGCTGGCTTGCAGTGCTGCGTCCTAACCCGATGTGCCACAAGGGAGGGCCCTATTCTGATTTTTGTCAGTAGATTTTAAATAATACTTTCTGAAAGAGATGTGGCTTTCCTGGAGACTTATGGAGAAATGACCTCATGTCAGGCTAGTTTGCTAGGTTTTAATAAACTGAAGCTATAAACATTTTTTTCTTTTATTTTTTCCACCTCAGCTGCTATAAACAATTTTCTGAACATTTTCTTTTGGGTGTCTCATGCTAGGGTTTACTTCACCAGCCAGATAATACAGTTTTTCTGTGACATTCAATGCCTTCCAATGACAAGTCCTGGGAGAATCTTCTGGTTTCTGCTGAGTTCCTAGGTGTATTATGTTAAGGGATTTGTCTTAGTTTTTCCAGGAAGTAACTTACTTCCTTAAACAGTATCTCCCAGACTGCTGATTATTACCAAAAATCTGCATGATTTTATGACCTCATTATGTTACTGCTGCTGTGAATTGAGTATATCCTTCTTTGCTTCTTCCTAGTTTTGGTGGTGACAAATGATTCCTTATTCTTCCTTGGCTTATAGCCGCCTACAATCTGCAGCTCTGGTAACATGGTACCCCACTGTATGTTTTCAAATTTCCTCTTATTAAAAAGATACCTGTCTAATTAAGGAGCCCACTTAATTCAGTGTGACCTTTTCTTAGCTTGATTAAATAAGGTCATGTGGAATTATTAGGAATTATTAGTTGAAATACCTTTTGGTTGGGGACAAAACTAACCTGTAAAAGAGACCTCAGGGTAAACAGGGTGAAATGAATTCAGATCACCTTTTTCAACTACCTAGTGATAGTGAAAAAAATTTTTAGCAAGTAAAAAACTCAACTTAAAGCACAAACTACAAAGAATGAGAACTGAAGATAGAAAGGAAAGAATTGTTGAAGAATTGTTGAGCAGTATCACCATTTTAAACCCACCTCCAGCTTCCAGACGCAGCAGCAAGATGAGTTGGTTAAATGTTTCAGGTTTGGTAATACTCTGTACTCTGAAGATATGCTGTGTAAGGGAGTAAAATATTTTTTTTTTTAAAGATTTATTTATTTGTACATCCAGAACTGGGGTACAGGCCAGAGGCTCAGGGGCAGTGAAAGGCTTCACCAGAGACAGAGTGGGGAGCAGAACAGGCAGATCAATGAAGTACACTGCTGAGGGGAGCAGCGGGCGGGTCAGGAGAGGTCTGCCACGCCATGTGGTCTCCTCGGGGGCAGGCGGGAATCGAACTCATGCAGAAGTGGCTTTAGCTTCTCAGTGCAGTGCTTTAACCCACTGCGCCACCAGGGAGGGCCGGGAGTAAAATATTTTTAAGAAGAAATCTGAAAATGATATCCTTAGGATCTTAACAGAGATTGGAAGGTTCCCTCAGAGTACTGGAAGGTATTAAAATTCATGCGGTTAGTATAAATAACTGGGTGATAAAGAAAACCTAAGCATGACACTTTTAAAAGAATATGCTCAGAAGAGTATACAACCCAGATTTTTTGAAAATGACTTACTCAGTCCAATAAGAAATTTCTTCTCTCCATCCTTATGCTTACAGATTATAAAAAAATGATTGAGGGTAATACCTAGTTGTCAAACTATTGCTAAGGTGGAGCTCCCAGTTGATGCCTGTTTAGGTAGTAAGGGTTTGAGATATAACACTATATCAAAACAAATACAAGTTTTTGATGTTCCTTCCATGAGCAGGATGCAAAGAAAAGGCTTCATTGGTACAATATAGTATAAAGGAAAACTCAAAAAAACAAGGCTTTGATGAAAGTCTCATGGGTAGTATAATACAGCCCAGCAAACAGGTAGATTTTTTTCTTTTTAAGACTTATTTATTCATGCATAAAGAACTGGGATATAGGCCAGAAGTGCAGGGAGTGAGAGGATTCACCAGAATCAGAGTGGGCAGCAGAACAGGTAGATGTATTGAAATACACTGCTGAGGGGAACAGAGGGTGGGTCAGGAGAGGTCTGCCACACCATGTGGGTCACCTCTCTGGCTGGGCATTAAACTCATGCTTCAATGGCTGTGGTAGCTTCATAGTGCTGTGCTTTATTCGTTGCACCACCAGGAAGGGCCCATAATTGATTTTTTTTTTCATAATAGACTTTTTTAAAGAATGTTACCATGTTTAAAATGATAAGATAATTGTAATACAGGCACATGTTAAAAAACAAGAAAAGGGATCCTCCCTGGTGGCGCAGTAGGTGAAAGAACAACACTGTGGCCACAGCTGTTATAGCAAGTGTTCAAATCTCCAGCCAGGGAAGTGACCCACATGGTGTGGCAGATCTATCCTGTCTCAGCTGCTGCTCCCCTCAGCAGTGTATTTCAGTCAGTCTGCCTGTTCTGCTCCCCATTTTATCTCTGGTGAGTCCTGTCACTGCCCCTGTGCCTCTAGCCTGTACCCCAGTTCTATATACATAAACAAATTTTAAAAAAAGGCAAGAAAAGTCCCTAGTAAGCAACCTAATGTCACATTTAAAAGAACTAAAAAAAAAAAAAAGGAACCCAAAGTAGAATGAAGAAAATAGTACAGTGCAGTTAAGAGTACAAGTAAATGAAATAGGGATCAAAGACTGTAAAAGAATCAGTGAAACTAAGAGCTGGTTGTTTGAAAAGGTGTAATAAATAAATCTATAGTTAGGCTAACCAAAAAGAAAGAGAGAAAACATAATAAACAGAACTATAAAACAGTATTTTAAAAAGCAAAAGCTGGGCTCTCCCTGGTGGATTAAAGCACAGCACTAAGAAGCTAAAGCCACTTCAGTATGAGTTTGATCCTTGCTGAGAAGGTCATCTACATGGCAAGGCAGACCTCTTCTGGCCCCGCCTGCTGCTCCCTTCAGCAGTGTACTTTGTCTGTCTGCCTGTTCTGCTCCCCACTCTGTCTCTGGTGAAGCCTCTCACCACCCCTACACCTCTGGTCTGTGCCCAGTTCTGTATGCATAAATAAATAAATCTTAAAAAAAAAAAAAAAAAAGCAAAAGCCCAGGACCAGATGATTTTACAAATGAATTTTATCCAACTTTTAAGGAACCAATGTCTACCTTGCTCAAATTATTTTTAATAATACAAGAAGGGATACTCCCTAATACATTTTACAATGCCAGTATTTATTACCTTAATACAAAAACCACACAAAGGCAGCACAGGAAAAGAAAATTGTATACCACTATTGCTGATGAAAACTCTATGCCAAGATGGGAATTGAAGGAACATACCTCAGTATAATAAACCATGTATCACAGAACAATTGCTGATATATTAATATTCAATTGTGAAGAACTGAAACTTTTCTTCATAAGATCTAATACAAGACAAGGAAATAAATACTGTACAACCTGGCAATCCCACTCTTGGGCAAATATCCACAGAATATGAAACCATCAACAAAAATCTCCTATCTTTCACAGTATTCACAGCAGCATTATTTACAACAGGTAGGACATGGAAGCAGACCAGATCTCCTTCAAAGGGACAAATGAATCAACTAGATGTTGTACACACACACCATGGAGTATATATTGCCATATAAAAGGATAAAATGCAGAAATTTTCAGCAAAAGGAAGGAAATTTGAGAGAATAATATGCAACAAAAAAATCAGACTAATAGACTAACATATTGGGCATTCACATAGCAGACAATTTGACAACATAAAACACTTACAAAAAATATGTGAACATCAGTGAACATCCCGAGGGCTCTAAGGCTAAGGAGAGGGGAATGAAAGGGAAAAGGAAACACAAAGGATGGTGGTGGGAGAATTAAAAAAAAAAAGTCATTCCAAAGAGTGAGAATCTCAGTACTGAGCTATAGTCAGAAAAGGATATTTGTAGATAAAAAAAATGCTTACTGTAGAGCACATTTCCCAGCAGCCCTCTGACTTTCTTGCTCAGAGACTAAAATTGTTTCTAAAATAGTTCTGTTTAGGTTTGTTTTTTTTTTTTTTTAAAGATTTATTTATTTGTACATACAGAACTGGGGTACAGGCCAGAGACTCAGGGGCAGTGAGAGACTTCACCAGAGACAGAGTGGGGAGCAGAACAGGCAGATCAACGAAGTACACTGCTGAGGGGATCAGTGGGCGGGTCAGGAGAGGTCTGCCACGCCATGAGGTCTCTTCCGGGGCAGGCGGGAATCGAACTCATGCGGAAGTGGCTTTAGCTTCTCAGTGCAGTGCTTTAACCCGCTGCGCCACCAGGGAGGCCCCTGTTTAGGTTTTTAAAGAAATCAGCCAGGTAGCTGTGTTGGCAGCTATTTATACAACTGGCAGCTTAGAAGTAAAATGTAGTCTTTTTCTTTCTTCTCTCCCTCTTTCTCTCTTGCCAAAGATACATTACTGGTTCCTTGGAATTAAAGGAAAAAATTAGAATAAAATTGTGACATCCTTGTTCCATATGCATACATACCAACTAATTTTTTCATCTGACCAGCTAATTAAGTTTTTTATCTTCTGTCATTGAAATATAAGCTGCAGCCCTCCCTGGTGGCGCAGCGGGTTAAAGCACTGCACTGAGAAGCTAAAGCCACTTCTGCATGAGTTCGATTCCTGCCTGCCCCAGAGGTGACCACATGGTGTGGCAGACCTCTCCTGACCCGCCCGCTGCTTCCCTTAGCAGTGTACTTTGTCTATCTGCCTGTTCTGCTCCCCAATCTGTCTCTGGTGAAGCCTTTTGCCACCCCTAACCTCTGGCATGTACCCCAGTTCTGTATGTACAAATAAATCTTAAAAAATTATATATATATAAGCTGCATGATAGCAGAGATTTTTTTGTGTGTGTGCCCCTTTTGTATCTCTGTAGTCTAGAAGACCTGTCTCAGATTATACCTACCATTCATTTTATAATTCAGAGTAAATGGTCTTCTCTGGAGTACAAGCCAAACGAAGAAGCTAATCTCTGATGATAGAAGATACACACACACACACACAAACATAAACATATACCTGTACATATATATGTGTGTGTGTATACACACACACACACACATCTCCTATCAATAAAGCCAGCATTTTTTTAAATTGGAAAAGATTGTTGATCATCTTAAATCTCCTAAAATATGTAGCTATTTAAAAAAATGAAGCAGATCTGTGTGTGTGTGACATGAACTGAAAATAAGTTGCAATGTAATTAAGTAGGGCACACTTTACATTACAAAATGAAGTAAAATTGTAGTATATATAATACTTTAAATATATATGCACATGCTATTTTTAGTATATATCCCTAGTGAATATCTCAGGTCAGTTGGTTTAGTAGTTCTTTGGCCAATGCAGAAGACTTGTTCTTAAAATAAACTTTTTCAAAAATTCTGATTCCAATGTAGATTTTGAGAATCAAAGATCAGTGTTGGATTATTTCAAATAAGGTTTTCTATTCTTTTTCTCCAGAGCCTGGAAATTTACACTACAGGATTCTAGGACAAACACAGTAAGTTGCTAATGGCAGTCACCAGCAGTGTTCTTTTGTAGTCTTGCTGTAACAGATAGGACAAGAGGAGATTAGGAAAATGAAATGGGGGAAACTCAGTTTTTGATTTTCCAGCCAGCAGTGAGCAAGCAGAATTTAGCAGGTGCATGTCACTGATGATAAACTAGCTGAACTTTGCTAAATATTTTGGCTGGAGAAATCCTAACAAAAGCATACTAATTCCGTTGTTGTTTTCTAGTAATAGTTTTATCTCGCAAAGACTTGGAATACTTTGTCTTGTTGAGGTTTGCCAGGAGGACTCAGAGTTCCTTTTTGTGCATAGGTTTTCAGCCTTGTGGAACAAACATTTTGGGACTTGGCTCTAGTTCTCCTGACAGTTGGTCACTGAGACAGTAGATCCCATTTACAGAGGCTGTGCCTCTCTTGTGTCCCTTCAGAGAGTTAGGGTAACACCTCTGTAGTCTGAATGTTCACTCTTCAGATAGGATTTTATTTTTTTCCTGCATTTCTCTAGGAAGAAAAGAAAAGGGTATATGAAGCTTATGAAAGAATTAGTACGGGAAGGGAAAGAAAGTAAAATCTTACTATTCAAATATCATTGTTTTTAACACTAGCCCAAGCAGTTCTTGACCCAAAGCATGTTCTACATTCTAATTATTTTTTCTTTGATGAAATCCTCTTCCTGGATGAAATTCACATGGTCTATATAGTTAGGGACAAGATCCCAAGAGCATTCTTCATATGATTTTTTTTTTTCCGCAGGAGTGCTCATTTTCTTTTTCACTGGGGAATACTTTTTTATATAACTATAATAGTTTATTTTTACATCATTTTGTGCCTTTTTCCATCTCAGTTGTAATCCTCGTGGACTTCCCATTACCAATTCACCCATGTGCCATCACCATAGCCCTGTGCTCTTCCCTCCCCCCATTTTTGATCCCATTCCACGGGGGAATACTTTTATGAAGGATTTTCATATGAAATGCAAAATGGACTGTATAAAATATTTCTTATTGCTGCATTGCAGGCGGTAGGATTTTTCTTTGTGAGCACAGGGTTGAATGTTACTACACCTTTCAAAAGACTGGGTAACAGTGGAGACTGTGGCCTTGGGTAATAAGCATGTACTTCTGCCTCCTGCAGGCATTTGGGTAGACCAGCTGACTTCTGAGTTCAAAGACCACCACAATGCTGGTGGGAAGTAGGGGTGACAGATAGTCCTCCTGCCACCCATTCCTTCTTAGAGAGCTGTTTATATCCATTGTTCAAAGATCAATTTTTTGGTTTTTAATTTTGTAACATGCTAAAATAAAGGACATGCATACATCATAAAATTGTGTTGTTGCATTGTGGTCACTCTTTCTTGCTTTTTCCTGTCACAGGCTTACGTTGGTTCAGAAGTCATGTATGATGAGATGGTGGTGGCTTCTTCCCCACCTCCTTACACAGCCTATGCCACACCAACCCCTGAGGTAGGGAGCAAATCTTTGTGTTACAGAAAGGCTGCTGCCTTTTATTTTTTTAATCTTGAGCCAATACTAGAGAAATTAAGTTTCCTTTTATAAACGTTTCCCTTTTTATAAAAAGATTATGATCTTTTGCTTTCATAGAACAGTTGCTTTATATCCTTTATACTGAGTTTGTTTTTATGATAGATTCAGAAATGAATTACATTAACGCTCATTGCTACGGTTATATAACTAATGTTTATACTTTATATGTATTCTCTTTAATGTCAGAAAAGAACCTTTTTTTTTAAATTTGAAAAAACAAAAAACCTTCAAAAAAAATCACATATCTAGGAGTGTCCCCAAATTAGAGGTGTTAAGTGTTCAGTGTTACATATAAAAGTCTATTGTGGGCGATAACCTTGCTTTTTTTTTTTTTAAGATTTATTTATTTATGTTTCCAAAAATAGGTCAGAGGTACAAGGTGGGGGGTTGAGATTTCACCAGAGATAGAGTGGGGAGCAGAACAGGCAGATGTACTGAAATACACTGCTGAGGGGAGCAGTGGGCAGCTGAGTAGAGCTCTGCCATGTTATGTGGGTGACCCCCTGGCTGGGGAATCCAATTTGTGTTGCAATGGCTGGGGATCGCTTCATAGTGCTGAGCTATAACCCGTTGCACCACCAGGGAGGGCCCTTATGTTTTTTAACTTTTAATTTTGAAATAATTTTGAATTCACAAGAAGTTGCAAAGGTGTATGGAGAGGTCTCATGTACTCTTCACCCATTTCCCAGTTCTTCTATGTTAGATAAAATCAAAATCAGAAATTTGAAATTGATAATGTTTATGTCTAGTTCTGTGTCGTTTTGTAGATTTGTGTAATCACAATCTCAATGAAGTCAGAACTATTGACAAGATCATCCTACCCCTTTTGTAATCACATCAACCACTTACTTGTCCTTCATCTCTATAATTTTGTCATTTTTATGACGTCCTATAAAAAGAGTCGTACAGCAGGTTACCATTTTTCACTGTACATGATAGTGCTTATTCATTCACATTGTTGCATTCATGTATTACAAAATGTGAGGGTATAGAAATCAGTTGATTTTTGTATGTTGATCTTGTAGCTTGTGAACTTTCTAAACTCTCTTATTAATTTTAGCAATACTTTATTTGTCATTTCTTTGGAATATACTTCATAGACACTCATGTCCTTTGCACATAGGAGACATCCATCTTTCTTTGCCAGTCTGCATGCCCTTTTCCTTGTGCAGGCTGGCCTCATTGTCCCAGTCAGGACTTCGAATATTATGCTGACTGGCAGTCATGAGAGCAGTCCGCCTTGCCTTGTTACTGATTGTTAGGGGGAGTTCAGTCTGTTTTCCGCATTAAGTATGATACTGGTTATAGCTTCTTCATCAAGTTTTCCTTTTCTAGTTTTCTGAGACTTTTTGAATGAATTTGAGTTTTTGAATGAGTTTTCATGAATTTATATTGAATTTTTGTCACATACTTTTCTGTTCATTTAGTCATTGATTTACTATTTTTTTAAACCCATTTTTATAATGGATTACATTGATTGATTTTCAGATATTGAACCCTCTTGCCTCCATGGAATAAACCTCACTTTGGGATCATTTATAGTTATTTTCATTTATTGCTGAATTCTCTTTGCTGACATTTAATAAGTATTTTTTAACCTATAATCATGAGGGATATTGGGTTATAGTTTTCTTTCTTGTACTCTTACTTTGGTATTAGGTAATAGGGACTTTATAAAATGAGTTGGGAAGTAGTCCCTGCTTCTCTGTTTTCTAGAAGATATTGATATTTTTCATGTAAGTTGTCTAATTTATGCCTGCCTTGTTGTCATTGGATCCATACACGCTTAATATCGTCAGTAGTTTTACCCTGTTAGCATAATGTAATATCATTTTCTCTGTTTCTGGTAATTTTCTTTAGTCTGATACTTTATTTACATTAACCCAGCTATTTCTTCTTGCTGTTGATTAATGTTTGCATGGATTTCTTTCCTCACCTTTTTTCTTTTACCCTGCATACATTATTATATTTGAAGTGAGTTTCTCATAGACAGTATATAATTGCTTCACCCTCTATCTTGGCATTGGTGTAGTTAGGCAATTTACATATAGTGAAATTTTGGATATATTAAGAGTGAGCTACCTAAATTTTTGTTTTCTTTTGATGGTGTTTTTAATCTCTTTGTTCTTTCACTTAACCTTTTTATGAATTACACTTTTTTTTAAAAAGATTTATTTATTCATACAGAACTGGGGTACAGGCCAGAGATGTGGAGGGTGAGAGGACCAACCAGAAACAGAGTGGGGAGCAGAACAGGCAGATCGAGGAAGTACACTGCTGAAGGGAGCAGGGGGGCGGGTCAGGAAAGGTCTGCCCCGCCATGTGTATCACCTCCAGGGCAGGCGGTGATCGAACTCATACTGAAGTGGCTTAAGCTTTTTAGTGCTGTGCTTTAACCCACTGCGCCACCAGGGAGGGCCCCGATTACACATTTTTAAAAGTACATTTTGGTTTATCTGTAGTATTTTTGAATATCTCTTTGTACTGCCTTTTTTAAAGTTTTAATTACTACATTATAACATGGATTTCTACATACCTGTATGTATGTATCTTTCAAAATAAAGTGTTAACTTTTTACTAGTTAAGTATCAAGTTTTTACCTTTTTTCTTCCTCATTTTATAATATGATTATCTTAAATGTTTCTTTAATATACACAACCATAACTAGATGCTGTTATAAATTTTGCTGCAGTTGTCACCTGCCTGCCTTGCCCAGACAGCTACTACTAAGTTAGTGGTGCAGCTGAATTGAAATCCAAGTCTCTTGCAAGTCTAGTCCTTTAGTTGTTACGTTTTTCTGTCTTTTTTATTGGAGTCTAAAAGTAGATTCCACTTGTATTTATTTATTTATTTTTAAAGATTTATTTATTTGTGCATACAGAACTGGGGTACAGGCCAGAGGCTCAGGAGCGGTGAGAGGCTTTACCAGAGACAGAGCAGGGAACAGAACTGGCAGATCGATGAAGTATACTGCTGAGGGGAGCAGCGGGCTGGTTAGGAGAGGTCTGCCACCATGTGGTCACCTCTGGGACAGGTGGGAATTGAACTCATGCGGAAGCGGCTTTAGATTCTCAGTGCTGTGCTTTAACCCGCTGCGCCACCAGGGAGGGCCTGTATTTATTTTAATATTAAGAAAAAAAGGCATAGCTATCCTCTCATTTTTTAAAATTAACTTAAATTTTGTTGAACGCAAACTGAAGAACCATTTTAATACATTACTAGGGGCAAAACTGTGTCTCTAATGGACCTATTTCTTTTCGGCAGGCATATGGCTATGGTCCATACAGTGGTGCATACCCACCAGGAACTCAAGTAGTTTATGCTGCGAATGGACAGGCTTATGCTGTACCCTACCAGTATCCCTATGCAGGTAACTCATGCCATTCTTGGTGCCTTCTTTCTCTTCATTTAATGGGAAGATCAGAGAAGCTCAAATAATTTTTATTTCTCAGTTTATGGATAATTTAGCTATTTTCTGGTTATATACATAACAGATCACTCTGCTAACTATGCTTTGTTTTTTTTTTTCAATAAGCATTTTGTGTTTTTATACTGCTTTACAAAATTAAAAGACTTGATTTTTTAATTTATTCATACAAAAACTGTGTTCCATCAACCACACCTCTCCCCAGAGGTGCAGGGTGAGAGGAATCACCAGAGACAGTAGGGGACAGAACAGATGGACTGACTGAAATATACTGCAGAGGGGAGCAGCTGGAGAAACAGAAGAGGTCTGCTGCGCCATATTAGTCACCTCCCTCTTGTGGGATTGAACTCATGCTGCAGTGGCTGCAGATAGCTTTATAGTGTTGAGACTTAATCTCTTGCGCCATCAGGGAGGCCCCTAGACTTGGGTTTTAAAAAAAACTTCATATTATATTCGCATTGGTTTCCATTTGTCTGTGGATTCACTTATATTAAGAAGCAAGTACAGTACTTTGTTGCTGCTTGCTCGAGCCATGCCACCGGATCATGGTTTTAAGCTGGCAATTGAAGCTCCTGATATCACCTAGGTTCCAAAAGTGGCGGCTGTACTGGCCAGCCTCTTCCTGCATTGCTGCAGGCAGCCAGATCCAAGACTGCCTAGACTTATGCTAACTGTGCTACTTCCTGGCTGGAGTATTGCCGATGATGTGCCAAAACAGCAGGTGCTCCTTGGGGTGGAGTAAAGGCGTTATTACAAGCTCACAGTCATCATTACAGACATTACGAGTAGTCTATAAATTGTGTGCTGTTCTTCAAAAGAAGGGATACCTTGGATTGTACAAAGGGAACAATGCAATGAGGATTCACTTTTTTAAAATTTAATATCCAAGAGGGCAGGTTTATGAAGAAATGAAAGAAAAGGAGAGGTACCAATGTAGCATAGGAGGACAGGTGGGACACGTTTGTTAAGATTGAGAAAAAATATGCCCACCTGCATAGACAGAGTGGGCAGTCTTGGGGAGAGAGCTATCAAGGATTCAAATCTTTTTCTTTTCTTCTTTTTTAGAGAAAAGTTTATTAAGGAGAAAAGGAACAGAAATAAAGTCTGAGTCTTTTTCTATGGTGTAGTCCAGTTTATGGTATTTGAACATTAGTAAATGTTCACTATTGCAAAGGTGGGAGTTTCTGTACACAGTTTCTTGTACACAGATTAATGTCTAGATCCATGGTAGTTATTCCTTTTTTGAGCCACTTGAAGCCAGTAGACTACTTAAAAGGCTGGGGTTGTGTGACCGGGAAGGACAAAATAGATGAATGAGTGCATATGGGAGGGCTAAGACCAAAATGATCAGATTAGGTAAGAGAAGAAAACATGAGGGTTGTAAGAATTTATGAAAGTTGTGAAAATAAGGTGGATGGGAAAATCTTAGCAAAGTGTTGTTTGGCCAAATTGTGTCAGCATAATCAAACTTCTAATGGTCTCGTATTTGCCAAACTACTTAGCATCAGTCATTCCAAAAAATTGGAACTAATTTATAACTTTAAAGAAGGCAAGCTAATTAAGACCCCCTTTAAGAGGTAAGAGGTACTCTTTATCTTGTCTTTTTTTTTTCCTTGATAATATCCTTGGAAGATTGTCCCTTCTCTTCTGAGGTATTTTCATTTTACAAATGAAAGGCCTGCAAGGGTTTATGTTTATTCTGGGTTTTTAGTAGACTTTTTTTTTTTTTTTAAGATTTATTAATCTGTTCTTACAGAACTGGGATACAAGGCCAGAGGTGCAGGGGGGTGAGAAGATTCACCAGAGACAGAGTGGGGAGTATAATGAGCTGTCATATGCCCATTACCATCTTCAGCAGTTATCACATAATGGCTAATTTTGTTTTATCATACCTCATTCCACCTTTGGATTGCTTTTAAAAATTACTCATTTATATATATTTTACATCTTTGGTCAATTTTGTTCAGTGTTTGCTTTCTTTTCTCAGGTGTAGTCCCCATAAATTCCCACCACCCTTTTACCTGTGCTCCATCTCCACAGTCCCCAGTGCTCTTCCTGACCGTTTTGATCCTCTCCTTCCCCGTTCCCTGCCCAATGTCTCTGATTTATAGTTGCCTGTTTATTTTTGTTTTGTTTCTTTCTTTTATTATTACTTTATCCCTTATCCTTTCTTTCGTTCCTTATATCGTATATAAGAAGTTGTAAGTGAAACCATCTGATACTATTCTTTTTCTTTCTGTCTTATTTCACTGAGCATAATCCCTTCTAGTTCCACCATGCTGCTGAGAATAGCGTCAGTTTATCTTTTTTTGATTGCTGAATTGTATTGTTTTGTTGAGGAATATCCAGATTTTATATCATTTCATCTGATGATAATTAGTGTCTTGAAACCATTTGCCAAGTTGGTTCTGGAACAATTCACCAGTTTATAATGCTACTAACAGTTAATGATATACTACTGATTTCTCTGTAGCCACATAAAGATTGCCTGTTGCTGTTAGGCTCTAAAAATTTTGATAACCTCATTTGTCTAAAGTGGAATCATCAGGTTGCTCAAGTTTATATTTCTGTTTATAAAGATGAACATTGTGTAGTTATTTACAAATTAGAATTCCCTTTGTTTTAGTTATTTTCCTTTGCCCACATATCTTGGGTCCTGATGGTGGTGGTGGGTTTTAAAAACTTAGCCTAACCCATACCATGAGCTCCAACCAGCTTCTGATCCAGCTCTTATGCCACAGACGGGGATAATACTAGCTGATTTTTTTTTTTTTTTAAAGATTTATTTATTTGTGCATACAGAACTGGGGTACAGGCCAGAGGCTCAGGGGCGGTGAGAGGCTTCACCAGAGACAGAATGGGGAACAGAACAGGCAGATCGACGAAGTACACTCCTGAGGGGAGCAGCGGGCGAGTCAGGAGAGGTCTGCCACGCCATGTGGTCTCCTCCGGGGCAGGCGGGAATCGAACTCATGCGGAAGCGGCTTTAGATTCTTAATGCTGTGCTTTAACCCGCTGCGCCACCAGGGAGGGCCAATACTAGCTGATTTTTATAAAATGATATAGCAGAAGTTTGCAGACGTTCTTGTAAAGGGAATTTCTGACATTTGGATTAATTCCTTGTCCTTGGCTTTCTTCATAAGGAAAAAACAAAACAAAAAACCAATATAGTAACCTCACCAGCGAATACTTGCTACCCAGGGCCTAGTTAAATTCATCGGGATTCAGCCAGCAGTTGTACTTGCTGTGTGAGGGCCCATTTGGTTGGTGGTCATCACCCCACGGCAACATGACATGACAGCCAGCTCCCTCTTCATCTTTCCAAGACCACAGTGCTTTGCTGACTTCATGACATTTTGCCTTCCAGTGTCCACAGAGACCCTTTATGTATGGAGCTCACTAAAGGCCTTTTCTTTAATGTGATGGGAACAGTGGTGCATCAGCTAATTTTAAAAGTACCAAGTGTGCTGTATGCACACTATTTTGTTTTACCCATGTTTGTGGCCATTTGTTGAGCAGTCTTCCAATGTGGATCTAAGGTCTTTATGTTGGCTTCCTTGGTTAGAGCCTCCTATTTTTGCCTCATGGAGGTCATCCTCTTGATACACCATGGCTCATGGTTTCAAGAGGCAAGTCTCAGAGCAGACCTTTAGATTCTAGGAGTCTGGGTGCTCTCTTCCCATCTTTTATAAGTTACCAATTCCTTAGTTTCATAGTAATTAATAAAGTTACCTGCGTTTATTTAGTTTTCCTGAAGTCACTTGACTGACTTGATTTTTATCACAGAAAGCAGTGTCTGCCTTTTCCACATTTACATTGTGATCATTTATGTAAAGCTTAGTTAAATTGGGTAATCAGAATAAGTACAACTTGGAAATGTTAGCAGCTAAGTTTGGTAAGGACTTCTGCCAAGTTTGTAGAAACAGAGACTCCAGATGCAGTCCCTGGACAGGACTGTAGATTTTCAATTTTCCCGGGGATCGCTTAGTAATGATAGTTTATAAAATCCCACTGTATTACATTTTACTAGTTGGAGTTCCCTAATTGAAAAATACTGCATTTAAAGATTATAAAAAGGATTGCCACAGTTTACCAGTTTTGAAATTTAACATTGTATTTAAAGTCATTTGCTTCTGATGCTCTAACCTGTACTCCATCAGCCCTTAGTTTTATTATGGTCTCATGCTACTACTCTGTGGGTTCCAGTTTTTTCTCTTTGTTTTATTTGAGGCATTCATTAGTGGTTATGAGCTCAGACTGTAGCACTAGGTGTAATCCCTTACTAGGTGTACAACCCTTAACTCCTGTGTGCCTCAGTTTTGTCCATCTGTAAGAATAAACTTTTATTGTGGAGATTGAGTGGGTACACGTAAATACTTAGAATGGAAGCACTTATAAATGGCAGCCTTCATTATCATTATGGTTGCAGTCAGCTCTCATCCACATGAACACTCTGTGACAATAGTTTCTAGCTCTTCTAGGGCTGAACTGTTAAAGAAATCGTGGTTTACAAAAAAAAGAAACGCATGTCCTTTGCAGCAACATGGATGGAGCTGGGAAAGATCATGCTTAGTGAGATTAGCCAGAAAGAAAAGGAAAAATACCGAATGGTTTCACTCATCGCAGAAGTATAATGGACCAGGTGAGAAAAAAACAACAACAAAAAAACCCCCAAAAAACCCAGCTATATACCAGAGACAATTTATGGGGGTGGAGTGGGGAATGGGATCAAAACAGTGGAGGGAGGGAAATGTACTGGACTTTGGTGATGGCACATGGGTGATTTGGTGATGGGAAGCCCAAGGGGATTACAACTGAGATGGAAAAATGCACAAAAGGATGTAAAAATAAACTTTAATATTATTTAAAAAAAAAAAGAAACAATAAAAAAAAAGTCATGGTTTA
>NW_004567103.1:87632151-87654272 GCF_000260355.1 Condylura cristata
CTCTGGCCTATACCCCAGTTCTGTATGCACAAATAAATAAATAAATCTTAAAAAAAATATATATATATATATTTTTTTTACATCATTCTTCATTTTGTCCATTTTTTCATCATGGTTGTAATCCCCGTGAACTTCCCACCACCAATTCCGTGTGCCATCACCGTAGTCCCGTGTGCTCCTCCTGCCCCAGTTTTGATTCTTTCTCCCTCTCCACCACCCCTATAGAATGTCTCTGGTTTATAATTGTTTGTGATTTTTCATTTTTACTTTCTTATAATTGCTTTTTTCTTTTTCTGATCCCTTATGCTCCTGCTATGAGTGAAACCATCGGTATTTTTCTTTTTCTCTCTGGCTTATTTCACTAAGCATGATCCTTTCCAGTTCCATCCATGTTGCTGCAAAAGGCATAAGTTTATCTTTTTGATTGCTGAGTAATATTCCATTGTGTATATGTACCACATCTTTTTGATTCAGTCATCTATTTAGGGCACTTGGGTTGATTCCACATCTTTCCTATTGTAAATAGAGAGCAGTAAACATAGGAGTGTAGTTGTCCTTTAGAATTAATGTTCTCATGTCCTTTAGGTAGATATCTAGGAGTGGGATTGCTGGGTCATAGGGAAGCAATTTGGGAAACCTCCAAATAGCTTTCATAGTGGTTGGACCAGTTTGCACTCCCACCAGCAGTATAGGAGAGTTCCTTTCTTTCCATATCCCCACCAACATTTGTTATTGCTAGTTTTTTTAGTATGTGGAAATGTAACTTTTTGTATGTGCACAATTTTAAAGCTAGTTAGCTATTAAACACTATAGCCGTGAAGTATAGAACACATCATGCATTTTTAGTGCTAAGTGTTAACCATTCAAAGTAAATATAAATTTGTTTAGTTTACTTTTTAGAATTTTTTTCTCTAATACAAGTATTTTTCCTCATAAGACTTGATTCAAAATGAAGAACAAGTTCTATGAGCAGATTTAAGATAATTGTCATTGTCATTTAAATTTTCACAGTTAGCTTTTTGACTCTCCACTGTTGATAGGCTCTGTGTCTCTCCCTTATCCTCCCCCATCTGCCTGCCACCCAGCAAGTACCATGTAGAGGGCTGATATGGTTTTGATGGCTGGACTTTGCAGTTTCTTTGGGATTCTGCTTTTTATAGCATTTGGCATTTAGGACTGTGAGAAGCTGAGAATCATGATTTTCTCGTAATGTAGTCTTATAGTTAGAGGTGTCCTCCTTACCAGGCTAGTCCAGTTTCCTTAACATGTGGTGGTGGAGAGCTGGGGACTACTAACTGCAGTCATCCAACCACTGGAAGATAGGCCGTTGGAAGGACGAATATGCTTAGAGAAGTAACTAGCTAACTCTCAGCTCATAGCTTAGTGAACCATCTTTTTGACTATTGGACTTCATAGACTGTTCCTCACAAGTGTATTTCTTTCTTCTTTTTCAGGACTTTATGGACAGCAGCCTGCCAACCAAGTCATCATTCGCGAGCGGTATCGAGACAATGACAGTGATCTGGCGCTTGGCATGCTAGCGGGGGCAGCCACAGGCATGGCCTTAGGATCTCTGTTCTGGGTCTTCTAGAGTTCTTGACGTCTGAATACGCATAGCTTCATACCTGTGTGCAATAATATAATTTGCAGGGCATTTTTGTTTCTGATAAATGTTTTGCATAATAGTTTCACAGTTCTTTTGATGTAGTGGCATCATATTATACCTAATCCATGTTAGTATCCCACAGATGGTTTGGGACTGCTATTTAGCTAACACTGATACATGAACTCTTTGAGGGCACCGGCTCATTCCCAGAGTTCCCTTTATGGAACTCTGAAGATACTTGACTTGGACATAAACATACCTGTTTAGAAAGGCATATTCTTCTTTGAATTAGGTGTTGTGTTTAAGGAATAAGTTATTTTAGTGTTACTCTGGTAAATGTGGTCATGTATGAGTTAGTGAGTGTGGCGAGAAAAGCTACACCTTCTTTTGGTTACTGGAAGACTCAAACCTTAGACCAGAGCTGGCTACATTTGCTTTAGGAATCATAGGCTGTTGAGCTACAGGGGAACTTCCTCAAGGCAGTGGCGTGCTATCACCCACCTCAGTTCCTCCTTTCCCCACCTTTGGGCCCTACAGGTCTCCAGCAAGCCTGACTGCTCAGGATGATGCTAGGGGGGGTGTTCCTCCCCCTTTACACTGAGGCTATTTGCCTGCCTTTCTTTTTTTCTATCCAAAAAGGTTAGGTTTATTAGGAGAAGGGAGAGGAAGACATAAACGGGAAGAAAGAGCTGCCTATAGCTTGTCCTTTCTCTTCTTGATTGTTTTTGGTAGCAATCCTTGGAAAATATTTCAAATTAGGAATTTCTTTGAAACTCAAAGTTGTGTCAGTGTTTTCTTTTTCTCCAAATGTCCAGGTACATAAAAGAATACTTACAGTCCCTGAAGAGAAAACCACCTCAGAATATAAAGGTGTATGTACTGTAGGAAGAATGACATAAGGGCATAACAAATGTGTATTAGAATTTTTTTTGAACCTCAAAGTTTTAGAACTTCATCCTTTAAAACTTAAGACAAAACAATTACAGACAAGTATGTAGAGGTAGATTTGCGTAGTGACATGTTTTTAGTACCCACTCTGAGTGTTTTTATTGCCACCTAAGTCTCTTCAGAACTTATTTTTCTACTTGCTAGAAAGTGATATTGCAAGAATGAGAGCTGTAGCCACAGTGTTATGTTTGAGGCTTGCTGGATTGCACACACAGAGGATACTTTTCTGTCCTTCTGAAAGTAGCTCAGGAGCAGGTTCACTGTTCTGTGTAGGAGATGGGTGCTGTGCCCTTCTGGAGGGTAGGGGTGTGTGGCATCCGGAGGGAGGAGAGGGGGTTGCGCTGGGATTCATGGCTGGGGTGGGGGTGGGGGGCTTGGCAATAGCTGGGAAATGAGACCTAAGGATAGGCTCCAGATCTCCAGATAGCACTGAGGCTGGCCAGCCTTGTTTTATTCTTGACCCAGGTGTCACACAGAAGCTTAAACCATTTAATTTCAGCCCCAGCTCTGTGTAAAGCTCTAAAACCACTGTCCTGCCTTTCCTATTTCTTTATTTATGTGAGTTTCTAAAGCTCCTAACTCTTCCTGTTTTTTTTTTTGTTTGTTTGTTTTTTTTGCACACTTTAAAAGAACACACTTTCTATTTAAGGCAGAAGTTCCCCTGCCCAATTTGGTGTGTGGCTGTTTTAAAACACACTCCAAGTAGTACAAAAAAAAATTTTTTTTGAACATTTTAAAAGGACAGATTTATTAGGAAAAGCAGAAAGAAAAAGGCACCTGTGTTGTGTCAGGTGGGCAGAGAGTGACAGCACACATTTTGTTAGCTTCTGTGGGTGTTACACACATACTCATGCTTCACTGGTCAACTGTTTCCATCTCTGAGGCTAGTGCCATGAGTTCCAATGTTTGATAACCTTGAGAGTGTCCACAGTTCTGTTTTCCTAGCCAATTCTAGTGGACTTGCTGGCCCTGAAGTTTCTGCTTCCAGCTGAAAGGAGATAACATGTAATTGCCATCTCTGGATATTTGATATAGTTGAAAATTGTCAGATGGTGATACATGCCAACATTGGCTTTGAGGCTTAACAACACTGCTTTTAGAATACATTCTGTGTAATAAGAATCATAAGATTGGCTTTGTTCAGATGGTAATTATTATTAAAGCTGTGTATGTTTTACTTACAAAATATTAAACACAATTTTTAATGTTGCACTGAGTATGATTTTGAATGTGGATTTACTGGAATATAGTGTTGAAGTAAACAATCCTCTGTGATCCCCCACACTGCTGTCTGACTGAAAGAGAGAACTGGTGATACAAGCTTGGGTTCTGTCCCCAGTCCTGAGGGGTGGGGATTGGGGAGGGGACTGGGTCATTGGGCATAGCTGAGCCTGGAGATTCACGGTGACTTGATCTTGATATGAAATGTGCACTGCTATAAAATGGACTGAGATTAGATGGATTAGTGGGAAAGATGGGCTTCATTTCCCTGGATGCATCTCCTGTAGATACAAACCCTTGGGTGGCTCACTTAGGTAATCCTGACTCAAGAAGTTAGGTGAGTTGGAAGGAACTTGTTTAGGTCGGAGACAGCATTATACTTGATGCGTACCTACAATGTGCCTGGAAGACGTTCGCCACTGTTACTATGCACATGGCGGTCTGTATTTTTGTTTTCATGCTCTGTTATTTATTCCTGGAGTTCAGTTCAGGCTTTACCCAGATAAGGGAGTAGGGAGACCAGTGCCTGTTTCAGATGATCACTGATCAGAAGGCCAGCCCAGAGCTTATGGTCTGGGTTAGAAGAAGTTCTGCACTTGACACAGCCTGACCCAGGTTTATTTTCTGTATCAGTTGTGATCCTTTATCACCTTCCTCTTCCTTGAATTTATGTGGAGACAGGCATGGAATACAGTCCATTTTTTCCTCCTAGAGCGGAGTTTTTTTCTGATTGCTTCCCTGACTAGTATTGTGTTGTGTCTGCATAATCTATTTTTCCCCATAATTGCGAATTACACATTTATAAATGAAAATGTTAATTCATTAAATAATTGTTAACCTTAAAGCTATTTTTTTTAAAGATTTATTCATACAGAACTGGGGTACAGGCCAGAGATGCGGAGGGTGAGAGGATTCACCAGAGACAGAGTGAGGTACAGCACAGGCAGATCGACGAAGTACACTGCTGAGGGGAGCAGCGGGCGGGTCAGGAGAGGTCTGCCTCGCCATGTGGATCTCCTCGTGGCAGGCGGGGATCAAACTCATGCGGAAGTGGCTTAAGCTTCTTTGTGCTGTGCTTTAACCTGCTGCGCCACCAGGGAGGGCCCCTTAAAGCTATTTTACTGTAACTTCTGTTATCTTTAAAAAGAATATTGTTGTAATAGTGTCAGCTTTCCTTGTTTTGTCATGAGCGATAGATAATATGAGTACAATTGAATGTTCTAACTCAATTAGAAAGTTCACTAGATTCTTACAGTAGCTGGGAAAGGGGGGTGTTCAAGTGTTTCTGGGTAATACTGAGCATCCAGAGTTACATGTTCTTCTCAGGACCATGGCAGGTAGAAGCCAAAACAGGTTCCTATCTAATATTGAAACACCCATTTCCTCTTTACCATGTTCATAGAGTAGAATTGCCACAAGAATGTATGGATGTCTCATACTAGCAACTCTGGGCTCTTTTCAATTTAATTTCTTGAATAGGTTAAGCAGGTTAAGCGTAATACACAAATCCAAAATTAAAAAAAAAAAAAGATTCGGTAAAATATTGCTCAGTTATTACCTTCTGCTTAATCATTAATACTAGCTTATTTATCTTTCATAAGTTTCCGATGCATATATAAGTAGCACAAAGACTTACTTTTTCTGTTTTTTTTTTTCCCACAAAAAGGGTATTGTACTCTATACCCCAGTTATCCTCAAACCTGTGTTGTCGCAGGATGCATTTATGCTATTAAACTTATGAGGTCTCCCACGAGCTTTTTAAACGGGGGTTCCACATATGTCAAACTTTACCATATCATTAGATAATAAAATTTAGGAATTTCAAGACTAAAAGGAAATATAGTAACCCATTTTAAAAACAATTTCTAAAAACTTTTTCAAAACAAAATTAGATAGGACTTGATTTTGAAAAACTAACTGGCTAAACAGAAGACAGCTAGTTCACCTATCTGCTTCTCATTTTTTTGTTTGTCTTGTAGACATGTAGTTGGAAAGGGAAGATCCTAGCAACCCTCCTGAAGGGTCTTGGACACCTTTGGGATCCTTCATCATAACTTGAAAACTACTGATGTATATTTTCCTATACCTGCTTTTTTTTTTTTTAAACCAACTCAAATTTCCCCATATTAGCACATCAAGGATCTCACCATTCATTTTATTTGTACAGTAGTGAAATTTACTCATCCCAGAGTTGAGTTCTTGAAGGTAGTGGGGCTGTGGATGCTGAGGTTCCCTGGAGCAAAACTCCTTAAAGCCCTCTTTGGTCTGTGCCTCTAGGAGCATGCTATCACTGTCCTGTGGGAACCAGAGGACACTGCATGCCAAGGGCTGCCGTGAGCTACCACAAACCTGAGAGGCTGGTCATGAATGCTCTACTGTGCTGCCCCTGAAGGGGAGGTTTCTGCACATGGTCATTCAGGGCCACAGCTGCTTTCAACAAATAGCTTCAGAGTCCTCCCCAGGAACCCTAGCATTCTGCTGGAAGAGAAAAGTGCGAAGACACACCCACACTGGACAGTGGACTAAAACTTCTACTCACATTCCAATGGTGAGAGCCGGCTTCCTCCTGGAGAAGTGTCACTCACACTTCAGAGAGCTCCCTGGCCATGAGCGTGAGTGAACGCACAGGAATGGGAGATAGTGACCATCATCTTCTTGAAATACCCAGAGGACATCAGTTTATATTAACACCCATCTGTTTATGTTAATGCTGTCTAAATATTAACCAGTCTTTACCAGTTAACAAAGTTGGTCATTGCAAATATGTACGTTGTGCACAACACAATGTATATAGTTTTGTTATGATCAAAGGTTTTAACTGAATTCTTTCTCCCCTACTTACCAAGATGGATCGATTTGGACCTAGAAAAGGATATTTCACTAATTCTATGAAGGAATATTGTCATCTTTTCCTCTTGTTCTTTAATACATTAACCTCATTCATCCCATCAAATGTTTTCTGAGTGTGTGTAGATTAAATGACTGTGCCTGGCTGTGGCATTCCCCTGTGAGGTGGTTGCATCTTTTTGCCCTTTCTTGTGTGACTGAGCGTGTCTCTTCACCCACTGGGAGGAATGGACTTCAGCCTCATTTGGGGTGTGTGGGTGACCTGCTTTGGCTTAAGAACATTGAGGTCTGAACTCTGGTGCACAGGTGCTGATGAGAAATGCATATTCCTGGGACTCAAGTCCAGAAAGGTCCCAGGTGCTTGAGGTGTGCTAGAGTCTGTTTCCATCATCCTGTACGGGGTTCTGTTCAGCCTGGACTTCCCTGATCCTAGCTTCTCCAAGCTCTTTCCTGTATGCTGCCTTCCTGCACTGCCAGGGCCAGCTCCCTCCCCAATTCACTGTGCCTGTTGAGCACAGGTGGGAGGTGATAGGTGCCAAATGCTAGCTTGGCGTAGCTCTTTAGGCCATTTTGCTGTCTGTCTAGTGGAAAGGTGTGTTGAACACATCTTTCTTTGGGCCATAAGATGGTTGGCAACTCTGTTACCAGGATGACATTTCTCAAAACAGGTTGTTTTCCCAATGGGCAGTGAGCGCACGTGCTCTGAGCAGCCATTAAGGCATGGCCTGCCTGTTATAGGGATTATTGGTCAGAAACCATGAGCGGGCCTCAAAGACATGGAAAGCTGGAGGACTGAGGGCTTGTGTCCCTCAGGGGAGGTGTCCCAATAAGGGTGCCTTAGAGACTGTCATCCTGAGTTCTGAAGTGCTTCCTAACCCACCTGGGGTGCAGAGGTATAGTGGGCAGCTGCAGGGAAGGACCACAGGGAGACGTGCTACAAGGACCACAGGGAGGACTATGGGAAAATGTCAGTGGGCCCTCACTAAGTCTCAGCGACCTGGTTTGTGAAGTAGGTGTCATAATGCCAGTGCCACAGACAGGTAGAGCATAGACAGTCCTTCATTATGGTCCTTTCCTGAGGTGGGTGCTAGGCCACCAGAAGCCCAGGGACTTAGAGAAGTATGGATTCTCCGACCCAGTCTGGACTTCTTGAATCAGCAACTCAGTCCTGTTTGACTCCACTCTAAGTTAAAGTCTAGAATAGTTTCCTTCCCTCTTATCCACTCCCATCTTCTTTCTCTTCCATTGTCTCTCTCCCTGGCTCCTTGACCTTTAACCCTCTCCCTTCTTCCTCTCTTCTCTCTCTCTCTGTCTCTCTGATCTACACCCCCAACCCTCTGGGGAGTAAGTGCACCTCCTGTGTGTAGCAGCTTCTGATAGTCACCACTGGGTGTCAGAGCTGTCCCAGGAATGTCCCTGCTTCCTGTGTTTCTTCCAGACCCAGTTTCTGGCCCTTCTCCCAGGGCACTCCAGATTCATCCCAGAAGAGTCCCTGCACCCTGTTTTTGTTCCCTGGCCACTGGCCTGGGCTGTAGCACCTGCTCCATGTCTCTGAAAATCCCCCATCTGCCCTGGCATTTCAGGACCCAGCAAAGCCCTGAGATAAGTAGGGGCATGCTGAAGCTCACCCTGTGCCTCTCAGGATGGGGGCACACCCTGTCCTTTCCACATCTGGCAGTGCCTGAGTGGTGGGAACCAGACTAGTCCGCAATACTGTATAGGCCCTCATGGCGGGCTGGAGGTTGTGGGGAAGGGAGAAATCCACCTTTCCCCTTGTGAACTAAAATAATCACTGCTGGGAAGTGAATTCAAGGTTTAATAAAAGATTTATTAAAGAAGTTGCCCAGCACACAACTTGGACCCAAGCCCCAGAGTTTTGGGCCTTAGTTTACATGGGTAAGTTACAAGCAAAGAAATAATAATTTTTTTCTTAACAAAGGAAAGAAGACATCTAGTTAATTCCTTCCTCTTTTAGTTAACCAAAGGAGTAAAGAAACTTAGTTTACTGATTACAGAGAAACTGTTCATAACTTCAAAGCTCCCCTTTGATCTCACCAGAGCTGGTTCAGTCAGAGCTGTCAGTGTTGGAAAGACATAAGGCACAAAAGTGATTTGAATTTTTTATCTTAAACGTAGCCCTGTAGACAGTGGGGTTCTGGCAGGCCATTAGCTCCTGTCTTTTCCTGCTCCAGCTCCATGAGATCCAGCCCATGCTCTCCTGCCTTCCTGCCTCTTCTGCCAGATGTACCCTGGGCTGGCCCTGGTCAACTTTGCTCCTCCCCCTACACAACCAGTGGGCTGTCAGGTGCTTCCTCCAGAACACCCACTGCCAGGATTTGCTGCAGCCCCTACCGCGCTTGACCCACTCAAGCCCTGCTCGTGGCCTGAGGCCAGAACCCACCCATCTACGGTCTCAGCACATGTCTGTGCCCTGCTTAGTGCCAGTGCCCAGGGCTGGGGCAGAGCGGATAAGGTCACAGCCAGGTGGAGTCCATGAGGAATCAGCAACCACCCTGACTTAGGTGGCACTTGACTGGTGGGGTTGGGGTGTTCTAGGCTTCTGGATGAGGAACCAGGGTGTGGGGACCACTTGGCAGGACAGGGTGGGATAAGTGGGAACTGGAGACAGGTTGTGCTGTGGTAATTTTAGGTTGGCCCTGGGGACAGATAACTTGGAAACAGTAAATAGTGCAATGTGAACAATAGTTATGAGTTATATTTAATTTTAGACAAATTAATAGTTTAAACTATTTTACAATTTTTCTTAACAGTATCACCTCACCAAGTTTCAATTTGATATTTTTTGGTTAAATCGGTGTATATGTATATTGAAAGTATGTGTATATGGATGTATATAAATTTACTTACATACATTTATATCTAAACTGAAAAGGGTTTAAGTATCATTTTAGATTTAAAAGTCATTTTCAACTTTAAAGTTACATTATCACCTTTTTTCGTGTGAGACTTCTTTTAGTCATCGTTTGCATTTGGTTTGTGAATGGTACACTATCTTAGTCTTTGCCTACAAATATCTTTATTTTCCTACCACCCTTCGATGATCCGTTAACTCATCCTATACTAGGATGATAATAAAAGTAATTATTATTATTATTAGGTTAGCATTTAAGATATTTCACAGTGTTCTGTCTGCAATTTTTGCTTTGAGGTTTGCTGTCTATAATTTCTGTGCATTTTGTTAGTAACCTTTTTTTTTCGCTTTTTGCCAAAAGCACTTTTATTTTTTGGAAAGTTCTTATCATTTAATCCAGAATATTTTTTATGATGATGTCTAAATATAAGCAAAATCCTTACATTAATAGGATGAATATCAGAGTAATAAAAAAAGTGTTATGCTCCCTGCCATTTTATGCATGCCAATATGCTTAATGAGCTTTACTTCTAATTTTTTAATATATCTATTTAAATTATAGTTCATTTTACAACAATGCTTACTTTCTCCCTCACCCACCTGTCATCACCATAGCCCTCCCACATTTCTGATCCCTCTCTGTCTCCCTCCTCTGTAGGATCTCTCTGGTTTATAATTGTCTGTTTTTGTTTTATTTTGTTGTGTTTTGTATTGTAATAACAATACACTCCTTTACACCCCCCCCACCATGTCTTGTTTGGTTCTCTTAAATTCCTCCTATAAGTGAAGCCATGTGATGTTTTTCTTTTTCCTTCTGACTTATTTCACGTCCATAATCTCTTCCAGCATAATCCCTTCCAGCTATGTTCATGTTGCTGTGAATGACTTGAGTTTATCTTTTTTGATCACAGTAGTATTCCACCATTGTATGTATGTATCACATCTTGTTGATCCAATCATCTAATTTTGGACATTTGAGTTGTTTTCAGGATTTACCTATTATAAGTAGTACTGCAATAAATACAGGAGTGCATGTATCCTTTTGAATTAATGTTTTTTGTGTCCTTTGGGTAGATTCCTAGGAGTGGGATTGCTGGGTTGTATGGTAGTTCCATTTTTAGTAGTCTGAGGAATCTCTATACAGCTTTACATAGTGGTAGAACGAGTTTGCATCCCCACCTGCAATGTAGGAGAGTTCCTGTTTCACCGCATCCTCACCAACATTTGTTGTTGCTAGTTTTCTTGATGTGTGCCATTCTCATTGGTGTGAGGTGGTATCTCATTGTGGTTTTGATTTGCATTTCCCTGATTATGAGGGATGTTGAACATTTTTTCATATGCCTGTTGGCCATTTGCAATTCTTTGGATAAGTGTCTTTTAAGTTCTTCTGCCCATTTCTTGACTGAGTAGTTTTATTTTTGTTGATTGAGTTCTTTGCATATCTTTGTGATCAGTCCCTTGTCCATTATGTGGAGTGCAAAGATTTTTTTCCCAGTCAGTAGGGTGTCTCTTTGCCTTGGTTAATGTCTTTTTTGCTGTGCACAAACTTTTGAGTTTGATGTAATCCCATATGTTTATCATTTCCTTCATTTTCTTTGCTTTGGGTGAAGAGTCTTTAAAGTTGTTGTTGAGATGTATGTCTTGTAATTTTTTTACCTATATTTTCTTCTATATATTTTATGGCTTCAGGTCTTCTGCTCAAGTTGATTTTCATGCATGGTGTGAGATAGTGGTCTAGTTTCATTCTTTTGCTTATGTTAGTCCGGTTTTCCCAGGACCATTTGTTAAACTGGCCTATTTCATTGATTATTCTTTACTCCTTTGTCAAAGATTAATTGCCCATATAGGTGTGGGTTTATTTCTGGTCTTTCTATTTGATTCCTTTGGTCTGTGTGTCTTTGTTCCACACTATTTTAATTATTATGGTTTTGTAGTATAAATTGCAGTTTGGAAGTGTGATACCTTCATTTTCCTTTGCTTTCATCAGTAAAGCTTGGATTATTCTTAGTTTTCTGTGGCCCCATATGAATTTCATCAGTGTTTGTTCTATTTCTTTGAAGAGTGTCATTATTTTTATTGGGATAGCATTGAGTCTGTAAATTGCTTTTGGTAGGATGGCCATTTTAATAATGTTAATTCTTCCAATCCATGAGCAGGGGATATTTTTCCATTTCTTTCTGCCTGCCATTTATTTCTGTCTTCTATTTAGTGTTTATTTATTTTTTATTCGTTTATTCATTCATTCATACAGAACTGGGATACAGGCCAGAGATGCAGAGGGTGAGAGGATTCACCAGAGACAGAGTGGGGAGCAGAACAGGCAGATCAATTAAGTACACTGCTGAGGGGCACAGCGGGTGGGTCAGGAGAGGTCTGTGGCACCATGTGGTCACCTCCAGGGCAGGCGGGGATCGAACTCATGCGGAAGTAGCTTTAGCTTCTTAGTGCTGTGCTTTAACCCACTGTGCCACCAGGGAGGGCCCTTTAATAGTGTTTTATAATTTTCTTTGTATAGGTTCTTTACATCTTTGTTAAGTTTATTCCCAAGTATTTGATTTTTTTTTTTTTTTGGCTTTCAATTATAAAGGGAATGGTTTTCTTGATTCCTTTTTCTTCACATTGCTTGTGTATAGGAAAGCTACTGATTTGTGTTTTGATTTTGTATCCTGCTACTGTGCTAAACTGGTTGATTATTTTGAGTGGTTCTTCTGTGGAGTTTTTAGGGTTTTCTATAGATACAATCATATCATCAGCAAATAGTGATAGTTTTACTTCTTCTTTCCCTATTTGAACTCCTTGTATAACTTTCTCTTGCCTTATTGCTCTGGCAAGGACTTCCAGTGTTCTATTGAAGAGGAGTGGTGAGAGTGTCATCCCTGTCTTGTTCCTGATCTTAATGGAAAGACCTTCAGCTTTTCACTGTTGAGACTAATATTGGCTGTGGGTTTGTCATATATGGCTTTTATCATCTTAAGTTATGTTCCTTCTATCCCTAGAATTTCAAGGGCCTTCATCATAAATAGATGTTGGACTTTATCGAAAGCTTTTCAGCACCTGTTGATATAATCATGTGGTTTTCATTTTTCTTTTTGTTGATGTGTTGGATGACATTTATTGATTTTCGTATGTTGAACCATCCTTGTACCCCTGGGATGAATCATACTTGATTGTGGTGTATTATCTCTTTGATGCATTGTTGGATTCTATTGGCCAGGATTTTGTTGAGGATTTTTGCATCAGTGTTCATTAGGGAGATTGGCTTGTAGTTTTTTTTTGTTGTTGTTTGTTTTTTGTGATGTCTTTGTTTGGTTTTGGTATTAGTGTAATATTGGCTTCATAAAATGTATTCGGTAGTACTCCTTTTTCTATTTTTGAAAGAGCTTTTGTAGGATAGGTACTAATTCATTTTTGAATGTTTGGTAGAATTCATTTGTGAAGCCGTCTGGTTCTGGGCTTTATTTTTGGGGAGTGATTTGATTACTGATTCAGATTCACTGCATGCAGTTGGTCTGTTTAGATGTTTCTATTTCTTTGTCTAGCTTTGGATGTTTATATTGTTCTAGGAGTTTGTCCATCTCTTCTAGGTTGTTAAATTTGCTTGTATATAGGTGTTCATAGTAGTCTCTGATTATTCTTTTGATTTCATTGGAATCTGTTGTGGTTTCTCTTCTTTCACTTATGATTCTGTTAATCTGTGTTTTTTTTTCTCATTTTTTTTCTTTGTGACCCTGGCTAGAGGTTTGTCTATTTTTTTCAAAGAACCAACTTCTGGTCTCATTTATCTTTTGGATTGTTTTCTTAATTTCTAATTCATCTATTTCTCCTTTTTATTGTTTCCTTCCACTGGCTTTAGTTTTGTTTGTTTTGTTTTGTTTTTATGTTGTTGTTGTTCTTTTTCTAGTTCCATGAGCTGTGAGATTAGGTTGTTCCTTTGGTTTCTTTCTTGTTTACTGCTTCAATTACTGCTTTTGCTGCATCCCACATATTCTGGAATTTGGTGTCTTTGTTGTCATTTAACTCAAAGTATTTCTTCTTTGATGTCCTCATTAGTCCAGTGGTGTTCCAGAAGAGTGGCTTCAGTCTCCAAGAGGTGGATGGATTCCTTGTTTTCTTTTCACAATTTATTTCTAGTTTGGTGTCTTTATGATCAGAGAAGATAGTTAGTACAACTTTGATCTTAGTATATCGGTTGATGTTTGTGTTGTGTTCCAGTATGTGATTGATTTTGGAGAATGATCCATGTGCACTTGAGAACAATGAGTAGTTGGATTTTTGGGGGGTGCAGTGTTCTATAGATGTCTGTTAGGCTCATGAGGTGTAGGTCATTATTTAGGGCTCTAGTGCCTGTGTTTATTTTTTGTTTTGATCTGCCCATGGTTGAAAGTGGGGTGTTGAAATCTCCTATTATATATATGTTTTCTTTAATGTTTTTTCAAAGCTGATAACAATTGTCTAATATATTGTGGTTCTCCTTCATTTGGTGATTCTATGTTGATGAGTGTTATATCTTCCTGATGTGTTCTCCCACTAATCATAATATAGTGACCATCATAACATAGTGACCATCTTTGTCTTTTTAACTTTTTTTAGTTTGAAGTCTGGTTTGTCTGATACTATTAGAGCTGTTCCTGCCTTCCTTTTAGGTCCATTTGCTTGTAGGATTGTTTTTTCAAACTTTTATTTTCAGTCTATGTTTGTCTTTTGTAGTTAGATGTGTTTCTTGTAGACAGCAAAAGGTTGGATTTTGGTTTTTAATCCAACTGCTACTTTGTGTCTTTTTATAGCTGAGTTAAGACCATTTACATTTAGGGTTAGTATTGATACTGTTAGTGTCTGTGTTTGCCATTTTGTTTCTTTTTGTGGATTTATTCCTCTTGTTAATCTGCTCTTCTTATTTGCTCATCTGTTTGTTTCAGCTTCAGGGCTTCTTATAATATTTTTTGCAGTCGGGGTTTGGTCATACTATTTCTTGATTTTCTGTTTGTCTGAGAAGGTCCTTATTTTTTCTTCATAGAGGAAGGAGATCTTTGCTGGGTAAAGTATTCTTGGTTGACATTTTTTTTTTTTTTTTTGTCTTGGAGTTTGTTGAATATATCCCTCTACAGTCTTCTTACTTGTAGTGTTTCTTCAGAGAAGTCTGATGTCAGTCTGATTGTTTTTCCTTAGTTTGTTAGCTGTTTCTCACCTCTTGTCAGCTTCATTATTTTTCCTTTGTCTTAGATTCTTGAGAACTTTATTTACTATTATGTGTCTTGCTGTATTTTCCCTTTCATCATGAAAGTTAGGTGTTCTTCTTGTTTCCTGTATGTCTATTTTCATCTCCTTCTTCATGTTTGGGTCGTTTTCTTTGAGTAGCTCCTCAGATATTTTCTCTCTATCTGTGTTTGTCTCCTCTCCTTCTGGTATTCCTATAATTCATGTTTCCTTTCCTCATGAAGTCACATATTTCTTGCATTGTGTTTACTCATTTTTTACTGAGCACTTCTCTTTCCTTTTCTGTCTTGGTTCTTTTTATTTCTGTACCTTTGAGAGTACTGATTTGTTGTTACGTTTCATCTATTCTGTTTTCATTGCTTTTCCCAGTGTTCTTTAACTCTTCCAGTGATCTTTTAATTTCTTGACTCAGTTTCATTCTTTTGATCATTAATTATTTTATTCATATCATCTTTTCATTATGACTTCTATCAGTATTTTGACTATGGTAGTTTTAAATTCTCTCTTTGATAGGTTGTGGAGATCTTCCATGTCATTGTTGTTGTGTTCTGGTTGTTTGTTTTCCTTTTGTGGTGAGTCCCTCTGAGGACTTGTTTGGTTGTTTGTGTTTCTCCGTCTCCCTGTGGTTTACCTTCTAATTTGTGCTATGTGTTACGACACTGTATTGCTGTTATTGCTGGGCATCTCTACTGGATGTTCCTCCTGATTTCCCAGGAACTGGTGGTCAGGCCAGCTCCAGCACTATTGTGCCAGACCTCCACAAGGGTGTTGAGGTTGTGGCTGGATTGATGGGTGCTGACACTTGAGACTAGCTCTCTCTGTATTTACTCATTTTAGGAAGGGGCTTGTGAGGTCCCTATCTTCATTTTTGGAGTAGTCCTTTTCTCAGATCAAGGGAAACTTGGGGTCCCTGATTCCTAACAATAGGTAGTTGTTGATTTTGTTCTAAGTACTATGTGATGCCGGCATCCTCTTCCTGTGAACTTTCAGAACTGTGCTTTTCCCACTGTTTCTCCCACTGGGGTGGGAGGGGAGCCTCAGTGCTGGAGCTCATGTGCTCACATTTAGTGCTGTGCCAGCCCTGAAGCAATGTCTGGTGTTTAAATTTTTAACACTGGTATGTTCCCAAGGTGGAGTTTTGCTGCCACTGTGGGTGCGGAGCTCCTGTCCCAAACACTGTGCCATATGCCCAAGATGGTGTTTTCCTGACAGTGGCTGCACACACTTTTCAGCTCACCTTTGTAGAGGGATTTATACCTTCTCTACTTCCTAGAAGCTCCCTGGGATCCCTGCTGGGGTCTTTTCTTTACAATAATGGCATCTGGAGCACAATGGCCAGCTTCCGCAGCCTGCCTGGACTGAGACAGCAGTGATGAGCAGGTACAAAACCCCAGTGGGGGGGGCTGGGGCTGCATGTTTTTCTGCTTGCCTCTGTGTGAGTGTGTTGGGGGGCAGGTGATGGAGGAAAAAATACAGGAAAGACATCACAAGACTTGAGTCATACAAAAGGATGGGTAGAAGGGGCTAGTGCAGCAATTGACAAAGCCATAAAATCAAGATCCTCAGGCACCAAAGCCCAGATGCATGTTGCCCAGGTGCCCGGATGTCAGGATGTTAGCAGGAGGTCCCAGCAGGTAACAGACTGTTGGGGTGTTAGGGGCTTTGTCTAAAACTCAGACCTAAAAGGTAAAAGATAAGGACATGGAGATGAATGAAGCTCACTAGGGAATCTCAGGTCCTCTCAGATTCTATTCAAAGTCAACAAATTGAGGCTCACCAGGAGTGAGCCCCTCGCAAAGAGAAATTGCCTGTATCAGGGCAGTCTCTCCACCAGCACTGGGCAGCTGCCCCTCTGCCCACCTGTGACTGTGCAGATGTTTCTTCCAATTGGCTCTCTCCCTCTTCAGGGCAGCAGCCTCCTGCCTGCCATAAGGCCATCTGCCTGCAACCGTGGAGGCCTCTCAGCAAACCTGTCCTTCCCTTTTGGGGAAGCTCTTGCTGCCCACTTGTGCCTATGCAATAAACTTCTTCTTTAAATATAACTGAGTCTCTGTCTCTTGTAGTGTGCTACTGAAAGGGGACCCCTGGTGAAACCTTTCCCAGAGTGAACCCAAGGACCCCACCCCCCCAAATTCAAAAAAACAAAGGGTATCAGGGGGGGTTACCTTATCTCCACTCCCTAAGGGCTTCCTACCCTCCCTACAGGCACTCCCTCCCTTGGGGCTCTGGGTCTGTGTGCCAGTGTCACCTGGGCTGAGGCTGCAGCAGTTGGTGGTCTTCACTGAGGGCTCTGAAAGCCCATTGGGGTCAGGGGCTGGCTGTTCACATGCTTTTCTGCTGGCCTCTAAGGAGGAGGTTTACCTTCTCTCTACTCCCTATGTTACGGGGAAGGATGTCCTAAAGGAACTCTGCAGAGTCTTGTGGACTCCACTTCCTACTCCAGCTTTCTGGACTCTACCCCCTACTCCAGTGATTGGAAATGACAACTCTCAGCAGTACCAGGGAGAGAACTGTGAGGGCCCAAGGCCGGAGCTAACCAGGCATTCTGGGAATTTGGGAGAGGGGGCTTCCAGTTTGTTACTGGAGTTTCCAAGTCAACCAGCTGGTAAGATGTTATAGTTACCTTGTATCTCTCTCTTTCCCTGGGTTGTTCCTTTTCCTTTCCCCTTTTGTAAATAAGCCCAGTATCGACCTTTTTGTGTGAGCCTGCAGTACACACGGGTGAGGACCCACAGACAGTCAACCGAGTTCATACTGGGTTGTCCTGTAACAACATCACAGAGAGGTAAGTGTTCCAGTGGAGGGAATCCTGGTGTTTTGAACCCAACTCAGGGTCACGGGGGCCATCATGAAGCGGTGACACCTGAGCTTAGGTCAGAAAGTCAAGTAAAAATTGGCCAGATGGAAAATTAGGAGAGGTTTAGTTCTTTCAATAATTATTGATTTAGTACCTCACATATTGTCTATTTCCTAGTTACAGGATGCTGATTCCAAGAGGTGCTAAAAACATGGAGTAACAGCTGCTTCCGAAGGAGAGGTGGAAGTTGCCCAGGGGCTGCCAGTGGGCAGACATGGGGTGGTTGTGGCTCGGAAAGTCTTCATTGGATACATGGATGCTTATCAGGAGTTAGGTGGCTTATTTTGACAGAAGAGAGAATGTATGTAGAATCAGAAGTTTGAAGACTGTTGGCAATTTCAAGGAAGTGAAAGAAATTTAGTCTACAGAGTATGGGGAGTAGAATGAGAGAAAAGGACGAAAGGGAAGACCTGGCCAGGAAGTTTTAGAACTCACCTGAAGCTGCACAGACAGCTGGAAGCATTTTAAACATGGCAATGACGTATAGATTTCTGATTTAGAAACAGAATGCAGGGGGCACTCTTAGGGAGAGTGGATTGAGGATGAAGGTGCTACCAGCAGCAACTTCACTCTCTAGGACAATTCATATGATGATAGTGGCCTAAGCAACAGTAGAGACGGTGGGTATTGAGATTACACAGGGATTATGGAGATGTTTGTACAATCAGGTCAGAGAAAACTTTTTTTATAAACTTACTTTTTTAAAGATTTATTTATTTATTTATGCATACAAAAATCGGGTACAGGCCAGAGATGCAAGGGCAGCAAGAGGATTCACCAGAGACAGAGTGGGGAGCAGAACAGGCAGATGGACTGAAATACACTGCTGAGGGAGCAGCGGGCGAGGCAGGAGAGGTCTGCTGCGCCATGTGTGTTAGCTTCCTGGCTGCGAATCAAACTTGAGCTGCGGCGGCGGCATCCAGCTTTGCAGTGCTGTGCTTCGACCAGTTGTGCCGCCAGGTGGGCCCTAATGGTTCTTTCCATCTACGACCAGGGAAAGTCTTTCCATTTCTTTGTATCTTCTATTTCTTTTAACAATGTTTTATAATTTTCCTTGTACAGGTCCTTCACTTGGCTTGTTAGGCTTATTCCCAGGTATTTATTTTTTTGATTGCAATTGCAAATGGGATGGATTTCTTTTCTTCCTCTCCAGGCTGATAGTGTGCATCTAGAAAGGCCACTGAGTTTTGTGTACTGGCTTGTAATCTGACACTTTGATGACTGGTTTATTGTTATAATTAGTTTTCCATGGGTTTGTAAGAGTTCTATGTATCACCACATCAGCTGTAAATAATGACAGCTTTTCTTCTTTCCCAATTTGGATTCCTTTTATTGCTTTCTTTTGCCTAATTGCTTCAGACTGCAGTCTGACTGGTGTTTCTTCCTTTGGCCAGCACAATGGCACAGTTGGCCTGTGTCTGGAACCTATAAGGGCTGTGTCTGCTGTTGGCTCATGCGTGCAGTTCTCGAAGGGCTGTGACACTGGTGCCTGTTCTCTGGTGCCATCACCTGCTGGCTGGTGCTAACGGCACTGTGGACCTGTGTCTGGCTGCCATGAGCGGTCCACAGCTTCTGATCCTCCAGCACTGCCTCGGGTGCTGTTGTCTCTGGTGCTGTCTGCATCTGGCACTGGCGAGTCTGGCCTCCAGATCGACATTGCTGGTTGCTGCTGTGTGACCTCAGCAGTTCCACATGGGATCACCTCCAGCCACCCCCTGAGCTGGATCCTTGTCCACCCCTTAGCAGTGTGCCACCAGCCCCAGGCTCTCACCTAAGGGACAGCATCTCGGATAAGCAGCATTTGGTTCAGACCATAGACAGGCAGGAGCTCCCCTGGGACTTCTGTGTCTGCAGGGACTCTTTCTATTTCCTAATTACTCAGACTTGCACCCCCAACTCTAAGAGTTGTTTTGTAATTGTGAGCACCTAGGTGAGAACCCACAGTGATCTGTCCCCAAGCCTGTGTGCTGTTGGAATGTGACTGTATCTGGAGATCGGGCCTTGCCCAAAGTAGTTAGTTCAGATTTGGTCATGAGGGTGGGGCAGTGAAGGGTCAGTGCCCTTATAAAAGACACCAAAGAGCTTGTCTATTCTTTCTCTTCAACCTCCTGTTCTCCCATGTAAGGACATAGCTAGAAGGCGACAGGCCAGGAAAGTCTGCCAGCCAAGAAGGGGCTCTCAGCACGCTGGCACCTGCTGTAGACCTCCAGCCACCAGAACCCTATCGTGCATTTCAGGTTTAAGCCACCTTGTCTGGGCAATTCACTGAGGCAACTGACCATCACAGGGAGCCTGCACGGGAGAGCAGGTGCTGCCTCTGGCTAGAAGATCTGACACCCAGTCATGGAGGCGAGGTGTGAAAGCCTGGCTGGGCAGTAGGGCAGGGAGTTTGGGAGCTGAGGGAGCAGTGAACTAGCTCTGTGATTATCTGCTCTGCAATGCCTACCTGCTTACCTGTATTTCTGCCAACCATCAGAGCCACCCAGGACACAGGTGGCAGTGCCTTCTCACAGGGAGGACGTGGGTTTCTGAATGCTTTGGGTCTTCCTAGGGACAGGGCGGGAAGGCCTACCAGGGGTCCTTTCAAGGCTTCTGTGGGTAAGGCATCTCAATTCCCCAGCAACAAAGTGGGGGTAATCACATCTACCTTTTAGAGGCCTAGAAGTTAGGAACAGTTAACTATGCACACCGCTCAATTGTAAGATAGCGACTAGGATCTCAATCATCAACTTGCAGGTCACAAAGCATCAGCTCACAGTTCTGGAGATAGTTTTGACCCCATTTTACAGATGCAGAAACTGAGGTTCATATTGCTCTATGGCACAGCTTTTAAGTGACAGAAATAGGTTTTTTGATTCTCCATCTGCAAAGTTCTGGAAGACCACAGGCTTTGGGTTTAGCTGGACTTAGGGTTGGACACTAGTGCTGACAAAAAGCTGTGACCCTTCTGGGTCTCAGTTTCCCCTATGAGTGTAGCTGCACAGTGGCAGACGGAAGACTGGAATGGAGGTCATCCTCTTCTGTACACTCTGCTATAGTTGTCTGGGAGCAGCCTGCCCTTCTGCAGGTCCCAGAAGGATGGGAGTGGTTCAGCAAGAGTGGAACAGCCTCAGCTTGTGATCTCAGCATCAGCGATCGACATTGGCAGACTCTTCTGTGCTCGTGGAGGGAAAGCTTTGGCATTCCTGCCAAGAGCAAAAACTGTGTGTGTGTAAGGTGTGTAAGATGATCATAATGTGTAAGGCTGGTTCATGTGATTATGTGATCATGTTATCAAATACTAACATCTGTAGCCAGTGAGTTGAGATACAGATGCATGACTGTTGATGTTGTGAGTTTAGACCAAAGGTGAGAAGGCTTAAATTTCAGGAAGAACCAATGGCTCACTTTGAGTCCAAAGACAAGACATGATGTTCCAGTTTCAGGCAGTCAGGCCAAAGGTCCGTTACCTTTTCATTCTAGCTCAGCTCTACAACTGACTGGAGAAGCCTCTCCACTAGCTAGGGCGACCTGCTTTACTCAGTCTTCCCATTCAAACACCTTCATAGGCTCTCCCACGTGTACTGACTGACAGCAGGCAGGGCCCTTTGGGGCTCGGTAAGAAAGACACATTCACAGAGTACCAGCCACTGTGCCAGGGTGCAGGGCGTGTGGAAAACGACCACGCAGATTTCCAGCTCAGGGACTTTACTATAGCTGATCTTACTCCTTTAGCAGCCTTCCTCATTTGGCTTCTCCTGGTCCTAATCTCTTAAGGTCTACCAAATTTACACCATCTTGTCAATGGTTGCTTCCCCAGAGAGACCAAAAAAGCACTAGTAGTACCCTAAAACAGTGGGGAAATTACAGTTCATAGTCAACAACCAGGAGTAGAGGGAAACAGCGATGAAAAGCTTCTAACAAACATGGGACAGGAGGGCAAGTCAGGAGATCACACCGAGTATGGCTGTTACAAGAATCTATACAGATCCTGCTGGCTACACAATACACACTCTTGAGGACAGATGCACTCAAGACGAGGATGCCTTCCTCATTATCTGGTATCGAAATAACAAAGATGGCATATGTCAGGTAAGAGGATGTGCTCTGGCTTTCCTTCCTGCTCACTCTGATGTTTTCTCTCCCTCTCTATGTCTTCACCTCTCCCTCTCTCCTTGTGTCCCTGTCCCCCCACCCACCCTCCACTCTGTCTCTGGCCCAGGCTCTGTGTCTGCAAACCCCCCACCCCTCACCCCCACCCCCCACTGGGCTTGCTCAGCTCCCTGCAGTCTCCCTGATGAGACTTTCCAGGGCCCAGAGACATCCTGGTCTGAAGCGGCTGGAGACTCCAGGGGTCTGTCTCCTGCTTGTTGGGCGAGTCTCAACACAGGGGGGTGGGTGGGGAAATGTGGCTGGTGGGGAGCAGAGTGCCCCGTTTCTCTAGTGAGGGCAGAGACAGTGACAGGGAAAGAAGGTGAGGGCTCTTGGGTGTAGTTCCCAAACAAGGTGGGGGGGTGGGGGGAGGGGCCCTGCAGAAATACCTGGACACAGGGGGGTGCCAAGGGCTGATGCAAATG
>NW_004567103.1:87659436-87660177 GCF_000260355.1 Condylura cristata
GGTGGCAGCAGGCTCAGTGTTGCAGGGATCAGTCACCGACCCTACTCCAAGGACAAGGTCCCATTCAGAAAACCCAGAAGCCTTTTCTCTTCTTGTGAGGCAGTAGGACGGGACTATGCCCAGGACAGACGGGAAGGGCAGGGCAGAGCGGGCGGGCTGACTGAGGGAGCTTCACAGCATGGGTCCGCTGGGCCTCTGTGGGATGGTGAGCGCCCAGCATCGGACTGACCCACTGACTGACTAGGGCCCCGGAGGTGAGAGCACCGAGGCTCCACTCTGGCGGCCTGAGACAGTTCCCGGAAACGCCCCGATCGCATTGGAAGTGGGCACCACCCCTGAGGTCTACCGTGGACTATCCTCGAGTCACCCCGCTGGCTCGGTTCCCTGCCGGGAAGAACCGCTTCCAGGCAGGAGTGGAAAAGGAGACCGCGGGCAGGAGGGGGGTCGGAGGGTGGGGCTGCAGGGTCTCGGGGCTCTTGGGGTCTGGGGGCCTGGGCAGTGAGTGTTTGGCTCCAGGACATGCCCAGCAGAGCGCAGAGCGGGTCTCCCGCCAATCCACAGTGAGACACAGGGCGGCGCTGTCAAGGGACGGCCACCAGACGCAGCTTCACTGGCATCAGGGCGACTAGTGAGGGAAAGGGCCGGAAAATCAATCTGAAAGTTAGGGCGTATGTTACAAAGCATAAGATCCAAGCAGGCAGCAGACTGCTCTGGGCTCTTTCTATCACAGATCCCAAAGGT
>NW_004567103.1:87660607-87661913 GCF_000260355.1 Condylura cristata
GCTACCGTTGATGGTAAAGCTACTGCCTTTAGCAGCGAGGCCAGGATTTCCAGTGGGTGCTTAACATCTTTCTAACTGGCAGTAAGGAGTGCTCGTTCCTTCCAAATAGCCCCATGCATGTGGAGAATCATGAAGCCATACTTTGAATCAGTAAATATATTGACTCTTTTACCTTTAGATAGTTGCAAGGCAACTGCAGGGTCAAGGCTATCGATTCAGCTTTCTGTGCTAATGTACCTCTGGAAGAGCCTTGGCTTCTATATGGTGTCTTCGAGTGTCACCACTGGGTATCCTGCACATCGTCGGCCTTGGTCCATGAAGCTGCTGCCATCTGTAAATAGTTCCCACTCTGGATCTGGCAGAGGCTGGTCAGTCAGATCTGGTTGGCTGGCGTACACTGTTATCAAAGACTTCTGAACAATTATGAATGAAATTGTCATTCTCAGATTCGTTGACATCGTTTGGGAGCAGTAGTGTAGCAGGGTTTAAAGAATTAGAGACCTGTGGTATCACGTTAGAATTGTCTAACAAAGTTACTTGGTATTTCCCCATTCGCCTGGAAGTCAACCAAAGTCCGCCCTTCTGCTCTAGCGATCTTCGAGCCTGATGCGGCACATACACGGCGATAGGTTGACCCAGTGTCAACGTCTCCGCCTCACAGAAGATGTCACAATTTGCAGCCACAGCACGTAAACATGGAGGCCACCCCTTAGTGGTGTGGTCCAATTGTTTGGACAGATATGCAACAGATTGCATTTCTGGTCCCAAAAATTGGATTAGCACACCTAGGCCAACCCTCTCTCTCATGGACATACAGCCTGAACGGCTTTCTGAGATCTGGCAGCCCCAGTGCTGGAGCTGAGATCAGCTTACTCTTTATTTCATCAAAGGCTCTTTGACATTCCGGAGTCCAGGACAAAGGTTCAGAGTCTAGGCCTTTTAGAGCACCATATAAGCTGTCGATCCAAAATTAGGTATCCGAATCCTGAAAAACCCAGCCCATACCCAAAAATCCGCGAAGATGCCTCTGGTTGCTGGGGACCTTAAGGGCTGAAATCACCTGTTTTCTTTCCATCATTAAGCTTTGTTTTCCCTTTGTAATCTCAAATCCCCAATATGGCAGTTTGTTTACATATTTGTACCTTTTCAGGTGACGCTTTGTAGCCACATTCTGCCAGGTGGTTCAATACCACTATGGTATTTTCCAGACAAGATTCATAGTCTGGACTTGCAATCAATAAATCATCTACATATTGTAGTAAGATGCCCTGGTTTAACTTAACTTTCTTTAGATCCCTGGCTAGTA
>NW_004567103.1:87688325-87689862 GCF_000260355.1 Condylura cristata
AGATAACTTCCCAGGGCAGTTTTGTTGATTACTTCAGATCCTGGTGGGTTGATGATCCGGGTATGAACACAGTGCCTTTTGGGAGGTCAAGTGTCAGTTCTCTTCCCAGCAGGCAGGAAGACACACGACAGGTGGGTGGGGTGGAGGTGATTTGACTGTTTTTTCTCCAGAGTCTCTGTTGTTGGGACATCACTGTGACAGGGTGGGGGGCTTGCTATGTTTGCATTTTAAGAACTAGACCTTACAGATTTTGTGCACTTCCTTTAACTATAGAATGCTTGTGGCACCGTTCCCATTGTCTTTTATGAGTGTGACTTTAGTGGCAGGTGGCGGGTAGACTTAACTGCCCTCAGAAAAAGATGGTGACAGATAGATTCTTCGTATTCTTCTTTATGTGACCATTTTTCATTTCAAGCAGGCAGTCACTGAGCAATCAAAGCAGCTGAGCAGCAGCCTGTGCCTTCAGACAGATGCATTCTGAAAGGTGCTCTGTGATCAAGAGAATGGTGATAGAATGTGTCCGTTATGAACTGAGTGCTGGCAGTTCACCTGTCCTGTTGCCCCTGAGAGGTGCTAGTGAGTCACTTTGGAACTGGCACTGGCTCAGGTTGGTCCCAGGAGGGAGATGACACAGTGGTCCTGTGAATGCAGCCAGGTGGCAGAGGGTCTCCCATGTAGTTGACCCCCTTTGACTGCTCTAGGTAGACTGAGGGGATCACAGATTCATTTGCCAAGTGTGTGGAAGCTACTTTGAATCAGAGATGCCATCTTGTCTCTGACCACTATGTTGAGACTGCCGGGTGAGCCTTGGGGACAGCTTGACTCGGCCAAGTGGTGCCTGCTGAAGAAGCAGGAGACCATGTGCTAGCTGTCAAGGCAGACCCCTCCCTGCAGCCTCTGGCTGAAGACTTCTGTCAAATAATCACAGGAAGACAAGTGGACATCAGAGCCAGATGTCCCACGACAAATGTCGCAAGTGCAGACTACTTCCTGCCTGACCCTTCATAACTCCTTTGTGCCCTGAACTTGAAGCACAGACCTTGGGAATAGCCCTGGGGCCTAGTTTTAGGATCTCTAGTTTTGAGTAAGTACTGTCCTGATTACAAGGTCAGTGAACTATGGAAGTCATGGCACTAGTTTGGCTCCCTCTGGTAAGCAAGGGGTCTGTGATGGGACCCCAGTGTCCTGTGTGGTCATCCCCCACCCGTTAGCCTTCTGCCCTCCTAGGCGCAGTGTGGCATCTCTTGTCTCTTGCTGGCCTCTGCTACCTTCCTGCTACTTGCCTCTACCCTTTGGGATCACAGCCTCCCAACCCAGCTGTAAGCGGATCAAAGCTGCACCCGCTTCTTCGGCTTGCCTCCCTGTTCTCCCCACCCCCAGGAGGGCTATACAGCCCCTCTAACATCCTTACATTTAAGGAGTTCTCTAATGTTTGTTCTGTTTCCACCTGCAGGGGATCTGATCTCTTGTACTCTCAGTGTATTCGGAGAGTAGAGGAGTTGGGAGCAGAGAGAATGCTCAGTAGATAAATCAAGTG
>NW_004567104.1:0-7808 GCF_000260355.1 Condylura cristata
GGTGGGGGGGGATGTTCTTTCTGGAATAGCTGAGGGACTTCCAGACACTTCAGTTGTGGAGGGTAGCCACCATCCCGAACTGGAGGTCAGGTTGTCCATTGGGACCCAAGCCCGAGCGCCATTCCGGTCAAAAATCTGGCGTCAGGCAGGGTTCACCTCTGGCGAGATCGAGGCCCCCAAGTGTCCTGGGGCTACCCAAAATGGCAGCCAGTGTCCTTGTTCCCCAGCTACACTGATCTTGAGGAATCTCGTGGCATCTTGTGAGGATGGGGAGAGCTGGGATCGGCAGGGCTGTCCATCAGGAACACAGCCCGAGAGCCGTCCCTCCACTAGGCGGCTACCCTCAGATCGCCTTCCCACATCTTGTGTGGTCAGTACATGGACAGGATAGATGTCTTGGCTCAATTGCATTCAAGTGGGTGTGCACTTACAATATGGAGATGCCACACGGTCTTCTGGGGCAGCGGTTGGGGAGGAAGCCACGGGGCAAGCTGCCTGGCCAGCGAGGTGGGGTTGGGGGCGGAGATTCGGCCAAGGTGCTGGCAGAGGCAGGACTGTGACCCAGGCACGGCTGTGGGCGCGGCTGTGGGGCTGGCACCGGCGGTGTCAGCACTGGGGTTCTGTCATGTCTGTGCAAGTGCTTCCACCTGGCCAGCTTCCCAGCATAACCACTGGAGTCTTTGGAACAGACCTGCGGTGACTTTACTTTCCATCCCTATGAGCTGAAATCCTCCCCGCCGCTCCAATCAATTCACCAGTCCCAGAGGCATACTGTAGGCCAGATTCTGCATTGTGTGAGGTTTGCAGGACTTTCTTTCTTTAGCTCTTCTACACTCTGTCACTTTGTGAATGACAAGAGCTAACAATTTGGGGAGCAGTGAGCCAAACCTCATCCTCCAAGTCACTTTCTTTCCCCAACCCCATGCCATGTTTGGATTTGTGGCCTGTGAGGGGACTCTCTGACCACACAGAGGCAGCAAAGCATCGCATGCAGCCTCATCGGCAAGGCCAGGAGGCTTTGTGTGGTGCCACAGCGACCTTGCCAGGCTTTGTGCGGTGCCACAGCACCCTGCCAGTGACCACGGACATCATTGCAGAGGGGCTACAGATTCGGAGAAGATTCGACATGCAGGGGAGTGTCAGTGCGGGCTCCAGCAGACCCAGCGTGGGCTCCGGTCATCCATGGGACACCAGGACCTCCTTGCACACTGGCCAGGGGATCATCCTCCATGGCATCTGCGGTCACCGCTCATGCCAGGGAAGACCCATGGAGTGAATGCCAAGCCTCTGAGAGGTGAGGGTCACCCACACCAACAGCCCTGCACTGAACCGCAAGGCCCAGACCATGGGCACCCACGACTCCATGGTGACAGGCGAGCCTGGGATGCACCTGCACCGTGGCCAGCGGTAACCTGACCAGCCCGCTGCCCAGACTTTGCCCATCCATAATTGTCCAGGAAAGCCCGGTGCCCACAGTAGGCTCCAAAGCCAAGTGGACTGAGAGTGCTAAAGCTGAAGGCCAAGTCATCTCCTTGAGGAGAAGGTCTAGGAAGCCCGCTCCCGGGATCACCATTCCAGCCTTCTTCAAATCCTCCTTCGCCAGGTGTCTCCCTCTCTGTGTGTGCCCCAGGACTTGGGCTCACACACTCGACCACCTACCCACAGGTCCACACACCCAACGAACACAGAAACACAAAATCACACGCACAAACAGCCACACCACGCCCATCAGGCCTTCTTCAGCACGGTGGGCCCAGGGCACTCATGAAGATTGGGCTAGTGCTTTGATGGTGCTGGCAGTCTGACATGAGCTTGGGGCCCGCAAGCCGGCTAGGACTCAAGCTGTGCTCGCACTTCCACTTTTCTTCTTTGGGAGCAGCGAGCTTCCTTTTGTCCAGAGGGCAAGCCAAGAGGACGGCCTTGTCAAGGCAGGAGACAGGGATGCTTCTCTGCCAAGGGGCAGACACACACACACACACACACACACACAGCAAGGGCCCAATGGCCAGCCTGCCATGGTCGAATGCTCGTGGTGAGCTGGTCTTGCTTCTGATTGCTGAGAATTCTCTTGGGGGTTCAGAGCTGGGCTGGAGGCCGGTGGCACTGGCAGTGGCAGTGGCAGTGGAGTGCGGTGATAGGACTCCACAAAGGAATGCTGAGAGAGTGGGGTGCAGAACAGGCAGTTGCACTTGCACTGAAATCCACCGCCGCCAAGGGCAACAGCAAAGAGACAGGAGATGTGGGATACACCGTGGGGGACGAACAGGCCTGGGATCAAATGCAGGCAGGCCCAAGTGATTGGACTTGGTGTCCTCACTTGGAGAAAGAAAGCCCTGCAGGGCCAGGCAAGCCCAGGCTGACTGTGGGGCACTTGCAAGGGCCCTCCTCCTCGATCTCAGCCTGCCTGAAGAGCTTTGCAAGCCCACAGCGCAAGCCCTGTGGCTGCCGTTCGCAAATCGATGCCTGGCTGGGGCAACGCAAAGCCTTCCCCAGTCACTGGGAATTGTGGCCAAACTTGAGTTGCCCTCCCAGAAGGGCAGCTCTGTCAGGGTGTGGCTGAGTGCAATTGCAGAGTCTTATGTTCTCTTGGCTGCTAGTGTGTGGCTGTCGGTCCATGATATTGGATGTGCTTTTGGAGTGTGCGTGGAGGCCTATAGTTCCCTCTGGGCCAGCTTTCTTCATGGAGCTGGCCAGTCAGGGCATGTGACCAGCTACTGAGGCCACCACTCTGTCCGGGAGACAGAGGCACCCTTCTCTTCAAGGAGCAGGACTCTGAGGGAAGAATCCAGAGCATTCGAGGACTCCTCTGTGGGCCCAAGCAGGCAGCCATATCTGCCCCTAAGGGAAAGGTTTGCTGAGAGGGGCCCCTGCAGGTGGGCCGCCTGCCTTCCAGAGCTGCCTCCGCAGATGGAGGCCAGTGCAGAGAAGCCCTGGCATTTAGTGAGCCAGTGCACAGGGAGCATGGTCGCCCAAGAGCACCTGAAAACTCACAGGTGGGCAAAAGACTGCTGGCCCATGCAGAGACAGCCCCGATAGCGTTAAGTGTTAAGGCACTCAGGGTTTTGATTTCTCTGACTGGGTGGATGGTATTTTCTGTTCTTTCTGCTCCCACCTCTTTGCATGAGTGATGTTTGCAGCTGGTGGGGTCCCACTTGAGGTTTTCGAAAGCTTCCCTCCACCATGCCACAGCCAGAAGCACGGGAGCCCTCCGGATCCAGCCGGGCCCTGGGCACCCAAGGCCCAGCTGCAAATATCGCGCAATGCCTGTCTCGGCTCTTGCGAGATGGCTCAAGATCTGGGAGCCTGTGGCCAGGAAACAGCCTGGAGTTAGGTTTGTAGTTAGGGATAGTGTTAGGGTTAGGATTAAGGTTACACATAGTGTTAGGGTTAGGTTTAGGATTAGGGTTAGGCCTAGGGTTAGGGTTAGCCATGGAGGCGGACCTGCAGCACATGCGGCTGGCAGTGGGCTAATCAAGCCAAGCCAGCTTCCCCAAATTTGCTGATTGGTGCGGTATCTCGGGGGGCTGTGGAGAGCTGTGCTCCACAGGTCTGTGGAGAAGGTGTTGGCTGAGGGCTCCTGTGACCTGCCACGTCTTTCTGGGCCGTGGGCCAAGGTGATCCCTCAGAAGCCTGTGGTGGGAAGGGGAATGCCATGCGCCTAGTGATACCCAAGCACTGGTGTGATGGCGTGTCCAGGCGATTGCCGCCCTCCCGAGCTGGAGGTCCTGCTGTCCATCGGGACCCAAGTCCAAGAGCCAACCTGGCTGAAAATCTGGTGTTAGGCCTGGCTCACCTCTGGCGAGATCGTAGCCCCCAGGCGAACCAGGGCTGCCTAAAATGGCGGCAGGGACCCTCTTCCCCAGGAAATGCAGCACACGTAACTCACCGCGTTTTAATCAGGCCCAGCCAGCTACCCTGGTCGTGTGGAATCTCGCAGAATCTCATGGTGCAGGAGAGAGCTGGGCTTGGCAGGGCTATCCTTAGGGACCCCAGCCGAAGAGCCGTCCCTCTGTTGGGCGGCTGCCCTCCCATCGTCCTCCCACGTCTTGCCTTGCGAGGTCTATGCGTGTACAGGACCAGTTGTCTTGGCTAAGCTGCATGCAAGAGGGTCTGTGATTAGGGTATGGAGATGCCAGCCGGGGTTCTGTGGCGGCGTTCGCAGAGGAAGGTGCGGGGCAAGCTGCCTGGCCTGCAACGCATGCCTGGTGGGGGAGCTTTGGCAAAGGCTCCGGCAGAGGCGGGGCTGTGGCCCAGTCGCAGCTGTGGGCGTGGCTGTGAGGCTGGTGCTGGCGCGGGCAGCGCTGGGGTTCTGGGGAACCCCATTCATGTCCGTGCAAGAGCTTCCACCTGGCCCACTTCCCACCATAACCATTGGGGTCTTTATAACTGACCCGTGGTGACTTGGCTTTCCTTCCCCATGAGCTAAATCCTCCCCGCCACTCCAATCAATTCTCCAGTCCCAGAGGCATACTGTAGGCCAGCTTCTGCATTGCGTGAGGTTTGTAGGACTTTCTTTAGCTCTTCCACTATCTGTCACTTTGTGAATGACAAGAGCTAACCATTTGGGGAGCAGTGTGGACCAGAGCCATAAGCCAGACCTCATCCTCTAGGTTACCTTCCTTCCCCAACTCCAACTGATGTTCTACTTTGTGGCCCCTGAGAGGAATCTCTGACCACACGGGGGGGGGCAGCAAAGCATCGCGTGCAGCCTCCTCAGCAAGGCCAGGAGGCTTTGTGCGGTGCCACAGCACCCTTGCCAGGATTTGAGCGAAGGCACAGCACCCTAGCCAGGCTTTTTGCGGTGCCACAGCACCCTGCCGGTGACCACAGACATTATTGCAGATGGGTACAGGTCTGGAGAAGATACAACGTGCAGGGGACGGTCAGTGCGGGCTCCAGCAACCTCAGTGTGGACTCCGGTCATCCGTGGGACACCAGGATCTCCTTGCACACTGGCCCAGGGATCATCGTCCCTGGTGTTTGTGGTCAGCTCCCATGCCAGTGAAAACCCATGGAGTGAATGGCTAGCCTCTGAGAGGTGAGGATCACCCACAGCAACAGCCTCGCCACTGAACCGCAAGGCACAGGTCATTGGCACTGACAACTAAACGGTCACAGGAGAGCCTGTGATGCACCTGCACCGAAGTCAGCAGTAGCCTGAGTGGCCCACTGCCCAGATTTTGCCTGTCCGTAGTTGTCCGGGAAAGCCTGGTACCCACAGCAGCCCCCAAAGCCAAGGGGACTGAAACCCAAAGCTAGAGGCCAAGCCATCTCCGTGAGGAGAAGGTACAGGGAGCCCACTCCCAGGAACACTATGTCAGCCTTCTTCAGTCCCTCCTTCACCAGGATTCTCTGTCTGTGTGTGTGCCCCAGGACTTGGGTTCACATACTTGACCACCCACCCACATGTCCACAAGCCCAAAGAACACACAAACACAAAATCGCACGTACAAACAGCCACACCACACCCATCAGGCTTTCTTCAGCAGGGTGGGCCCAGGGCACTCGGGAAGCCTGGGCTAGTGCTTTGATGGTGCTGGCATTCTGACATGAGCTTGGGCCCCACAGCCTGGCTGGGATTCGCACTTCCACTTGTCATGTTTCGGAGCAGTGAGCTTTCTTTTGTCCAGAGTGCAAGCCAAGAGGATGGCCTTGTCAAGGCAGGAGACAGAGATGCTTCTCTGGCAAGTGGCACACACACACACACACACACACACACACACAGAGCAAGGGCCCGATGGCCAGCCTACTGTGGTCGGATGCGTGTGGTGGGCTGACATCTTGTTTCTGATTGCTGAGGATTCACTTGGGGGATCAGAGCTGGGCTGGATGCCACTGGCAGTGGCAGTGGAGTACAGTGAAAGGACTCAGCAGAGGGAGGCTGAGAGAGTGGGGTGCAGAACAGGCAGTTCCCCTTGCACTGAAATCCACCGCCACCGAGGTCAACAGCAAGGAGACAGAAGATGTGGGCTACACTGTGGGGGACGAACAGGCCTGGGATCGAATGCAGGCAGGCCCAAGTGACTGGACCTGGTGTCCTCACTCGGAGACATAATGCCGTGCAGGGCCAGGTAGGCCCAGGATGACTGTGGGGCTCTTGCAAGGGTCCTCCTCCTTAATGTCTGCCTGCCTTATGCGCTTTGCAAGCCCACAGTGCAAGCCCTGTGGCTGTCGTTCGCAAGTCTATGCCTGTCTGGGGCATCTCACAGCCTTCCCCAGTCACGGGAAGTGTGGCCAACCTTGAACTGGCCTCCCAGCAGAGCTGTTCTGTCAGGGTGTGGCTGAGTGCAATTGCAGAGACTTATGTCCTCTTGGGTGCTAGAGTGTGGTTGTCGGTCCATGCCATGGGGTGTGGTTTTTGGAATACCAGCAATAAACAATTTTCATAGCTTGATGAAAAATGCACGATCTCTTAGGACTCAATGAGTGCAGACTTGACTTCAAAATGATCTTTGAGTATTTGCATATGAAAAGATGCCTTCTTCAGAGAGCAGTAACTATTCTAACGAATCGATGTGTTTTTTCTAACTTAAACGAGGTGAGGCAAAGCAGAAATGTACACACGGAGGGAAATCCGTAGCACTCACGAACCATTGACACCAATCAGTCAGAAATTCCATCTGAAGGCTCTTTTCTAGGGGGAGAATAATTTTCTTCCTTCTCCCAATCTTCCAGAGTCTTGTCTTTTCTTCAAAGAATCCACCACTGAAAAAGACTACTATTCTAACAGAATCTAGAACATACTTTAGCCGTCATGAGAGGAAGTGGACTCTGCTTTTTCACATCTGGTGCTAAGATATAAAAGGCATTTTATTGTCTGTCAACCTTTTTTTAAAGATTTATTTGTTTATGAATACAAAACTTGGGTACAGGCCAGAGGAGTGGGGGCAGTGAGAAGATTCTCCAGAGACAAATTGGGGAGCAGAACAGGCACATTTATAAAGTACACTCCAAAGGGATACAGCAGACTAAACAGGAGAGGTCTGCCGAGTCATGTGGATCACCTCTCTGGCTAAAGATAGAACTGGTGCTGAAGTGGCTGTGCTAGCTTCATAGTGCTGTGTTTTAACCCACCCATTTTGATAAGTATATTTTCCCCTTTTTCCAATTTGCAAAGGGGGAACCTCCCACTGCATGTCTGATCTCTTTGTACATTGTATGTAATCCTAACGAGTGAGTTCCTCTCTGTCAGCAATAATTCGTTCACCTTTGTGCTCATAGTTCTGCCTACATTATTCTGGATGTAGACATGGGGGAAGTGGAAAACCACACATGAACTTAAAACCTACAATACTTAACACACCTCTTCTTCCTTTTATTAATTATATTTTCTTGATGCTTTTTTTCTGTATTTATTTAGTATTCTTGACATCTAACTATGTATAAGTTTAAGGTATATAGCACTATTGTCTATTCCAAAATTATTACCACTATGATGCTAGTTAACATATCCATTGCCAGATATAATGCATTTCTATATTTTTAAAGAAGACTCGGTATTTACCTTGTTATCAACTTTAAGATATATAAAAAATATAATATAACTCTAGTCACCATACTGAATATTAGGTACCCATAATTTATTAATGAAAGCTTGTATCCTACAACATCAGCTCTTGGCAACCATCTCTCTACTCTGTGCTTCTATGAGTTAGGTTTTTTATTCGATTTCACATATAAGTGATATTACACAATATTTGTCTTTTTTTAATATCCATGTGATTCCTCAATATTATTGTAAATAGTAGGTTTTTTTATTGTGGCTGAATTACATGTTATTCATTATATAATATAATATAATATAATAT
>NW_004567104.1:8061-19761 GCF_000260355.1 Condylura cristata
TATAATACATTATATAGTATATAATAAATATTCACATATATCATGAATATGATTTTCTTTATTCAGACATATATCTGCATTTAGATTGTTTACATGGCTTCTATTATAAATAATGCTTCAATGACATTGGATTTCAGGTATTTTTCAAGATAGGGAATTTGCTGTCTTCAAATATATACCAAGAAGTGGGAATGTTGATCATAAGGTAGCTGTACTTTTTTTTTTTAAGAAATCACCTTACTGTTAACTATAATATCTATATCAATTTGTATTTGTAGCAACAATGCATGAAGGTTCTCTTTTCTCCCCATCCTTACTAATAGTTGTCATTGTGTCTCTTTTTGATGACTGCAATACATATAAGGTGATATCTCATGGATTTGGTTTATATTTCCCTGATAACTAGTGACATTGAACACTTTTAATATATATGTTGGCTATTTGTGCATAATCTTTGGGGAAATGTTTATGTAGGTCTTTTATCATATTTTAACTACATTGTTTTTCCCAAATTTAATTGTATTATTTACATATTTTGTATGTGTATTCATATATATAAATATATATATGTACACATGCATATATATATATATATATATATATGCTATAATATTTGTAGCTTCTATAGCTGCTATAAGACTTTCCTTCAATTTGATAGGTTGCCACATTATAAATTTTTTTTGTGTTACTTAGAAGCTGTTTAGTTTGACTTAGTCACACTTGTTTGCATTTACTTTTGTAGTCGTTGCTTTTAGTGCCACATCTTTAAAAAGTATTGTCAGGATCAATTACAGGAGTTTACCACTATGGTTTCTTTCAGAAGTTCTTATAGCTTCAGGTCCTACATTTAAGTTTTAAATTTCTTTTGACTTGCTATTTTGAATTTTCAATAGGGGGTTAATTTCATTCTTTTCCATGTAGATATCCAGTTTTGCCTATCTATTTCCACTGCATTGAAATATATAATTGTTTTATACCTGGGTTTACTTTTGGACTCTCCATTTCTATTCCTTTACTTATGTTTTTAAGCTATTACCATACTGTTTTGATAGCATTACAGTACATTTTGAAACCAGGAATTGTTACACCTCTAACTATTCTTGTCTATTAGGATTGCTTTGAAGTATTTTGTGGTTTCATGTACATTTTAGGGTTTATTTTTCTACTTCTTTATAAAATGTTATGGGAATTTAGGCAGGTTTTTATTGAAACTATAGATGATTTTTGCCTAAAGGGACATTTAGCAATAGTACTTGTTTTGAGTTTTGAATACAGAGTGTATTTTGTGTCTTCTGTTTTTTAAATTAAAGTCTTATTTTTTAATATACTAATGTCTTGCCATCTCAGATTATGTATTACTATGTAGTTTCTCATTTTGGATACTATTATAAGGGATTATTTTCTATATTTCTTTTCATATGTTTCATTATTCATATATTGAAATCCAAATTACTTTTCTTGTTGATTTTATAACCTGCAACTTTTCTGAATTTACTAATTATAACACTTGTGTTTGTGGAATCAATACAGTTGTTTATGATTATGTCATCAGCAAATAGAAACAATTTTACTTCATCCTATCTTATTTAGTTTCTATTAATTTCTGTTTATTGCTTATAGTTCCTGATACTCTGTTGAATAGTAGAGATGAGAGTTGACACTCTTGTTCCATCATTGACCTTAAAAGGAAAATTTTTTGCCATTTCATTTTTGAACATGATATTATCGTTGAGGCTGTCATATATTGTCTTTGCTTTGTTGTGATGTTTCTTCTATAAACAATTCATTGAAAGTTTCTATTATCTAGTACATTATATTTTTCAAATGCTTTATTTCTGCATCTACTGAGAGGATCATATAATTTCGACTCTTCATTCTATTAATGTCATATCAATTATTGATTTACAAATGTTGAATTATCCAAGCATCTCAAGGATAAATCCCACTTTATCAGGAACATGATCCTTGTAAAGTGCTGTTGAATTTCATCTGTTTGCCATTTGCTGAGAATTTTTGTGCCTACATTCAGCAGGGATATTTTCTTTTTTTGCACTATCCTTATCTGACTTTGATATTTGAATATTGTTGGTCTCATAAAATGAATTAAGAGTGCTCCCTCTTCTTCATTCTTTTGGAAGAATTTGAAAAGTATTTGTGATAATGTTTCTTTAAATCTTTGGGGGAATTCACAAGTGAAATCATCTGATTTCTTAAAAAAAAAACTGACTTTTCATTAGGCTTTTGTGGTTGCTGTGTTGTCAGTAAGTTTTATATTTTTTGATTCCTAATACTCTGGATCTGGGCCCGACTGAAAAGTTGCTAACTTTCCAAGGGTTAGAACTCCTAGAGATAGCAATTCATTCAAGAGTATATCTTTCATACAGAAGCTAATAAATCTCATTTTTGACCTCTCATACTCTGGGACAATGTTGTCTTGCTTTACTTGACCTCAGCCAGATGTTACAAAACTAAGGACAACCCCTATGTCTCAGAAATTGCTAAATAGTTTCAAACTAGACAATCTTAAACATGATTAACCTGTTTTCCTTGCCTTTTCCTGAAGAAACTGTAATACGGTGATTATTCAAAATTTCCCCTCACTCTCTATGATTCCTGACAGTCCTGGTGCTTACCTACATAGCACTGAATAGAATATAACCCCTCTCCCCCTTGGGGAACTGTGAGTAACAGGCTATCTTTTCAAGCGTAGTCATTTCCTAATCTGCTTATTTCATCACATCTTAATCACAAAACCTACATTTTAAAACATCCTCATTGCATGCTGGCAAGCTAGTCTTCAAATTGTAGAAGATTGTAAAGTCATTTATTCTATTTCTCACAATTTCTTTGCAGTTGCCATTGAGGCAACCATGGATCCAGTTCTGATCAATGAAACAAAAAGATAATTCTCTGATAAAACTTCTGGCAATAATGTGGGCAAATTTTTTTTTTTTGCTTTTTATAGATTTAGTTTTGGGGCATCTTTGTGTTAAACCGGGACAATTGTGGGAGAAGTTGACATAAGGCAATGAAGTAGAAGCACATATCACAATGAAAAGCAACACAGTGAGGATCATGACAGAGGAAGAAAGAAAGTGTCTGAATCACAGAAAACATTACTGAAGCCATATACCCTAGTCCTCATGACTTGTGATGTAAGAGAGTAAAATACCATCATTAAATTTAGCTTCAGTAACATATTCTGCAACATGAACTGAACCCAACAACATCCTAAATGATATAACATGACTTTGGTAACAATATAGAGCTCCCCTCAAAGGTGTTAAATAGTATTTCTTTTCTAATTGGCTTCTAAGTCTAGTATATTTTTGTTCTTGGAACAGAACCCCAGAAATTCTAGAAGAAAATATGAAAAGCATCATAATATTTTGCAATACCCATTGCACAAAATAAAATTTCTCATAATTTTCTACAAATAATAATAAATGTATAATGACTATAAAGGAAAACTCATGATGATCACTCTCCCCAAAACAATACACAGATTAATCATAGTACTTTCCCAAATTGCAGTGGTATTCTTCAAATAACTAGTACAAATATTTAAAAACATTTATTTATGAATGCATGAAAGAATTAGGCTGTAGGCCATAAATGTGGGGGAGAGGAGAGAGGATTCACCAGAGACAGAATGGAAAGTAGAACAGATGAATGTACATAAATACACTGGTGAGAGGAGCACTGAGCCTGACAGGAGAGGTCTGCTACACAATATGAGTTAGCGTCTTAGCTGGGAATCAAACAAATGCTGAAGTGGTTGCTCATAGCAATTAATCTATGACAAAGGAACTGAGAATGTATATTAGAGAAAGGAAAATTTCTTCAATAAGTGTTGTGGGAAAATCGTACAGCCAATTTCAAAAGAATGAAACTAAATCACTATCATACACCACACAAAAGAAATCAAATTTAAGTGGATAAATGGAAAAATGAGTTAGATGTAAGACATGAAAAATCAAACATAGACAAAATAGGAAAAATCAAACATAGACAAAACACTTCACAGCATGAGTTTCAATATTGTCTTCACAGACACATTTCCAAAAGCAAGAAAAACAGAAGATAATATACACAATCAGGAGCACATCCAACTAAACAGGTTTACACAGCAAAGAAAACCATACCTTAAACAGAAAGACACCCTATCAAATAGGAGAAAATATCTGCACATCATACATCTGACAAGAGACTGATATCAAATGTATCCAAATCAAGAAAAGGAAAACAGATAACCCAGTCAAAAAAAAAAAAAAGCAGAAGAGAAAAATAGGAACTTCTCCAAAGAAGACATAAAGATGGCCAACAGCCACATGAAAAAAAGTTCACTTGTCAGGAAAATGCAATTCAGAATCACAATGTGACACTACCTCATGCCTCTCATGTCAAACAGACTAGAAAGGAGTTCTGGTGTGAATATTTAGAAACTAAACCTTCTTACACTGTTGATGGGGATGTAGATTGGTCCAGGCATTCTACAGCTCAAAAATCTCAAAGGTTAAAATTGGACCTAGTATACAAACAATTCCACTCTTAGTTTTCTACTCAACTAATGTAAAATTTAATTTAGAAGGAAAGTTGCAGTGCTATGTTCACGCAGCATTATTCATAAGAGCTAAGTTATAGAATACCCTAACTGTCCAAAAACAAATGAGTGGAACAGAAGTTATGGGATATAGGCCCAAGGAGACATGACTCACCAATCAAAATAAAGCCAACTCATGTCATTTGCAGCAACATGGATAGTAAAGAGGATTTATGTTTTAAAGAAACAACAGAAGACAAAGAGTTGATGATACCAATTTTAGAGAAACCAAATAAAGGATCAAATAAAGTTAAACATAAACTAACCCTTGACAGCTGGCAATAAAACAGGTATGTCGAGGGGCACAGTGGACTAGGGAGGCGTGGAAAGTGGAGAAGTAGTACAATGGACTATTGTCAGTGTTGATTGCTTTGGTGGTGGGAGAATTATGGTCACAACATCTAGAGGGGGGGTCCTATACTTCCAAACTACAAACAAGGAAGTAAGATAAAATATTATTTTAATAAAAAAAGAAATGTAGACATTTATTGGTTATTGTGGAGGACTACAATTGAGCTAACTATAGCACTGTAAAAATATCTCTTCATATCTTATGTCTCGATAAGTATCAACAATAATTTGTTCTTATTCATAAACTTTAAGGATAAAAATGCCTCTTGATAATGCTGAAGTGAGATTAATATTGATTAGGGTGGTAGCTATTTGTGGTGGTCTAAACTAAAATCCCTAGAAGCAGTCAATCTAAATGCATACTCCTGATCAGGCATCTCACTATATGTAAAATAATGGGGAAACAACACAACTTGCCTAAGTTTTCTCATCTTCAATGGGACAATGGCAATAGTACCTAGAGAAGTTATGGAAATTTATATATGTATATAAAGATACATGCTCTCCTTTAAAATAATATGGGTGCTTAATAAATGCAAATGTATTAGTTACTATATAAGTTATTTTCACATGATATTACTTCATCTGCTATTTTGCCTTAGTCACAAAACAGATAGAAGACTTCAGGAAATGTTGGCAAGTATGTATATTCCAGAACATTCCAGTTACTCTATCAGTGTAACTCTATATTTTGTCCATTCCATCTTTTGCTACATAGTTTAATTTTCTGAAATATTATTGATAACAGTCTCAGAAGCTCAATAATTTGAGTAGATATGTACAATGTACACCCTTACTGATTTTATTTAATTGTCAAACTATTCTTGTAAATATTTATTCATTCATGCATACAAAAACTGGAGTACAGACCAGAGGTTTGGGGAACAGGGAAGTGTGATTTACCAGAGACAGAGTGGGGAACAGAACAGGTGGGTTTATCACCAAAATACACTGCTGAGAGGAGAAGTGGGTGGACAGGAGAGGTCTGCTTCATCATGTGGGTCAGCTCCCTGGCCAGGAATAGAACTCGTGCTTCAGTGTCTGTAGATAGCTTATAATGCTGCACTTTCACCTCTTGTGCCACAAGGGAGGCCTCCCTGTCAGAATTTTTTTTTTCACTGAATTCCATCATAAGAGGAGACAAAAAATTAAAATTTGGTGGAATACTGTAAATACACTAGAAACATTCTCTTGGAAAAACTTTTGTACATTTTCAGACAATTAGACCCACCTCCAGAAGTGTCCATTCACTCCTTAGCTCACCTAAAAGAACCCACAACTATGTGGCTTTATTAGTCAGTTCCAGAATCAAATACTATGCAAACATTACATCAAATACTATTTGATGTTCACTGACCTACTTTTCAAAAAGCTCATGTAGTACAAGATGTTGTGGCAGATAAGACAGTTGTCAGGATCAAATATCTAGTAGAGTCAAACATAGAATTATTATTGATTTTAGTTCTAAGTCTATATCACACTTGAAATTCCATTAACTTCCATAGGGCAATATGTTCCTAAAATTAATTTTGTAATTTTTTGTTTGAGGATAAAATACACCAAACAAATGTTACCATTACTGACATTTAGTAAGTTTAAAATTCTGTGCAACATTTGCCCCATCTTCTCCAAGAACGTTTTCATCACCCAAAAGGAAGTTTGTTACTCATTAAGCAGGCATTCCCATTCATCTCTCCTCCCAGCCTATGATAATTGTAATCTTCCTCCTGCTACTATAAAATTTCTTAATCTGAATATTTCATATAAATGAAATAATAGAATTATTTAATCATTTTTTTAAAGATTTATTTATTTGTTTGTACAGAACTGGGGTACAAGCCAGAGATGCGGAGGGTGAGAGGATTCACCAGAGACAGAGTGGGGAGCAGAAGAGGCAGTCTGGCGAAGTACACTGCTGAGGGGAGCAGCGGGCGGGCCAGGAGAGGTCTGGCGCCATGTGGTCACCTCCGGGGCAGGCGGGGATTGAACTCATGCGAAAGTGGCTTTAGCTTCTTTGTGCTGTGCTTTAACCCCCTGTGCCACCAGGGAGGGCCCTATTTAATCATTTTTAAATGGGATTTAAATGGGATTTTTTTTTTAAATAGAGCTTAGTGGATCCAGTATGACACAAGCTATGCAACTGACAGATTCTGGGTAGATCAAAAAAAGCTCTGAAAATCAGAATTGCCACTGCTAACTTATGTTATGGCCTCCCTTTTATGTATAATCATAATATCAAAATATTCTGAGCAACCATCAGTTTACAACTGGATTGTCTTAGCCTCATAAGGCAGCTGCCTGGTTCAGGCAAGCTGCCCCAGGGCAAGAAATTCATCTGTCTCCTGAAACAAAAGGCAAGTCCAGGGAGAGACAAGTCCCCAAGGGTATAAAACTCCTGGGAAGCTTCCTTGTTTTCTTTAAAATCAAAAGCAAACCTCATATAAGACTCTCAGGGCATAAGGATTCAAGGACAATTTTAACCTTGTTTACACAGGTGATGCTTAATACACAACTATAAGACTTTCCTTTAATTTACTCCTTTTTAAAACAAGCACTAACTACTCTCTACTAACCTTAAATTAGCAACTAGCTTTTCTTTAGACAATTATTGATAACACTGCTAACACAATTTATTACTTCCCCAAAACCCCTAGTAACCTTTTGCTAACAAGCTCATTGCTTCCCAGACCCCTCTTCCTTTGAGTGATAACTAAACATCTGTACACATGACAATTATCACAAAAACGTATAATCTAGTATACCATACTATGTTAAAAGAAAAATGCTTTGTTCCCCTTGTCCTTGAGAAAGTTTTATGGCGACCTCTCATTAACTCACCCTATGCATTATTACAATTAACTACTTGTTACACCGTATAAATAAAGACCTGCTGAGGGAATGAGCAGGAAGACCTGCACCCAACACTGACTCCTGTGTCTTACTCGCGCACGCTCCCCTCTCCCATTTTGGAATCTCTGCTCGCCAACGCCTTCCCACCTTAGGGTACTGCCTGTCTTGCCTCCAGACAGCTCGATAGTTGGAGTCAATCCTAGAGAGTGATCCATGTGGGTTTGAGAAAAATGTGTACTCAGACTTTTGGGGCTGCAGTATTCTATAGAAGCCTGTTAGACCCATGTTGTCCAGGTCCTTGTTCAGAGCTTTAGTGTCTGCTTACTTTTTGTCTTGTTGATCTGTAGAGAGTGGAGTGTTGAAGTCTCCTACTATGTATCGATTTTCTGTGATATATGTTTTCATAGATGACAATAGTTTCCTGAACAGTTTCCTGATATATTTTGGTGCTCCTTCATTTGGTGCATATGTGTTGATGATTATTGTGTCTTCTTGCTGAATTGTCCCCTTAATCATAATGTAGTGGCCTTCTGTGTCTCTTTTAACCTTTTTTAGTTTGAAGACTATTTTATCTGATAAAAGTGTAGCTGTTACTGCGTTCTTTTTTGGTCCTTTTGCCTGTAAAACTGTTTTCCATCCTTTTATTTTCACTCTGTTTATATCTTTTGCAGTTAGATGTGTTTCCTGAAGACAACAGAATGTTAGGTTCTGTTTTTTAATCCATCCTGCAACTATGTGTCTTTTTACTGATGTGTTTAAGCCATTTACATTTAGAGATAGCTGCCACTCTGTGGAATTGTCTGTCATCTCTGCCAGTGACACTCAGGGGTCTGTTCAGCTTCTTCTGGTAACTCATTGAGTCCTTTTCTCCCAAAGGTGCCTGTTGATCTTTGTAACCTTGTAATGTCCCCGATTCCCTCTCTGCTTTGATATACCCCTGGGCGATGGGGCGTGTTAGAAGTATTGTAGGTCTCCCTGCAGCTGGGCCTGTGGTTGAGGACTTTCTGAGCACTGTGAGCCTTTCTGGACAGAGCCTTACTGTCTCACAAGTCTTCAGGCCTCTGGTGTGGAGGCGGGTATTGCAGGGATGCAGAGAGCACTAGAAGGGCTGCACGCCTCCCAGCTATGCAGGCTTCCAATCCTCTCTCAGCGCCTCCAGGACTCTCTGTGCCCACTCCAAATATTCTCTCCCTGAGCAGTCTTACCCCTCTGCTTGGGGTTCACTCTGAGTTGTCTATTTTATTCCTGGGCATAGCACAGGGTTCGTGGGTATGTGCGGTAAGCAGGTAGACAGTAGCATGTCTCTCATCTGAGGCATTTCCGATGGCCTCTCTATGCTAGGATGTGCCTATAGAGGGGTGAGGGAGTGTTAAAATTGTTGCAGTTTCCCAGGGCTGGGCCTTTAGTTGAATCTGTCTAACAGCTTTTGGTTGTTGTTGTTGTTCCTCTTTTTGCATCCGGGCTTTTTTTTTTTTTTTTTTTTTTTTTGCAGAGCCCCGCCTTAATGGCACGCACAAGCCTCCAGAACTCTGCCGTGGGGGCAGGGGGTGCAGGGTGCACTGGAATGGCTGCAAGCTTCCCAGCAGTGGGGAAGCTTTTGCTGCCTGCTTATGCCCTCACATGAGTCCTCGACTCCTCTGTGCTTCTCTCTAAGAGACCTGCTTATTTAGTAGAAGGGAGGTCTGTCTCATGGACAAAGTCGCCTCAAAAGCTGGTGGCATGCCCTGGTCGGCAAGCTCCATGAATAAACCTGTCCCAGAGTGAACAGCAGGACTGTGCACTAATTCCAAAAACCACATCAGACGAATTGGACCAACAGCCAAACACTACAAACGAAGATGAGATAAGACGCTTGAATTGAATTCAGCCAGACCCTGACTTAAAAAGCCTCAGATGGGGCCCTCCCAGGTGGCACAGCAGGTTTTAAAGCACTGCGCTAAGAAGCTTAAGCCACTTCCGCATGAGTTCAATCCCGGCCTGCACTGGAGGAGATCCACATGGTGTGGCAGACCTCTCCTGACCCGCCCGCTCTTCCCCTCAGCAGTGTACTTCATCGATCTTCCTGTTCTGCTCCCCACTCTGTCCCCGGTGAATCCTCTCACCCTCTGCATCTCTGGCCTGTACCCCACTTCTGTATGAATAAATAAATAAAAAGCCTCAGGTGGTCAGCAGGGAGGCCAGCTGAATGTTGGCCACAGTTCCCAGTGTCTGGGGAAGGCTCTTGGATGCCCCAACCAGGCATATCCTTTCTCATGGCAGCCACAGGGTTTGCACTGTGGGCTTGAAAAGCTCTTCAGTACGTGATCAAGGAGGAGGGCCTCTCCAAGAGCCCCACAGTCAGCCTGGGCCTGCCTGCCTCTGTAGGTCACTCTGTCTCAAAGTAAGGAAACATGGTCCATTCACTTGTGTCTGCTGAGTTGGATTCCAGTACCTGGAAGTTGTCCCCCACGGTGCAGCCAACCTCTTCTGTCTCCCTGATTTTCCCCTCAGTGGTGATATTAGAGGAATTGGACCTGCCGTTCTGCACCCCACTCGCTCTGCTGAATCCTCTTACCACACTCTACTTCCCTCCACCACAGCTCTGTGCCCCCAAATGTATCCTCAATGATCAGAACGAAGCTGTCAGGCAACCAGGCAAGTCACTCTTCAGCATGCTGGCCATCAGGAACTTTCTGTGCGTGTGTCTGTCCCCTGCGAGAGAAACATGTCTGTCTCCTGCCTTCCCAAGTTCTTCCTCTTTTCTTACTCTCTAGAGAAAGAACCCTGATGCTCCCAAAGAAGACAAGTGGAAGTCCCAATACAGCTTGGAGTCCAGCTACACTGCTGGGATCAATCACATCTCAGACCCCCAGCATCATCAGAAGCATTATCCGGGTAATATCTGCCCTGTGCAGACCCTAAAAAGGTCTTATTGAGTGGTGTAGTTGTTCATATGTGTGAGTGTGTGTTTCTTTGTATGGTTGGGTGGGTGGGCAAGTTTGTTTCCCCACTGCTGTTGGACACAAAGAGAGGAAGACACCAGGAAGGGAGGAAGGGAAGAAGACTGGCTTCGTGTTCCTATGACCAGGCACACTAGAGCATTCTCACTGACAGGGATTAGAATCTTGCTTTGGGGATCTCAGTGTATTTGGATTGGGTATCTGATAAGTGACACACAGCTTTCCCGTGAACTGTAGATGGGCAAACTCTGGCTTTATGTCCGGTCCGGCCAACCCTGAGCTATGTGTCAGTGAATCCAGGCCCTGAATATGACCGCAGATGTCGGTGACTGAGGCCTCTGCCTTCCTGTTTAGTACCAGGGCTGTTGGTGTAGGGTTTTTTCCCTTAGTTTTTTAAAATAATTTTTAATTGAAATATCATTGATCTATATCATACAGTTTTTAGGTATACATTAATTAAGTCAACATCAGTATGTATCAGTAACATTGTGTTCACTATATAGCTGATCAACTTTTTTTATTTTGTAACAGTTTATTTTTACATAATTTGGTACTTTTTTTTGCCACCTCAATTGTAATCCCCACGGGTTTCCCATCACCAAGTCACCCGTGTGCCATCACCATAATCCTGTGCACTTTCTTCCGCACCCACAACCCGTTTTTGATCCCATTCCCCACTCTACCCCCACAGAATGTCTCTGGTACATGGTTGATCATTATTTTTGTTATTTTCTCTCCTGGTCCATTACACTCCTGCTATGAGTGAAACCATCCAGTATTTTACTTTCTCTTTCTGGCTTATCTCAATAAGCATGATCTTTTCCAGCTCCATCCAAGTTGCTGCAAAAGACATGTTTTTCTCTTTTTAGCTGCTGAGTAATATTCCATTGTATATATGTACCACATCTTTCTAATCCAGTCATCTACTTTTGGGCATTTGGGCTGCTTCCATGTTTT
>NW_004567104.1:20668-22423 GCF_000260355.1 Condylura cristata
TCCATTTTGATTTTTCTTAGACATGAGGGTTTTGGCTACTCAAGGTCTTTTGTTTTTCCATATGAATTTTATCAATATTTTTTTATTTCTTTGAAGAATGTCATTGAGATTTTTATGGGGATGGCATTAAATCTGTATATTGCTTTTGGCAGGATGGCCATTTTTGATGATGTTTATATTCCCAATCCATAAGCAGGGGATGTCTTTCCATTTCATGGTGTGTTCTTGTATTTCTTTTAACAGCGTTTTTTAAATTTCTTTGTAGAGGTCTTTTACCTCCTTTGTTAGGTTGACTCCCAGGTATTTGATTCTTTTTGTTTTAATTGAAAGGGGGATTTTTTTTTATTATTCCTGCTTCTTCCGATTGGTTGTTTGTGTATAGGAAATCCCATGACTTTTGTGTGTTGATGTTATATCCAGCTACCTTGCTAAACTGGTGGATGGTTTTGATTAGTTCCTCTGTGGAGTTTTTAGGGTTTTCCATGTAAATTAACATATTGTCTTCAAATAAGGATAGTTTTACTTCTTCTTTCCCTATTTGGATTCCTTGTATGCCTTTAGGGTTTTCCATATGAACATATTGTCTGCAAATAAGGATAGTTTTACTTCTTCTTTCCCTATTTGGATTCCTTGTATGCCTTTTTCCTGTCTTATTGCTCTGGCTAGAACTTCCAGTGTTATGTTGAAGAGCAGTGGCAATAGTGGACACCCTTGTCTTGTTTCTGATCTCAAAGGAAAGGCCTACCAATAATAGCAACACCGTATCTCAGCGCATAGAAAGTATTAGTAAATACACAACAGGGAAAAGAAGACAAACAAATATTTGAGCAAGTCCACAGGGGGAAAATTCAACACAAAAGGATCAGTCAACAGAAACCACCAAAGAAATAAAAGAAATGTTCAACCTACCAGAAAAAGAATTCAGAATCATCATGATAAACAAAATGAAATGAGGCAAGCCATCCAGAAGTTGAAGGAAATGAATGAAAGAAATGAAAAAAAAATATGAGACAAGCAATCAGCGAACTGAAGAAAGAAAATGAGACATTAAAAAAGGAAATATAAGAAATGCAGGAGATGAAAAGGCCATTCGAAGAGACAAAGGATGCTGGGAAAAGTTATGAAAACGAAATAAAAGAACGAATCAGCACCTTCGAAGACACAGAAACAAAGAGAAATAAAAAAGAAAAGAAAATAGAAGTAAAAAAGAAACAAATGAAGAAACATTTCAAGAGCTACCTGACACCATTAGGAAAGGAAATATCAGAGTTATAGGTATCCCAGAAGGCGAAAAGAAATGCCAAGGAATAGAGAAAATATTCAGAGATAATAGAAGAGAACTTCCCTAATTTGAAGGAGATGAAAGTAGATATTCAAGAAGCAAGACAAACCCAAACTACCATGACGAGAGGAAATATACAGATAGACATATCATAATAAAAAATCCAAGACTACAAGATAAAGAAAAGATAATGAGAATGACAAGAGGGAAGAAACAAATAACCTACAAAGGGAAACAGATCCGGGTGACATCAGACTTGTCTGAAGAAACACTACGGGCAAGAAGAGAGTGGAGGGACATTCTCAACAAACTCCAAAGCATTAAAGGCCAACCAAGAATACTCTACCCTGTGAGCTCTCCTTCCTCTACGAAGAAAGAATAAGGACATTCTCAAACAAACAGAAACTCCACAATTTCGTCAAGACTAAACCCCCACTCCAAAAACTACTACAAGAAGCACTCAAACCAATTCC
>NW_004567104.1:24326-27545 GCF_000260355.1 Condylura cristata
AAATCTTTAAAAAAAAAAAAAGAATAATACACTGCAACCAAGTGGGCTTTATCCCAGGAGTACAAGGATGGTTCAATATCAGAAAATCAATTAATATAATCCATCACATCAACCGAAAGAAGAATAAAAACCACATAATCATATCAATAGATGTGGAGAAGGCTTTCGACAAAGTTCAACACCCATTTATGTTTAAGGCCCTTGAAATCCTCGGAATAGAAGGAACATACCTCAACATGATAAAAGCCATCTATGATAAACCCACAGCCAATATTATCCTAAACGGAGAAAAGCTGAAAGCCTTTCCTTTGAGATCAGGAACAAGACAAGTGTGTCCACTATCACCACTGCTCTTCAACATAACATTGGAAGGTCTAGCCAGAGCAATAAGAAAGAAAAAAGGCATAGAAGGAATCCAAATAGGGAAAGAAGAAGTAAAACTATCCTTATTTGCAGACAATATGTTCATATGGAAAACCCTAAAGGCATACAAGGAATCCAAATAGGGAAAGAAGAAGTAAAACTATCCTTATTTGCAGACAATATGTTAATTTACATGGAAAAACCCTTAAAACTCCACAGAGGCAATAATCAAAATTATCAACCTGTTTAGCATAGTAGCAGGTTACAAGATCAACACACAAAACCCAGCGGCTTTCCTATACACAAACAACCAATCAGAAGAAGCAGAAAGAAAAAAAAAATCCCCTTTTCAATTAAAACAAAAAGAACCAAATACCTGGGAGTCAACCTAAAATAAGAGGTAAAAGACCTTAACAAAGAATGTTAAGAAAACACTGTTAAAAGCAATACAAGAAGATAACACGAAATGGAAAGACATTGCCTGCTCATGGATTGGGAGAATGAATATCATCGAAGTGGCCATGCTATCAAAAGCAATATACAGATTTAATGCCATCCCAATAAAAATCTCAATGACATTCTTCAAAGAAATAGAAAAAATATTGATGAGATTCATACGGAACAACAAGACCTCGAAGAGCCAAAACTCTTATGAGTAGGAAGAAAGAGAATGGAGGCATTACAATCCCAAACTTGAAGCTATATTACAAAGCCAACTATTACAACCACTATGGATAAGTGTTTGAAGGTTCCTCAAACTGCTTAACATGGAGCTTCCCTAAGACCCTGCAATCCCACTCCTAGGCATTTACCCAAATGACACAAAAACACTGATTCAAAAAGATACCTGAACCCCATGTTTATTGCTGCTTTATTTACAATTGGTAAAATATGGAAGCAGCCCAAATGCTAAAAGTAGATGACTAGATTAAAAAGATGTGGTATATATACACAATCGAATATTACTCAGAAACAAAAAAAAAAAAAATAGAAACACATGTCTTTTGCAGCCACTTGGATGGAGCTGGAAAGGATCATGCTTCGTGAGATAAGCCAGAAAGAAAAGGAAAAATACCGGATGGTTTTGCTCATAGCAGAAGTATAATGGACCAGGCGAGAAAATAATAAGAATAATAACAGCCATATGCCAGTCTCATTTTGTGGGGATGGAGTGAGGAATTGTATCAAAAACAGGGTGGGGGGAGGGAAGTGCACAGAACTGCAGTGATAGCACATTGGTGACTTGGTGTTGGGAAACCCACGGGTATTACAATTGAGATGAAAAAATGTACAAAATGAAGGAAAAATAAACTATTATATATATATATATATATGCACACACATATGTATATATATACACACATGTATATATATGTATATATATATATATGTGTGTGTGTGTGTGTGTGTATATGTATATATACATATATATAAAATAAAAGCCAGTTCTCCAAAGACACAGATGGCGAACAGGCAGAGGCCACTGTTACCCATCTCTTATCATTAGTGGAATGCAAATCAAAACAACTCTAAATTATCACCTCATGCCTATGATAATAGCTATTATGCAAAACACAAGAAACAACAAGTGTTAGAGAGGATGTGGGGAAATGGTCACCTTGTACACTGCTGTGGAAGTGTAAATTGTTGCAATCATTATGGAAAGCTGTAGAGAGATTCATGAAAAAAAATTAAAAATATAAATTTCATAAAACCCAGTTATATCACTTCTACATATTTACCTGAAGAATAAGGAAACACTTGCTTACTGAAGCATTATTCATAATAGCCCAGAATTGGAAACAACCTAAGTGCCCACTTAGAGTTGAGTGGATAAAGAAGAGGAGGTGTATATATACACAATGGAACAGTATTCAGTTACTTTAAGAAAAAATGAAATTGTAACATTTGCAATAACATCGTTGGACCTAGATGGTGTAGTGCTTGGTAAAAAAACAAACTTTCATACTATCAGACAAAATAAGTGATTACCAAAATGACAGGTGAAGAAATGTGGGCAAGTTGAGTAAAATTGATCAGCTGGGGAATTCCGGAAGATGGTGGCAGGGTAAAGACACCAAGATCACTGCGTCCAGGCTTGCATAGGAATTAAGGACTGAAAACTGACTATAGACTTACTTACTGCAAGTTTCAACCCAAACGAAAACACCCTGGACTCACTAGAAGGTAGATAACTGAGGAGGAATCGGTGATTGGGGAGTTCCCAGAAGGGAGGGGAAAACCCAGGCGCCTGGAAGTTCGGCAGGCTGCTGGAGCCGCTTTGCCCCCTGCTAAACCCTGGAGGTGAAGAGGGACGGCTCAGCTCAGTGAGTGGAGCTCAGGATGCAGAAAGACTGCAAATCTGATCCTCAATACCTGCGTGGGGGAAAAACCCCTGAAACTGCAGACCCGATCTGGAGCACCTGGGCGCCACGCAAAGCCACTGATCAGCTCCATCAGCTCAGGAACCAGCAAGATGGTGGCAGAATAAAGACTCCGAGACGACCACATCCAAACTCGCATGGAATTATATAAAAACGGACTATAGACTTTCATGCTATGAGTTTCAACCCAAATGAGAACGCCCTGGACTCACTAGAAGGAAAATAACCGAGGGAAGGAAAATAACCGAGGGAGAACCAGCGATTGGGGATTTCCCATAAGGGAAGCCACAAAGGCAGGATTATCTGAACCCTGCAACTCTGATCACGGAATGCCAGCAGCTTCCTACTCGCTCGGCTCCTTTAAAAATCTAGGTGCCGGCCATCTTCAAACAACTAGCAACAACAAATGTTGGCGAGGATGTGGAGAAAAAGGAACTCTCCTGCATTGCTGGTGGGAATGCAAACTAGTACA